>NW_016808328.1:548862-562047 GCF_001698545.2 Rhinopithecus bieti
TTTTTTTGAGACGGAGTCTCGCTCTGTCGCCCAGGCTGGAGTGCAGTGGCCAGATCTCAGCTCACTGCAAGCTCCGCCTCCCGGGTTTGCGCCATTCTCCTGCCTCAGCCTCCCCAGTAGCTGGGACTACAGGCGCCGCCACCTCGCCCGGCTAGTTTTTTGTGTTTTTTAGTAGAGACGGGGTTTCACTGTGTTAGCCAGGATGGTCTCGATCTCCTGACCTCGTGATCCGCCCGTCTCGGCCTCCCAAAGTGCTGGGATTACAGGCTTGAGCCACCGCGCCCGGCCTTTAGTCTTCTTTTCTATATCACAAGATATAAGTTTAGCTTTCAGGGCAACAGTTCAGGAACCCTCTAAAGGAACTGCATAAACAAGGCACAAGGCCAGTCTTTTTAAGGGGCATTTATCAGTTCTATAAAGTCTATTTCAATTCCTCAAAGCAGTTTGCTCATATTGTAAAATATCCCATACTGGTCAAAAACCTTGATAAAATAACCAGTGTTTCCAATTGTGTCCCCTTTGCAGGCAGGCGAGTTTCCTGGGTTCTCTTCACTGTGGCTTCCAGAACAGAACAGTAGCTTTGATCACCCTGATCACTGCACCATACTGTGGAGGCCATAGGCTCATGGTCTCCTAAAAGTTCACTGAAAAATTACTGACAGGAGGCAGATTGGTTAATAGGAGAAAAGGCATACAAATTTATTTAATATATATACACAGAAGCCTTCAGAATGAAGACTCTGACATGCAAGTTAAATCTAATAAATGGGACTGGGCACGGTGGCTCACATCTATAATCCCAGAACTTTGGGAGGCCAAGATGGGTGAATTACTTGAGGTCAGGAATTCAAGACCAGCCTGGCCAACAGGGTGAAACCCCATCATTACTAAAAAAAAAAAAAAAAAAATACAAAAATTAGTCAGATGTGGTGAAGCACACCTATAATCCCAGCTACCCAGCTAATAAATGGTTTATTTCTAGAATTTTCCATTTAATGTCTTTGAATTGTAGGTAACTGAAACTGCAGAAATCGAAACTGTGGATATAAAGGATACTACTATATAACAGAACCTAATTCAGAAACTCATTGTGAGGATTATATGAGATAATCCATTTAAAACATTTAATAATCAGCATTTAATAAGTGTTAGCTATTACAGGCTGAGTATCCCTACTCCAAAAACCCCAAATCCAAAATACTTCACAATCTGAAACTTTTTGAGTGCCAACATGACACTACAAGTGGAAAATTCCACAAGAAAGTACTGAATACAAGCACTTAGGGAGGCTGAGGTGGGTGGATCACGAGGTCATGAGATCGAGACCATCCTAGCTAACACAGTGAAACCCCATCTCTACTAAAAATACAAAGAATTAGCCGGGCTTGGTGGCGTGGACCTGTAGTCCCAGCTACTCGGGAGGCTGCGGTAGGAGAATGATGTGAACCTGGGAGGCGGAGCTTTCAGTGAGCCGAGATCGCGCCACTGCACTCCAGCCTGGGCAACAGAGCGAGACTCCATCTCAAAAAAAAAAAAAAAAAAAAAAAAGTACTGAATACAAACTTTGTTTCATGTACGAAATTATTTGAAATATATAAAATTGGCTGGGCGCAGTGTCTCGAGCCTGTAATCCCAGCACTTTGGGAGGCCGAAGTGGGCAGATCACCTGAGGTCAAGACCAGCCTGATCAACATGGCAAAACCCCATCTCTACTAAAAATACAAAAAAGTTAGCCGGGCGTGGTGGTGCATGCCTGGAGTCCCAGCTACTCGGGAGGCTGAGGCAGGAGAATTGCTTGAACCCAGGAGGCGGAGGTTGCGGTGAGCCGAGATCGTGCCATTGCACTCCAGCCTGGGCAACAAGAGCAAAACTCCGTTCAAAAGGGAAAAAAAAGAAAGAAAGAAAAAGAAAAAAGAAAAAAAAAGAAATATATAAAATTACATTCAGGCTATGTGAATAAGGTATATATGAAACATTAATAAATTTCAGCTTTAGACTTGGGTCCCATCCCCAAGATATCTCATTATGTATACTCAAATATTCCAAAATACAAAATAATCCAAAATTCAAAATCTGAAACACTTTCGGTCCCAAGCATTTATTTTTTTAATTTTTGTGGGGACACAGTGGGTATATGTATTTAGGGAGGTCCCAAGCATTTAAATAAAGGATACTTGCCTGGTTATGGTGACTCACACCTATAATCCCAGCACTTTGGGAGGCTGTGGCAGGAGGATCACTTGAACCTTTGTTTGTAGAGATGAGGTCCCACTATCTTGCCTAGGCTTGGTCTTGAGTTTGAGACCAGCCTGGGCAACATAGTGGGACCTTATCTCTATAAAAAAAAAAAAACCCGAAAATTAGCCAGGCATGGTGGTGCACACCTGTGGAATAGCATTCAGAAGACTGAGGCAGGAGGATCACTTGAGCCCACTTGAGTCAAGGCTGCAGTGAGCCATGATCACACCACTGCATTCCAGCCTGGGTGATTGTGTGAGATCCTGTCTTAAAACAAACAAATAAATAAAAATAGGGCCAGGCAGGGTGGCTAGCCCTTATAATCCCAGCACTTTGGGAGGCCAAGGCAGGATGATTGCTCGAGCCCAGGAGTTTGAGACCAGCCTGGGGAACACAGCAAGACCTCAGTATCTGTTAAATTTAAAAAAAAATTTTTTTTAAGAAAAAAAAAAATTGCCAGGCATGGTAGCTCATGCCTGTAATCCCAGCACTTTGGGAGACCAAGGCGGGTGGATCACCTGAGGTCAGAAGTTCAAGACCGGCCTGGTCAACATGGTGAAACCCTGTCTCTATTAAATACAAAAAAATTAGCTGGGTGTGGTGGCAGGTGCCTGTAATCCCAGCTACTCAGGAGGCTGAGGCAAGAGAATCACTTGAACCTGGGAGGCAGAGGTTGCAGTGAGCCGAGATCGCACTGTTGCACTTCAGCCTGGGCAACAAGAGCGAAACTTCGTTCCGAAAAAAAAATGTGTAAGGGATACTCAACCTGTATTAAGAGTCATATCAGTGTCCTCTTCCTTGGTATACTGTGAAATTCTTGGAGGCAAGGAACCTTGCCATATACATATTTACTTGAATAAAATATTTCACTTCCTATCTGTGTGATTTTTGAGCAAGTTATGCTGTTTACATTTCATTTCTGCATATAAAGTGATGCTAATTATACGTCATGGTGTTGTTATGGAGAGTAAATGAGTTAATAAATGTAAAGCACATAACAGTGCTTGGCATAGAGTAAGTGTTCAATAAATGTTATTATTTTACTATTATATGCATTTCTCTCTGAAAGAATACACAACAATTTTTTTTTTTTTTTTTTTTTGAGACGGAGTCTTGCTCTGTCGCCCAGGCTGGAGTGCAGTGGCCGGATCTCAGCTCACAGCAAGCTCCGCCTCCCGGGTTTACGCCATTCTCCTGCCTCAGCCTCCCGAGTAGCTGGGACTACAGGCGCCCGCCACCTCGCCCGGCTAGTTTTTTATATTTTTTGGTAGAGACGGGGTTTCACTGTATTAGCCAGGATGGTCTCGATCTCCTGACCTCGTGATCCGCCCGTCTCGGCCTCCCAAAGTGCAGGGATTACAGGCTTGAGCCACCGCGCCTGGCCCACAACAAATTTTTAAGTGTTTTCTTCTAGGGAGGAGAACTGGGGAGGTGAGCCACTGCTGACTTATATACTGTTTTGGTTTCCATTTTGTAACTTTTGTCCTGGGGGGGGTATGTGTTATCTATCAACAAATTGGTTTAAACAAGGGAAAACAGGAACCGGGCCGGTGGCTCATGCCTGAAGTTCTAGCACTTTGGGAGGCTGAGGTGGGTGGATCCCCTGAGGTCAGGAGTTCAATACCAGCCTGACCAATACAGTGAAACCCCGTCTCTACTAAAAATACAAAAAATTAGCTAGGTGTGGTGGTGGGCACCTGTAATCCCAGCTACCAGGGAGGCTGAAGCAGGAAGGTCACTTGAACCCAGGAGGCAGAGCTTGCAGTAAGCTGAGATCACGCCATTGTACTCTGGCCTGGGCAACAAGAGCAAAACTCTGTCCAAAAAAAAAAAAGAAAAAGGAAAACCAGGCGTGGTGGCTGACGCCTGTAATCCCAGCACTTTGGGAGGCCGAGGCAGGCGGATCACTTGAGGTCAAGGGTTTGAGACCAACCTGGCCAATATGGTGAAACCCCATCTCTACTAAAAATACAAAAATTAGGTGGGTGTGGTTGTGGGCACATGTAATCCCAGCTACTCGGGAGGCTGAGGCAGGAGAATCGCTTGAACCAGGGAGGCAGAGGTTGCAGTGAGCCAAGATTACACTACTGCACTCCAGCAGTGAGTGAGACTGAGACTCCTTCAAATAAATAAATAAATAAATACAGTTGAAATAGACTTCTGAGTGCAATTAAGCCTGAATGCATGGATAGTTGCCTTTCCAGTTCTGTTGTAGGGAACTGGAACCTCAGGCAGGGCTTGTGTTCCCTGGCCTACCTGGTTTTCTTCCCTGTCCCGTAGTTGGGTGGAAACAGAACTAAGACTAGAACCCAGGACTCCTCATTTGGCATTTGACCCCTTTCCGTTGCTTCCCCACGAGGGACTGAATCCAGCTGCTGTTCCTGGCTTTTCTCACCACATGTGCACGCGCACACCCACACCCACACCCACACACCACACCCATACACACACACACACACTTTCTCTCTCTCTCTCTCTCTCTGTATTAAAACCATTCGGGCTCAATGCAGATCTGTTCCCCTGGGAGCAGAAACCAGACCATCAGTCCCTTCTGCCCGGCTCGCCTTGAGACTGTCTCATCCTGGGGACATTACAGGTTTCGTTTTGTCACTTGGAAGCTGTTCCAGCCAGGAAGGGAACCCGAGTTGACTTGAAGCCAGGCCCTTAATTGGATTGGATCCCTGTGGAGGCCATTAGCCTCTCGCTGCAGCTTGGCAGAGAGGAAATACTTCCTCCTCCACCCCAACCCCCACCCACGTCCACCCTGGCCAAGATCTTCCAGAGCTCTACCACCCACATAAGATACCGTCTGGAGTTTCCAATTACTATTACTCTCCCTCTCATTAGGACAGCTTTGTGCTGTTTGCAGACACTAACAAATATGCTAAGTATTGTGAGCAGTCTCATTTAATCTCTTTGTCCACTCAGGCTGCACTATTTTCAGTGAGAGCCTACTGTGTGTGCTGGGCACACTTCCAGGTCCAGGACAGACAGCATCTTGGCTCTCGTGAAGATTACATTCTATTTGGGAAGGCAGAAAATAAACAAATACCCAGGCAAGTATGTCTAATCAGGAGACTATAAGAGCTATAAAGAGGAGTAAAGCAGAGTGAGGGTCTGGGGAAGGACACGGGGACAGGGAGGAGGAACAGTCTCTCTGATAAGATGACATTTGAGTAAAGACCAGAAGGACGTGAGGATAATATCTGGACACACCGTTCCCTTTGCTGGCAAAGGGAACAACAAGGTGAAAGGCATTGAGGCAGGAATTTCCTTTGTATGTTAGGGGAACAGTAAAGATGCAGATGAGAGATCAAGGCCCAGAGAGTTTGGGTGACTTATTTGCTCAGACCTCCTGCCACCAATAGAGTGGCTTTTGCCCACCACTCTGCCTAGTGAACCCTGAAGACTAGCAGAGGGTTAAAAAAAAAAAAAAAAAAAAAAAAAATATGCAGCTGGAGGCCAGATGTGTTGGCTCAAGTCTGTAATCCCAGCATTTAGGGGGTTTGAGGCAGGAGGATTGCTTGAGCCCAGGACATCAAGACCAGTCCTGGCAACATAATGAGACTCCGTTTCTACAAATAATAATAAAATATTAGGGCTGGATGTAGTGGCTCATGCCTGCAATCCCAACACTTTGGGAGGCCAAGGCAGGTGGATCACTTGAGCCCAGGAGTTTGAGATCAGCCTGAGTAACATGGTGAAACCCCATCTCTACAAAATATACAACAATTAGGTGTGGTGGTGCATGCCTGTAGTCCTAGTTACTCAGGAGGCTGAGGAAGGAGAATCACTTGAGTTCAGGAGGTTGAGGCTGTTGTGAGCTGTGATCATGCCACCACACTCCAGCCTGGTGACAGAGTGAGACCCTCCCTCAAAAAAAACAAAATAAAATAAAAATTAGCTGGGTGTGGTGGTGCACACCTGTAGTCCCAGATAATTGGGAGGCTGTGGTGAGAGGATCACTTGAGCCTAGAAAGCCAAGACTGCCGTGAGCCGTGGTTGTGCCACTGCACTCCAGCCTGAGTGACAGAGACCCTCTCTCAAAAAACAGACTGGCGCAGTGGCTCATACCTGGAATCCCAGCACTTTGGGAGGCCAAGGCAGGTGGATCACTTGAGGCCAGGATTTCAAGACCAGCCAGGCCAGCATGGTGAAACCCCATCTCCACTAAAAATACAAAAATTAGCCAGGTGTGGTGGTATGCACCTATAATCCCAGCAACTTGGGAGGCTGAGGCAGGAGAATCACTTGAACCCGGGAGGTGGAGGTTGCAGTGAGGCGAGATCACGCCACTGCGCTCCATCCTGGGCAACAGAGCGAGACTCTGTCTCAAAAAACCAACAAACAAAATAAAACAACCAAACAAAAAACTTATTTAACTGGGTAACACATATCACCCCGTGATGAATAAATAACTCAATCCCCCAAAGAAAAAGATGGCATTTAGGAGGATATCCATGGCTATATTATCTATAAAAGCAAAAGAATAAGAAAAGCAGGCCAGACACGGTGGCTCATGCCTGTAATCCCAGTACTTTGGGAGGCCAAGGTGGATGGATCACCTGAGGTCAGGAGTTCAAGACCAGCCTGGCCAATATGGTGAAACCCCGTCTCTATTAAAAATGCAAAAATTAGCCAAGCGTGGTGGCACGCACCTGTAGTCCCAGCTACTTGGGAGGCTGAAGCAGGACAATCGCTTGAACCCGGGAGGCGGAGGTTGCAGTGAGCTGAGATCGCGCCACCGCACTCCAGCCTAGGTGACAGAGTGAGACTCTGTCTCAAAAAAAAAAAGGAAAAGAAAAGAAAGAAAAGCAATATTTCTTTTTTTTTCTTTTTTTTTTGAAGCAGGTTCACTCTCGTCGCCAGGCGGAGTGCAGTGGCCGGATCTCAGGGCTCACTGCAAGCTTCCGCCTCCCCGGGGTTTACGCCATTCTCCCTGGCTCAGGGCCCTCCCCGAGGTAGCTGGGACTACAGGCCGGCCCCGCCACCTCGCCCGGCTAGTTTTTTGTATTTTTTTTGTAGGGAGACGGGTTTCACGTGTTAGGGCCAGGGATGGTCTTCAATTCTTTCCTGACCTCGTGATCCCGCCCGGTCTCGGGCCTCCCCAAAAGTGGCTGGGGATACAGGCTTGAGCCAACCGCGCCGGCGAAAAGGCAATATTTAAAACTACCATCATCAAGAAGGTAGACTAGGCTGGGTTGATGGCTCCAACCTGTAGTCCCAGTACAGGAGGAGGCCAAGAGGTGGGGAGATCACTTGAGTCTAGGGAGTTCCGAAAGGAACCGCCTAGACAACATTAGCAAGACTCTGGGTCTCAAAAAAAAATTTTTTTAAAAAAAAGAAGGGCTGGACGGGACGCGTTGGCTTCAAGCCCTGTAATCACCCAGCACTTTGGAGGGGCCGACCGGGCAGATACGGAGTCGGATGTCGAGACCATCCCTGGCTAACACGGTTGAAACCCCCGGTCTCTTACTAAAAAATACAAAACTAGGCGGGCGAGGTGGCGCCCTGGTAGTCCCAGCTACGTCGGGAGGGCTGAGGCAGGAGAATGGGCGAATCCAAGGAGGCGGAGCCCTTGCAGTGAGGCTGAGATCTGGGCCACTGCAACTCCGTCCGGGGACAGAGCGACAGACTCCGCCTCAAAAAAAAAAAAAAAAAAAGAAGAAGGCTGGGCACAGTGGCTCACGCCTGTAATCTCAGCACTTTGGGAGGCCGAGGTCAACAGATCACCTGAGGTCAGGTGTTCGAGACCAGCCTGGCCAACATGGTGAAACCCATCTCTACTAAAAATACAAAATTAGCTAGGCATGGTGGCACATACCTGTAATCCCAATTACTTAGGAGGCTGAGGCAAGAGAATCGCTTGAACCCGAGAGGCGGACCTTGCGGTGAGCCAAGATCACACCATTGCACTCCAGCCTTGCCAATAAGAGTGAAACTCCATCTCAAGAAAAAAAAAAAAAGAGAATAATGTTCGCTGGGTTTGTATTATACTGTGCTTGTAACACTCTATGCTGAGCTTCTATACATGAAGAAACTATGGCTTGGGGAAGATAGGTGACTTTTTTTTTTCTTTTTTTTTTTGAGACAGAGTCTTGCTCTTGCCACCCAGGCTGGAGTGCAGTGGCACCATCTCGGCTCACTGTAACCTCTGCCTCCTGGGTTGAAGTGAGTCTCCTGCCTCAGCCTCCTGAGTAGCTGAGATTACAGGTGTAATCTGTAATTATCTGCCACCATGCCCAGATAATTTTTTTTGTGTTTTTAGTAGAGACAGGGTTTCACTATGTTGGCCAGGCTAGTCTTGAACTTCTGACCTCAAGTGATCCGCCTGCCCAACCTCCCAAAGTGCTGGGATTACAGGTGTGAGCCACCACGCCCGGTTGATAAATGACTTGTTTAAGATCACATAGCGTGGGTTAAACTCAGGTCTAGTTATATACCTATCCCTCCATCTAGACCATAAGCTCTGTGAGGCCAGACTCATCTCTATATTCACCTTTGTATGGCCAGCATATAACATACAGCCCAGCTTAAAGTTGGTGGTCAAAAATGTTGACTAAATAATTAAAGATCTCTAGCTTCACAGCCTGTTCCAAATCTAATACAACACTTTGCTTTCCTGTCAAAATGTGCCAGCCTGGGCGACATGGTGAAACCCTTCCTTTACGAAAAATACAAAAATCAGCTAGATGTGGTGGTGTGCACTTGTAGTCCCAGCTCCTTGGGAAACTGAGATGGGAGGATCGCTTGAGCATGGGAGGTTGAGGCTGCAGTGCGCTGTGATCATGCCACTGCATGCCAGACTGGGCAACACAGTGAGTGACCCTGTCTCCCCCCCCCCAAAAAAAAGGTCCATCCAGTCATTAAAATATTCTGCAGCTGTTAAAAATTACAGTTTGCTTAAAGTAAAACACAGTTCATCTATATAATAGGATGATACGCAGTCATCAGAAATTATGTGTGCACCTACCGAGACACACACACACACACACACACACACACACACAATTACGTTGAAGGTTGCTGGAATGGAGCTGCTGACAGAATAAGCACTGATGGAGTTTGCCACCAGGATGATGACATTCTGTGCCTGGTGGCCTCAGTTCACCGCAGCCTAGAGGGTCAGAAATCATCATCATCATCACCACCACCATTATTACATTATTATCCTACACTAAGTGTAGCCTATTTAGTATTACTCATTATTACCAGTATAGCCTACACTATTACCTTATTTATTCATTTATTTATTTATTTTGTGTATTTATTTATTTTCAGACAGAGTCTCACTCTGTTGCCCAGGCTAGAGTGCAGTGGCGCGATCTTGGCTCACTGCAACCTTCACCTCCTGGGTTCAAGTAATTCTCCTGCCTCAGCCTCCAGAGTAGCTGGGAATACAGGCACCCACCACCATGCCCAGATAATTTTTGTATTTTTGTTTTTTTGTTTTTTGTTTTTTTTGAGACGGAGTCTCGCTCTGTCACCCAGGTTGGAGTGCAGTGGCACAATCTCACTTCACTGCAGCCTCTACCTTTTCCTGGGTTCAAGTGATTCTCCTGCCTCAGCCTCCCAAGTAGCTGGGACTACAGGCACATACCGCCACACCCAGCTAATTTTTGTAATTTTAGTAGAGACGGGGTTTCACCATATTGGTCAGGCTGGTCTTGAACTCCTGACCTCAGGTGATCCACTCACCTCGGCCTCCCAGAATGCTGGGATTACAGGCGTGAGCCACCGCACCCAGCCTAATTTTCGTATTTTTAGTAGAGACTGGGTTTCACCATGTTGGCCAGGCTGACCTTGAACTCCTGACCTCAGATGATCTGCCAGCGTCAGCCTCCCAAAGTGCTGGGATTACAGGCTTAAACCACTGCACCTGACCTAACCTACACTATTACTAAACGAGCACTTAATATGCGCCTGAGTGTACTTCATATACAGTCTCACTTAATACCTATAACCTGGGTTGAGTATTACTCCCATTTTGCAGAGAAGAAAATTGAGGCTTAGCAGGATTAAATCACTTGCCCAAATCAAACAGCTTAGTAGGTAAGCAGCAGAGCCGGAATTTGAACCCACCTGTTCTGACTCCAGATGCTGCACCTTGCTATGCTGCCTGCCCCCCTCCTATCACCCATCACCTCTCTGTGGGCAGTGCCCTGTGTCCAACAGTCTCCCTGCTGATGCCCACTCTGCCATTTGCCCTTTGACCTCAGAATATGAAGATGACCTTCATCACAGAGAAGTGGCTCACACCACTGAGCTGCAGCGCAGTTCCTATTGCCGAAAGGTGCAGGTACAGCCAGCTGTGGCCCCCAGAGCAGGCAAGGGGTGGTCTACTTCCCAGCTGCTTCCCTGCCACAACAGAGCAAAACTTAACAGTTCTTTCCATTTGCAAAGTTTGGTTTGAATAAGGACATTTCTTCTCCATTGCTGGATGCTCATGGTTCATTTATTTGGTACTTGGAGGCCTGAACAGTCAGTCCTTTAGATCACAGCTAGGTAGCAGAGGGGGCATTAAGCTATTTGAAATTCAAGCCAGCAAATGTATTAATTTCAAAACCGACAAATGCCCTTCTCGCTTCAAAAGAATAATCGAGTTCCCCAGCTCTGAGCTGGGCTGAGTCTCTGCAGCCAGAGGAGACGCAGCAAGCGCAGGGACCCAGAAAAGCAGCGAGTCGGATGTTTTCCCAGCTGCATCCTACACCCTGGAGATCCACCTGGCTCACTTGCTGGCAGCTTGGGAGAGACTTGCAGGCTTTGGCTTGGTTGGTTTGTTTCCCACATGGAACAGTCGCTAATCTCCTGGCGTAGAGCTAAGCTTCCTATGGCAGTGTCTGGATTTGAACCAGGACTGCAGGTCCTTGTGTGGAACACTGGGTCCTGTCTCACTGTGCCCTGCTGCGTCTGAGAGCGCACCAGGGACAGTCCATTACAGAAGACAACAGCCTTGCCTGAGCTGACTGCAGACAGGGCCAGGGTCCTGAGGGTTGAGCTCGACACTTATTTTTTTCCCACCTCGTTTGCCTCTTAATTTTTAGGTGAGGTTTGAGAAGGAGTCTTTTCTTTTCTTTTTTCTTTTTTTGAGATGAAGTTTCGCTCTTGTCACACAGGCTGGAGTGCAGTGGCGCTATCTCAGCTCACTGCAACCTCCGTCCCCTGGGTTCAAGCAAATCTCCTGCTTCAGCCTCCTGAGTTCAAGTGACTCTCCTGCCTTAGCCGCCCAAGTAACTGGGATTACAGGTGCCCGCCACCACGCCCGGCTAATTTTTGTATTTTTATTAGAGATAGGGTTTCATCGTGTTGGCTAGGCTGACCTCAAACTCCTGACTTCAGGTGATCCGCCCACTTCGGCCTCCCAAAGTGCTGGGATTACAGGTGTCAGCCACCATGCCCGGCCAAAGGAAAGAGTCTTTTGTTTGTTTGAGATGGAGTCTTATTCTGTTGCCAGGCTGGAGTACAGTGGTACGAACTTGGCTCGCTGCAACCTCTGCCTCCTGGGTTCAAGTGATTCTCCTGCCTCAGCCTCCTGAGTAACTGGGATTACAGGCATGTGCCACCACGCCTGGCTAATTTTTTTTGTATTTTTTTTTAGTAGAGACGGGGTTTCACCATGTTGGCCAGGCTGGTCTCGAACTCCTGACTTCAGGTAATCCACCCACCTCAGCTTCCTCAGCCTCCCAAAGTGCTGGGATTACAGGCGTGAGCCACTGCGCCTGGCCAAGGGAAGGAGTCTTTTCTTCCCCTGAGCCTGCCTTAACTGGTGGGTCCACCCCACAGTATAGGTACCAGTGTCCCTGGATTCACTCAGTAAGGCTCCTGAGAGGGCTGAGTATGTCCAAGCCGTACAAACCTATCTCTTGTTAGCATCAGTGGCCTCTCATAGCACAGTGCTGATAGATGAGGCTAAGGTAGGCTCCATCCTAGTCCCCATAGCATGTGAGGATGGCAAGGACGAAGAATGTAAGGGGGGGACCGAAGCACCAATTCCTGTTGATAAGAAATAAGCACTACAAGAATCAGCAGGAACAGTACATTTACACGACCTAAAAGTGTCCACACAGGTTGCTCATTGCTTGCATGAAGGAAAATTGTAACGTATGCAGTGAAAGAACGAGACCACCCCTTAGCCAGGTGATCAAAATTAACATCACCCTCCCCAGGCAGACAGACATCAGGTGCTTCACGAAGTCATGCCCTACAAAGCACACTATATCGCTTTTGCAATATTCCAGCTGAGAATGCTTAGTTGAATGTGTTCATGAGGAGACATCAGATTCACCTGAGTTGAAGAACATTCTGTAAGAACGATAACTTGCCAGGCATGGTGGCTCACGCCTGTAATCCCAACACTTTGGGAGGCTGAGGCAGGCAGATCACCTGACATCAGGAGTTTGAGACCAGCCTGACCAATATGGAGAAACCCCGCCTCTACTAAAAATACAAAATTAGCCAGGCGTGGTGTCGCATGCCTGCAATCCCAGCTACTCGGGAGGCTGAGGCAGGAGAATCGCTTGAACCCTGGAGGCAGAGATTGCGGTAAGCCGAGATCGCGCCATTGCACTCCAGCCTGGGCAACAAGAGTGAAACTCCATCTCAAAAAACAAAATAAATAAATAAAAATAAAAAGGGTTGGGTGCGGTGGCTCGTGCCTATAATCCTAGCACGTTAGGAGGCTGAGGCGGGCGGATTACCTGAGCTCAGGAATTCAAGACCAGCCTTGGCAACACAGTGAAACCCTGTCTCTACTAAAACACAAAAAATTAGCCGGGCTAGCATTAGTGGCAGCCCGCACCTGTATTCCCAGCTACTCGGGAGGCTGAGGCAGGAGAATTGCTTGAACCTGGGAGGCAGAGGTTGCGGTGAGCCGAGATCAGGCCACTACACTCCACACTCCGGCCTGGGCGACAGAGTGAGACTCCGTCTCTTAAAAAAAAAAAAAAA
>NW_016808328.1:563909-578957 GCF_001698545.2 Rhinopithecus bieti
AAAGAAAGAAAGAAAGAAAGAAAGAAAGAAAGAAAGAAAGAAAGAAAGAAAGAAAGAAAGAAGGAAGAAAAGAAAAGAAAAGAAAGTAATGTGGCCTCACTGAGTGCATTGACTCACTCCTATAATTCCAGCACTTTGGGAGGCTGAAGTGGGAGGATTATTTGAGTCAAGGGGTTCAAGACCAGCTTGGGCAACATGGTCAGACCCTGTCTCTTCAAATAAAAAAAAAAAAAGTTTTTTAATTACTTGGGCTTGGTGGCACACACCTGTTTCAAAAAAAAAAAAAAAAAAAGTATGGCCTCTCTTCTTGGTGCAGAAGTGCAGGGAGGAACTAGTGAGGAGCAGCTGCCTGCCCCACCTGGCCTGGGGTCCTGCAAGTTGAATGGGAGAGGAGAGCTTATTCATGTGGACACTTTGGCGGGAGGGAGTGCAAACCAGGACAGGCAGGGTCATCTTTGAAGTTTTGTTCCCTGAGCCTGGAGGTGCTCATTTGCTGGCAGCATACTGGGGCAAGTCGGCCTTGGCTCCTTCCAGGTGGAGCCAAAGTCTCTCCAAAAGGGGTATCTCTTAAAGAACCAGAACAGTGAATGGAGGGGGTGGGAGCCACAGATGGATTCCAAGGATAGCAAGAGGGGACTCGGGATTTCAGGAGACAGACTGTTTTGCTTTTTGTTTTTTGTTTTTTTTTGAGACAGAGTTTCACTCTTGTTGCCTAGGCTGGAGTGCAATGGCACGATCTCGGCTCACTGCAACCTCCCCCTCCCGGGTTCAAGTGATTCTCCTGCCTCAGCCTCCCTAGTAGCTGGGACTACAGGCACGCACCACCACGCCCAGCTAATTTTTGTTATTTTTAGTAGAGACGGGGTTTCACCATGTTGACCAGGATGGTCTTAATCTCTTGACCTCTTGATCTGCCAGTCTTGGCCTCCCAAAGTGCTGGGATTACAGGCGTGAGCGACTGCACCCAGCCAATTTTTTGTATTTTTAGTAGAGACTAGGTTTCACTATGTTGGCCAGGCTAGTCTTGAACTCCTAACCTCAGGCAATCCACTCACCTCAGCCTCCCATAGTGCTGGAGTCTGTTGTTGTTGTCGTTGTTTGAGACAGTCTCGCTCTGTCACCCAGGCTGGAGTGCAATGGCGCCATCTCGGCTCACTGTAACCTCCGCCTCCCAGGCTCAAGAGATTCTCGTGCCTTAGCCTCCCAAGTAGCTGGGACTACAGGCGTGCGCCACCATGCCTGGCTAATTTCTGTATTCTTTGTAAAGACAAGGTTTCGCCATGTTGCCCAGGCTGGTCTTGAACTTCTGAGCTCAAGTGATCCATCCACCTCGGCCTCCCAAAGTGCTGGAGTTACAAGTGTGAGCCACCTTGCCCCAGCCTATTTTTCTTTTTCTCACCTTTTCAAGATTCAATTCAAGTCCTGTGAAGGAAGATCTGAATCTTGATCTTTTACGTATCAGTTTCCCTGTCTTTCTGGCCTAAGGAGGGGGTCAGGCTTTTACAATGGCCATCTCCCCGCCCTGCCTGCAGGAGACAAAACCCAGCTTCCCGCTTTTGTCTGCCGGATGTGGGTCCCCCTGCTGAGGCCACCACCAGCTGCTGTGATTCATGGCATCGGACTAATAGGACTTCTCTCTCTCCTCCCGGCTGCCCTCCTCCTGCAGGGATAGGGCTTGGGGAGGGCGGTAGAGGCATGTTGAAAGCATTGGCTTTGGGGTCAGACTGCCTGGATTCATAGCCCAGCTCTGTCCTTTCAGCTGTGTGACCGTGGGCAAATTATTTAACCTCTCTATATCTCACTTTACCCAACTGTAAAATGGGGAATAGCAATACCCCGCCTCCGTTGATAGATCTGTCCTGAGGATTAAACCCTGGGGAAGTGTGCACTCAGTAATGTTCGCTATTGTGATCATGCTGTCAGCCCAGAGGTGGAGGTGGGAAGAGCGAGTTCTGCTTCCAAAGGGGCCGTCTCCACACTCCTCCACTCCCAGCTACTCTGCCCCATGAAGCCCACAGATCTTTGCTTGTGCTGGGACCTCTGACCCTCTTCTCAGGCTTTTCCGGCTGGAGAAATACTTCTCATATTTCAGGATTCAGAGGCGAAAGCTCCAGGGATCTCCCACAAACACACCTCCACCCTCAGTCCAAATAAACCACTTCCTTTTCTGAATCCTGCACTGCTGGACATTGGATGCCACATTGTATTGAAATTATTTGTGTAACCCAGGGGTTCCCTCTGGGTCCCCAGCCAACAGGGGTCACCAGTTCTTTAAAGTTGCTCCCATAGCCCCCACCTACACTGTCCCAACAGAACCCTCCTCTGCCTTTCCCCCTAGCCCCCAATGGCCACCCCGGTCTCAGCTCCGGGGTGAATCCAGAGGCATCTAAGCCAATCAGCTCCTTGCATTGTCTTGGTGCTGTGGTTGGTATAGAGGTGACCACATGACCCAGCTCACCCAATCAGACTGAAGGGAAGGACTTAAATGTCTGGCTTACGAAGCCAGCCTTCTACTTGCTGGTGAAGACCAGGACACCTAGTGCCTTAGGTGTTGCTGGCAACCACGTTGTTACCAAGAGGGTAGTTACCCTTGAGCTGAAGCCAACCTAAAGGGAGGCAGCAGTGGAGACAGAAAGTCCCTGGGTCCGTATGCCATCACTGAACCACCGAATCAATCCGTTCCTAGGCCAAGAATCCTCTGGGACTTTCTGTTGGTAAAATAATACATTTCTTTCCACTGGGCACAGTGGCTCATGCCTGTAATCCCAGCATTTTCAGAGACCAAGGCGGGCGGATCATTTGAGGTCAGGAGTTGGAGATCAGCCTGGCCAACCTGGCAAAACCCCATCTCTACTAAAAATACAAAAATTAGCCGGGTGTGGTGGCACACGTCTGTAGTCCCAACTACTTGGGAGACTGAGACATGAAAATCGCTTGAACCCAGAAGGTGGAGGTTGCAGTGAGCCAAGATCCACCACTGCACTCCAGCCTGGGCAACAGAGCAAGACTCCGTCTCAAAAAATAATAATAAAAATAATAAGTAGGCTGGGCACAGTGGCTCACGCCTGTAATCCCAGCACTTTGGGAGGCTGAGGTGGGCAGATCACAAAGTCAGGAGTTCGAGACCAGTCTGACCAACATGGTGAAACCCCGTCTCTAAAAATACAAAAATTAGCTGGGTGTGGTGGTGCACGCCGGTAATCCCAGCTACTCAGGAGGCTGAGGCAGGAGAATCGCTTGAAACCGGGAGGCAGGGGTTGCTGTCAGCGGAGATCACACCTCTGTACTCCAGCCTGGGCTAGAGCAAGACTGCATCTAAAAAAAGAAATCAAATATTAGCCGGGCATGGTGGTGAGCACCTGTAATCCCAGCTACTCAGGAGGCTGAGGCAGGAGAATTGCTTGAACCCAGGAGGCGGAGGTTGCAGTGAGCTGAGATCATGCCAGTGCACTCCAGCCTGGGCGACAAGAGTGAAACTCCATCATACATACATACATACATACATACAATAAAAATAAATTTTATGTTTAAGCCAATTGAGTCAAGTGTTCACATATAATCACACTGCACAAACTCACATTTAATTGAGCACTTGGCCCTGAGCAGTGGCTCACACCTGTAATCCCAGCACTTTGGGAGGCCAAGGCAGGTAGATGGCTTGAACTGAAGAGTTCGAGACCAACCTGGGCAACATGGCGAAACCCTGTATCTACAAAAAATACAAAAATTAGCTGGGCGTGGTGGCACACACCCGTAGTCCCAGCTACTTGTGGGGCTGAGGTAGGCAGATTGCTTGTGCTGGGAGGTTCAGGCTGTAGTGAGCCGAGATCATGCCACTGCACTCCAGCCTGGGTGATGGAAGTGACACCCTACCTCAAAAAAAAAAAAAAAAAGGAAAGAAAGAAAAAGAAGAAAATTATTGAGTGATTAATATGTGCCAGGCACTGTTCTGAGGGCTTTATGTGCATAGATTAGTTTAACACTTGCTGCACTGTAGCCTGGGTGACAGAGTGAGACTCTGTCTCAAAATAAAATAAACCGTATAGGTCACTTATGTCAGTACCTAGCACATAGTAGGGGCTAGAAAAAATTAGTCTATGTTATTATTCCCATTTTATAGATGAGGAAACCAAGACCCAGAGACTCCATGACAAGACCCAGGACCACACAGTTAGAGGCATGTCAAACCTGTGTAACCTAGTTCTAAAGTCGGCTGTGTCAACCACATGCCTCAAACTCCCAGTGCTTGCCTGATGAGAAGCTCAGGAGAAGTGGAGGTTATAAGTCGCCCCTCCCATCAGTCTCCCAGGACTGTCTCCACTGAGTTCTCAATCTCTAGATGCCTCTAGGGTCCCATGTGTGCTGCCTACACCCCATCCCTACTCCCAGGACATTGGCTGCCCTTCCCCTCTTCACAACTACTGCCAAAAGACTGGGGTACGGCAGATGACCTGGAAAGCTTATGGTGATAGTGGAGGGAGCCACCACTAAGTAACTATAAATAACTGCAATTTCAATATTAAATAATCCTGGTTTTTTGACAAGGCTTGGCTCTGTCGCCCAGGCTGGAGTACAGTGGCATGAGCACAGCTTATTGCAGCCTTAACCTCCTGGGCTCGATCAATCCTCCTGGCTCAGCCTCCCGAGTAGCTAGGACTACAGGCATGTGCCACCATGCCTGACTAATTTTTTCTTTCTTTTTTTTTTTTTTAGACAAAGTCTTGTCACCCAGGCTAGAGTGCAGTGGCATAATCTCAGCTCACTGCAACCTCCACCTCCCAGGTTCCCGCCATTCTCCTGCCTCAGCCTCCTGAGTAGCTGGGATTACAGGCGCCCACCACTGCACCCGGACAATTTTTGTATTTTTAGTAGAGACGGGGTTTCACCATCTTGGCCAGGGTGGTCTCAAACTCCTGACCTTGTGATCCACCCGCCTTGGCCTCCCAAAGTGCTGGGATTACAGGTGTGGGCCACTGCTCCTGGCCCTAATTTTTTTCTATTTTTGGTAGAGACAGGGTCTCATGTGTTGCCCAGGCTGATCTTGAACTCCTGGGCTCAAGTGATCCTCCTGCCTTGTCCTCCCAAACTGCTGGGATTACAGGCACGCGCCACCACGCCCAGATAATTTTTGTATTTTTAGTAGAGATGGGGTTCCACCAGGTTGGCCAGGCTGGTCTCAATCTCCTGACCTCATGATCCACCCGCCTTGGCTTCCCAAAGTGCTGGGATTACAGGCGTGAGCCACTGCACCCGGCCTGGCTTGGTTTTTAACCTCACATGTGTTTCCTCCCTGGCAGTCTGTGAGCACCCTGAGCTCCACGGTGGGTGCATTCTGGCCTGTGGCTCCAGGGCCCAGCCTTATTCCAGTGAGTGTCCAACGGAGGGAGGATGGAGTTGGCGACCCCTTGCCCTTCCTGTCCTGGTCCCACCTCCCAGTGGGTCAGCGTGGAGCCAGGCCTCTTGGCCTTTCCTGTTCTCCCCTTTGGCTCCGGAACAACAGCCGGATGTGAGCTGCACCCGGGCTGTTTGGGGACTTGGCGGACTGGCAGGTGTTGGCTGACTGTCTCCTGGAGGCCAGGCCCATTGCTTGGTTCCCCACATCCCACAGCCAGCCCCTGCTCTCACCCAGAGGATGGGAGAACCCCATCCCAAGAGATGAGCAATGGATACCAGTGGATGTGTGGGTACTCAGGGCACCCCAACTCCTGAATAGAGGGTCAGAGAAGGCCAGAGGATGAACCCTGAAGCCAGAGGTCTTGGGTTAGAATCCTAGGCACGTTACTTTAACTCTGCCTCAACTGCCTCATCTGTAAAATAACAGTGGGGATAATAATAGTCATTGTCTGCAAGATTGCTGAAGAGTAAGGCCGGGCATGGTGGCTCACACCTGTAATCCCAGCACTTTGGGAGGTCAGAGTGGGCGGATCACCTGAGGTCGGGAGTTCAAGACCAGCCTAATCAACATGGAGAAATCCCGTCTCCACTAAAAATACAAATTAGCCAGGCGTGGTGGCACATGCCTGTAATCCCAGCTACTCAGGAGGCTGAGGCAGGAGAATCACTTGAACCCAGGAGGAGAAGGTTGCAGTGAGCTGAGATCGCACCATTGCACTCCAGCCTGAGCAGCAAGAGCAACACTCCATCTCAAAAAAAAAAAAAAAAAAAGATTGCCGAAGAGTAAATGCATTTATATCTGTAAAGCACGCAAAGGAGTGCCTAGCACATGAGAAGCACTAAGTCCATGTTTGTTACGTGAAAAACATAAATTCAATAAACATTTGCTGAGAGCCCACCATGTGCAAGCCCAGGTCAGGTGCTGGGGACACAGTGAACAAGGCGGACACAGCAGCTCCCCCAAGAAAGGGCACTGGGCATCTCCCACAGGGGGACCAAATCAGTACGTGAAGCAGAGCCTGGGAATCTGTTAGGGCATGGCACTTACAGTGAAGCTGAAGTTTCCATGAACAAGGCTGGGAGCAGTGGCTGATGCCTGTCATCCTCATGCTTTCGGAGGCTGAGGGGGAAGTATCCTTGAGGCCAGGAGTTCAAGACCAGCCTGGGCAACATGGTGAGACCCCTATCTCTACCAAGAAAAATTAAAATCAGCTGGGTGTGGTGGTACATGCTTGTAGTCCGAGCCACTGAGGAGATTGAGGTAGAAAGATTCCTTGAGCCCAGGAGGTATGATTGCACCACTACATTCCAGCCTGGGTGACAGAGCCAGTCTCTGTCTCTATTTAAAAAAAAGTTCTGGCCGGGCATGGTGGCTCATGCCTGTAATCCAGCACTTTAGGAAGCCGAGGTGGGCAGATCACTTGAAATGAAGAGTCCAAGACCAGCCTAGCCAACATGGTGAAACCCCATCTCTGCTAAAAATACAAAAAGTAGCCAGGTGTGGTGGTACACACCTGTAGTCTTAGCTACTTGGGAGGCTGAGGCATGAGAATCGTTTGAACCTGGGAGGCAGAGGTTACTGTGAGCTAAGATTGCACCACTGCACTCCAGCGTGGATGACAGAGTGAAACGCCGTCTCAAGAAAAAAAAAAAAAATTCCCTGAACAAATAGGGAAACTGACGCCTTGGGGAGGGGCAGAGAGTTGCTTGGGATCACTACATCTTGGAGATCACATTTTCGTGAGGGGCACATAGCTGCTATTGTATTATTGTTATGTCATTGTTCCCAATTTACCCAGGAGGAACTGAGCCGAGAGGTTAAGTAACTTAGTTGAGATCACATGACTAGGAAATGGTAGAGCCAAGATTGAATCCCAGCCAGCCTGGCTAACCAAACAGCAGCATGAAGCTGATCATTAACTGTCTTTTACTGAATATCCACAACATACTTGCAAAATACATCATCTTCTTCATCCTCACACCACCCAATGAAGGAGGTACCATTAGGGTCCCCATTTCACAGATGAAGGAACTGAGGCCCAGGGAGGTTGTGTGATTTACCCAGGGTCTCACTTCCAGGCAGTGGTAGAGTTGGGGTTTCTTGACACAGGGTTATGCTGCTGTCCAAGACCTCTTAATTCCCAGCTGGCTTTCCCTGGCCAGGCTAGAGCCAGTGCCATCCCCCATCCATCCCATCCCTTCTAGGGTGTACGTGCAGAGAATGCAGAAGTCATTGAACTATGGTCTGGACAAATGGGCATTATGAGCAGGGTCCTTCTGCCAAGCAGCCACAGCCAAGTGGACGCTGTCCTAGACTAGCCACCTCCTCCCTCCCTCCAGCTTGACCCCAAAATCCAGGATTCTTTAGAAAGACTAGACTCTACTAGGCTGAGAACACCCCAGTGCCAACAGCAAGGGCTTCAGCTCTACTGGGCCCTCCACACACATTATGTGAAGGTGAAACTTCACAAGAACCCCAAGAAGAAGTTTCTAGTACTATCCTCATTTTGCAAGAGGCAGGATAGTAGAGGGGTAAGAGCACTGACTTGGAGCAGAGGCTGCCTGGGTTCCATCCCCCACCCGGCCACTAGATCTGCCCGAGGTGCTGTCTTAGTCATGGCCTTGCTCACTTAACCTCTCTGGCCCTCAGTCTCTTCATCACTAGGAAGAGGACAAGACTGGTACCTACACCTCATAGGGAGGATAAAAGAACTAGAAGTATTAGGATATGCGCACAGCACATAATGAGCACCATGTGTTTGCCATTTTATGGAAATTGAAGCTCAAGAAAGTTATATGACTTGGTCTACGTCACACGAGTACCACGTGGAAGAGCCAGGACTAGGACTCAAGTCTGTCCAACTCCAAAGCAGCCCTCTCCTCACATACGCAGGGCATCGAGCTCCTTGATGGATGAGCAGAAGTTTTAGATTGAAGGAAGGTGGACATTTCAGGTTGTTCACAGAGCTAGGAATGGGCTACGTAGCAACTAGTAGTAGTTCCAGGGTGACTGCCACATCACCACAGCTCTAACATCCAGTCTGATGGACATTCAAGTCATTGGATGCAGGATTCCGAGCACCTACTCTGTGCCAGGTCAGGTACTGGGCATTGAGAAAGGAGAAAGAAAGCACACGTAGTTCACGAAGCTCAACAATCCAGTGGAGGAGATGGATGGGCAAGTGAATCACTATGATACAGTGAAATAATGGCTCTACAGTGCTGAAGACAGATGCAAAGAGTAAATTCTCCCTGGGAAGCATCTGGGGAAGACTCCATGGAGGCACTGACATTTGAACTGGACCTTTAAGAACTGAGCAAGGCCGGGCGCGGTGGCTCACGCCTGTAATCCTAGCACTTTGGGAGGCCGAGGCAGGTGGATAACCTGAGTGATTCAAGTTCGAGACCAGCCTGGCCAACATAGCGGAACCCCATCTCTACTAAAAATACAAAAATTAGCCAGGCATGGTGGTGCATACCTGTAGTCCCAGCTACTTGGGAAGCTGAGGCAGGAAAATCACT
This sequence comes from Rhinopithecus bieti, assembly GCF_001698545.2. NCBI lineage: Eukaryota > Metazoa > Chordata > Mammalia > Primates > Cercopithecidae > Rhinopithecus > Rhinopithecus bieti. Next base: position 572,826 of record NW_016808328.1, read on the forward strand.
TGAACCCGGGAGGTGGAGGTTGTGGTGAGCTGAGATTGTGCCACTGCACTCCAACCTGGGCGACAGAGCGAGACTCCGTCTCTAAAAAAAAGGCTGAGCAAGTTCAAGTTCAAAACAGGAAAAGTGAATCCACCCCAGACAGAGGGCCTAGCAGGAGCAAGTGCAGAGAATTACAGGGCACATGGGGCATTCAGGGGAGTGGAGAGTTCCATATGCCCCAGGCAGGGCCGATGAGACTGCAGAGGTGGTTCCAGGTCACAGTAGGAGGGCCTTTCTATCGGTCAGAACTCCTGGGTTGCAAGAGACAGAAAACACAATTCCAAGAGGCTTAGAAAAAAATAAAATCCATTGACTCAAAAAACTGAACATTCACCTCCTTTGAGGATGGAAGTTAAAAAGAAAAAATAATAGAGTATATTAGTGTATTTGCTTCAGGTATAGCTCAAATAATGCTTTCAAGACTTGGGCTTGCCATCTCTCTGCTTCTCCTTGTGTTGGCTTCAGTCTGGAGCAGGCCCTTTCCAAATGGAGGCTCCAAGCCCAGGGGAAAGAAAGATTCATTTCTCCAGATATGTGTTTATTTATTTATTTTATTTTATTTTTTTGAGATGAAGTCTCGCTCTTGTCCCCCAGTCTGGAGTGCAATGGTGCAATCTCGGCTCACTACAACCTCTGCCTCCCGGGTTCAAGCAATTCTCCTGCCTCAGCCTCCTGAGTATCTGGGATTACAGGTGCGTATCACCACGCCCAGATAATTTTTTGTATTTTAAGTAGAGACAGGGTTTCACCATGTTGGCCAGGCTGGTCTCAAAAGTCCTGACGTCAGGTAATCTGCCTGCCTCAGCCTCCCAAAGTGTTGAGATTACAGGCATGAGCCACCGCACCCGGCCCATTTCTCCAGATATTTATACACAGTTTCTGAACTTGAATTTCACTGGACTGGTTTAGGTCATGTGACTGTGTCTAAACCAATTGCTGTACAGAGTTGGTGGGAGTGGGGGTGGAACAATGGGATTGATCAGGTTGGGGTCACATTCTAGGCCTGAGCTCCACTCAAAACATATGGACTGAGAGTGGGGGCCCAGGTGCTTCCCTAGAAGTAGAGAGATTTGGAGCTCGTATGGAAAAGGAACGGATGCTGAGTGGGCAAGACGGCAGCCTGAGCACTGAGGTGAAGGTCTTTTAGGCAGTGAAGAGTCAGTGAGGGCTTTAATTTGAGGACAGAGCAGTTTGGACTCAACTTGGGCTTTGTGAGTGAAGAAGGGAGAAATGATGGGGACAGAGAGATTTGCAGGGGAAAGTCTCTTTGAGAGATCCTGGAGACCTGGGGCAGCAGGCATGGAGAGGAGGGGGAGAGGCAAAGGCTGCTTGGCTGGGATGCCCCAGTTGTTACTGGAAGGGCTGCTTCAAGGATCAGGACCACGTCACCCCCTGGCTACAGGCCTTCAGATGCCAGCAGGAGCGTGGGCTAAGGGCCCAGCCTCCCTGCCCCCCAAGGCCCATGACTAACTTTTTCCCTCCATCTGCCCCCGCACTTACTGGTCCCCACTGGGCCCCAGAGAATCTGATCCCCTATGGTCCCAGTTGTGAGGTGGTCACCTTGTCATAAGGTGGCGGTAGTGGTGGAGGCTGGGCACCTTCACCCCTCCCAGCCTTAGCAACCCCTTTCTTAGTTTCTAACCTCCCACCCATCCCCCCGGGGCCTGGAACATCACCCCGTGGGCTCCAGGCAGGCTAGCTCCTCTCCCTGGTGAATGGAGCCATTGTAAGATCAGCCTAAGAGCTGGCAGGCACTAGCCTGGCACACGTGGCTCTCCCAGAGTCCCTAAGTCCAGCCTTTCTTGGTGCTGGGTGCTTGGGCCTGCTCAGAAATGAAAGAGGAGGCCTGAGGAGGCTTGGGCTGCTGTAGCAGGTTTCAGGACCTGCTGCAGCTGGGCCCCTGAATATACTATGCTCGGCCTCAGGTCTGAGGGAGGAGGCTGGGGGCCAGGGCTTGACTCTGGAGCCTTCAGAACTTTGGGGCAGGAGGGACTTGCCAGTTGGGCCCTGATATATCAGGGGCTTTTACCAAACCAAAAGCTGTGATGTGATAGAAAAATGCCAGAACTCTGTTCCTGGTGGTCCAGCCAACCCCACAGAACTCTGGAGGGAGAGGCAGGACACTGAGGCCATCCGGGAAAAATTATGAGGTTTGGGAGTCGGTGGTGAGAAAGTGGGGAGCTTGGGACTTGGCATTTCACCACAGACTGCCTTCCAGAGCCTTCCAGACTGAGCCTGGGGTGATGGTGTCACAATACTTAGCTACTGTTTATCGAAGACTTATTAAATGGTTAAGCACTGTGCTCAGAACTTCACATACTTTATCTCCTTTAGTTTTTATGACATTCATATAAGGCAGGTATTATCATTATTCCCAGGGCTGTCATGTACTGTTGCCCAGACTGTTCACTGCACAAAGGTACCCAACCATAGATGAGTATGTGAAGGCTAAAATCCACCCAGTGCTCTACTCACCCACTCTGTTCCTATGGGTCTGTGTCTACTATAAGAAGGTCCTCTTTTTCTTATGTTGTAGCTGGGAAGTTAGGCTTTGAGGAGATGAAATTACTTGACCAAATCTTCGTAACAGGTAAGTGTAAGATCAGATCTGCTGACTCCAAAACCTCTCAATGAACCACTATACCCTGTATCTTCAGGCTTATGTACTCACACTCCTCTCCGCTTTTCTTTTTCCTCAGGACCCAACTGCTCACAATAGGCAACGTGGTAGGAGGCAAAAGCTTGGGCCGGGAAATAGGAGACCTGGGTTGCAGGCCTGGCTCCACCTTACTATTCACCTCTCCTCTTCACACCTCAGTCTCCTTATCTGTAAAGTGGGAATTTCAATTAGAGTTTTTTAGAAACAAGAGAAACTAACTTGGGCTTACTAGGGAAAAAAAAAAAAAAAAAAAAAGGAAGGCAGTGGAAGAATCTGGTGCTGCCAGTAGAATGGAAGGAGGAGCTAAACTAGGCCTTGGATAGACCAGAAACCTCACTCCAGGGATCCAGCAACGGACCTATGGTCTAGATCCCTGTGGCATCCCCACGTCTGTGTGAGCCCCTGTGCCTGGGAGAGGGACGCATGCCCAGCTCATAGGGATTGCCTGAGTCAAGTGGGCTCTGGGTGGGGAGGCTCTCTGCAGGCTGCAAAGCAGATGTGATTCAGGAGAACATCATATGTGGTTCCTGACCCAGGAAAAAGTGTGAACAAGGCCAGCCTCTGGCCCTGGCTTGCCACTGACTGACTGCCCAAGGTCACGTGTCCTTGGGCAAGTCACTTCTCCTTCTGGGCCAGAGTTATCTACAGAAAGAAGATGATTATCTGTAAGGCCAGTTTTTAGCTCACTAAGGTGTTAGCAACTGATTTCAGGGAATTTCAAAGACATTCCTGGGAGCAGTTGCTCAACCCAAAAGAATGAATCATGGATGGTGGAATTTCAGGCATCCATGAAGACGATGTTGAGTGGAGTTTGTGTGTGGTCACACTAAGCGGAAAAATTCCACTGCACGTAGGAGACCGAGTGGGGAGAGGGGCAGCCTGGGCACGGTATCCCGACTTCGCACCTCCAGGACCTCTGCCATGAGAGGGCTACAGAGATCCCGCTCAGGGGCAAGAGCTTAGCCACATTTGAGAGTTCGGTCACTGGAGGGGCTCCAGGCAGAGGAAGAACAGCTGGCTGATGGGAGACATGGAGCCTCCCAACCACTCCTATCCCCACGCCTTTGTCAAACAGACACACATATTCATGGCAGCCTGCTGAGGCACTGTGCATAAAGGACATCGGTTCTCCTGTCTGGGCCTCAGTTTCTACCTCTGTCAAATGGGGATAAGGTCACTTTGCTCTAACCTCATGGGGTCTTTCTAAAAATCAAATGGGACGAGACATCCAAAAGAAAACCGAGGAAACAGGATCTTGGTGCTGAATAAGGACTGGAATGTCAGTGTCATGGAGCACTAGAAGTAGAGAGTGTCTTCTGCACTACTGTATCCTCAGTGCAGCATGCAGCCAGCACATAGTAGGTGCTCAAAAAACTATTTATTGAGGCACAGTGGCTCACAACTATATTCCCAGCACTTTGGGAGGCTGCAGCAGGCGGATCACTTGAGGTCAGGAGTTCAAGACCAGCCTGGCCAACATGGTGAAACCCGTCTCTACTAAAAAAATTGCAAAAATTAGCCACGCCTGTAATCCCAGCACTTTGGGAGGCTTAGGCAGGTGGATCATGAGGTCAGAAATTCGAGACCAGCCGGACCAACATGGTGAAACCCCATCTCTAATAAAAATACAAAAATTAGCTGGGCATGGTGGTACGAGCCTGTAGTCCCAGCTACTTGGGAGACTGAGGAAAAGAACTGCTTGAACCCAGGAGGTGGAGGTTGCAGTGAGCCAAGATCACGCCACTGCACTCCAGCCTGGGCATCAGAGCGAGACTCCATCTCAAAAAAAAAAAAATTACAAAAATTAGCTGGGAGTGGTGGCGCCTGCCTGTAATCCCAGCTACTTGGGAGGCTGAGGCAGGAGAATCCCTTGAACCTGGGAAGCGGAAAGGGAGGTTGCAGTGAGCCAAGATCGCGTCACTGCAACTCCAGCCGGGACAACCGAACAACAAGACTCCATCTCAAAAAGAAAAAAAAAAGTATTGAATATTAATAAGTAATATCTATAGGTTGTTATGTTCCAAGCATTGCTCTGAATTTTTGTTTTGTTTTGTTTTGCTTTTTGAAATGGAATCTTGATCCGTCTCCCAGGCTGGAGTGCAGTGGCACGATCTTGGCTCACTGCAACCTCTGCCTCCTGGATTCAAGCGATTCTCCTGCCTCAACCTCCAGAGTAGCTAGAATTACAGGCATGTGCCACCATGCCCAGCTACTTTTTGTATTTTTAGTAAAGAGGAGATTTCATCATGTTGGCCAGGCTGCTGTTGAACTCCTGACCTCAGGTGATCTGCCTGCCTTGGCCTCCCAAAGTGCTGGGATTACAGGTGTAAGCCACTATGCCTGGCCTGATTTTGTTTTTTAGAGACAGGGTCTCTCTCTGTCACCGAGGCCAGAGTGCCGTGACACAATCATAGCTCACTGCAGCCTTGAATTCCTGGGCTTAAGCGATTTTCCTGCTTCAGCCTCCCAAGTAGCTGGGACTATAGGTATGAACCGCCACACCCAATGGTCTGAATTTTCCAAGTATTCATTCTTCTAATCTTTACAGTAATAGTAGTGCTGTTATTATCATCCCCACTTTAGAGATAAAGAAACTGAGATGATGTCACTTGCCCAAGGCCATGCAGCCAGTAAGAGGTAGAGCTGAACTTTGAACCCAGGTAGTCTGGTTCTAGGGTCTGCTCTTAAGCATAACTCTACCTGCTGAATAGTTGGCTAAGTGGGCAAATTGAATGAATACGTGAATGCATGAATGAGGATATGAACAAATAGAGCTTGGGATTCAGACTCCTCAAAACTTTTGCTTTAAGAACAGGAGCTGAGGCCGGGTGTGGTGGCTCACGCCTGTGATCCCAGCACTTTGGGAGGCCGAGGTGGGCAGATCACGAGGTCAGGAGTTTGAGACCAGCTTGGCCAATATAGTGAAACCCCATTTCTACTAAAAATACAAAAATTAGCCAGGTGTGGTGGCACACGCCTGTAGTCCCAGCTAATCTGGAGGCTGAGGCAGAAGAATCGCTTGAACCCGGGAGGTGGAGGTTGCAGTGAACCGAGATCATGCCACTGCACTCCAGCCTGGGTGACAAAGCGAGACTCTGTCTCAAAAAAAAAAAAAAAAAAAAAAAAATTAGAGGGCCAGGCATAGTGGTTCACACCTGTTAATCCCAGCATTTTGGGAGGCTGAGGTGGGTGGATCACGTAAGGTCGGGAATTTGAGACCAGCCTGACCAACATGGAGAAACCCCATCTCTAGTAAAAATACAAAATTAGTGGGACATGGTGGCACATGCCTGTCATCCCAGCTACTCTGGAGCCTGAGGCAGGAGAATCACTCGAACCCAGGAGGTGGAGGTTACAGTGAGCCAAGATTGTGCCATTGCACTCCAGCCTAGGCAACAAGAGTAAAAATTCGTCTCAAAAAAAAAAAAAAAAAT
>NW_016808328.1:581316-585400 GCF_001698545.2 Rhinopithecus bieti
CCCACCGCCCCCCCCAACTGACAGCGCGAAGATAGAACATATAGCCCTTTTTGCTTGATTTTCTCCAAGGCCATGTGTCAAGCTGTGTTAGATATTTACTGATTCGTAGATGATGGGTGAGGGGAGTTGCCCTGCAATGCAGCTGTGTGCAGACAACTTAAAACTGAACATCAGGCTCATTCTTCTCAGGAGTCCTTTAGCCGTCCTGGCCCGCTGGTCCTCTTTCCTTTCCTGGCTCCCTCTGCCCACCAGGTTGCCAGACCCTCTCCGACTTTCAACCCACTCTCATCTCCCACTCCAAATACTACTTACTTTTTCTTTTTTTTTCAGACGGAGTCTCGTTCTGTCACCCAGGCTGTAATGCAATGGCATGATCTCAGCTCATGGCAACCTCTGTCTCCCAGGTTAAAGCGATTCTCCTGCCTCAGTCTCCTGAGTAGCTGGGATTACAGGCACCTGCCACCAGGCCCAGCTAATTTTTGTATTTTTGGTAGAGACAGGGTTTCACCATGTTGGTCTGGCTGGTCTTGAACTCCTGACTTCATGATCCACCCATCTTGGCCTCCCAAAGTGCTGAGATTACAAGTGTGAGCCACAGCTCCGGCCTCTACTTGCTTCTTAATCCTGAACAATTAAGTTCTCTGCCTCTTCTCCTTCCCAGTGCCTTCCAGCCTCAGCAAGTCATTCTCTTTCCACAAATATAATGTCCTTTTAGCCAAGAAAAATGTTAAAACATGGCAAAGCAGTGGTGGCTCATGCTTGTAATCCCAGCACTCTAGGAGGCTGAGGCAGGCAGAAGGATTGCTTGAGCCCAGGAGTTTGAGACCAGCCTGGGCAAGACCGTGAGACCTTGTCGCTACAAAAAAAAAAAAAAAAAATAGAAAAATATTACCCAGGTGTGGTGGCACACACCTGCAGTCTCAGCTACTTGGGAGGCTGAGGCAGGAGGATTGCTTGAGCCCAGGAGTCAAGGCTATAGCAAGCCCAGGAGTCAAGGCTGTAGCAAGCTGTGTTTGTGCCGCTGCATTCCAGCCTGGGTGACAGAATGAGACCCTGTGTCTCACACACACACACACACACACACACACACACACACACACACAATGTGTTTGGGAAATGCTGGATTAAAGTGAAGCAGGCCTCCTCTGATTGCAGTGTCATCAAATGGTGCTTTCTGTGCTAAAGGCCATGCTCTTATCTGTTCTCTGCTGTACTGTAGCCATGAACCCCATGTGTCTATTGAGCATTTGAAATGTGACTAGTGAGACCGAATAACTGAATTTCAAATTTTATTTATGTTTAATTTAAATAGTCCCCTGTGGCTGTGGCCACCATATTGGACAGCACAGTTTCAGTGCCTTTAATCTCCTAAAAGTTGTTAAGTGGCTTTTCCCAAAATGTTTGGCTAAAGATATTCTTCTTTTTTTCTGTCAGTCTCGCTCTGTCGCCCAGGCTGGAGTGCAGTGGCACAATGTGGGCTCACTGCAACCTCTGCCTCCCAGGTTTAAGTGATTCTCCAGCCTCAGCCTCCTGAGTACTCAGGCAGGGTTACAGGCGCCCACCAGCACACCCAGCTAACTTTTTGTATTTTTAGTAGAGACAGGGTTTCGCCATGTTGCCCAGGATGGTCTTGAACTCTTGAGCTCAGGTGATCTGCCCACCTTGGTCTCCCAAAGTGCTAAGATTACAGGTGTGAGCCACCGTGCCTGGCTCCAAATTTTTTTTTTTTTTTTTTTTTTTCAGATGGAGTCTCACTCTGTCACCCAGGCTGGAGTGCAGTGGCCCAATTTCAGCTCACTGCAACCTCTGCCTCCTGGGTTCAAAAGATTCTCCTGCCTCAGCCTCCCTAGTAGCTGGGACTACAGGCATGTGCCACCACACTGGGCTAATTTTTGTATTTTTAGTAGAGATGGGGTTCGTCATGTTGGCCAGGCTGGTCTTAAACTCCTGACCTCAGGTGATCCACTCGCCTGGGCCTCCCAAAGTGCTAGAATTGCAGGCGTGAGCCACCACGCCTGGCTCCAAAGATATTCTTTCTCTGTGTGGCATGCTTTTAGCTTTTCAATGTGGGAAATGCTCCTCTAGTTCAATCCTCACTGGACAGATGGGGAAACTAAATCCCAGAGAGGGAAAGGGACTTACTCAGGGTCACACAGCAAGTTAGATGCGCAGCAGAGGCTGGAACTCAGGTTCTTCTCTCCTAGTCCAGCTCCGCCTCTGGTCTGTTGACAGCTTTAAGTAAGGACTGAAATCAAACAGAAAGGCAGACACTGATGTTTGTTTAGTGCTTGCTGTGTAGCAGGAGCTCGCAGATACATTAACTCCTTTCACAACCCTGTGAAGTGGGAATTAGTAGCACAAATATACACATGGGGAAAAGGAGGCCCAAGGGGCTAAGGGACTTGCCCAAGGTACCGTAGGTGGTCATCACTTAGAGATGTGTCCAAAATGAGCAAGCGGCAGGAAAAAGGTGGGGAAGCCACAGGAAGGAGAAGAATAAGCCTCAGTACACAATGAACAAAGAATTGGGGCGGGAGTAGGAGCACACGAAACTGGCACCAGCCCAGAGAAAAATCAGGGTAAGCAATGAAAACGTGTGCAAAACCCAAAGCCCAAAGAGCCCCCTGCCGCCGCTGCCCAGGAATGGGCGGGCCCCTGGAGCGCAGGCAGCCACTTTATAGGCTGGTGTGAAAGGGGGCCGGGGCGGTGGTGCGAAAGCTCTGCCCAACAGGGGCAGTCCTGACAAATTGGTGAGTGGGAGAACCAACCAGTTCCTCTCTTTTATGGGATTTGGATTTACAAGGTTTAAAAATTGTTTCTAGGCCGGCGCGGTGGCTCACGCTTGTAATCCCAGCACTTTAGGAGGCCGAGGCGGGAGACTCACTTGAGCCTGGGAGTTCAAGACCAGCCTGGGCAAAATAGTGAGATCCGTCTCTCCAAAAAAAGATTAAACATTATCTGGGCATGGTGGCACGTGGCTGTGGTTCCAGCCACTTGGGAGATTGAAGTGGGAGGATCACCTACCTGAGCCTGGGGAGGTCGAGGGTCGAGGCTGCAGTGAGCTGAGATCAAACCACTGTGCTCCAGCCTGGGTGACAAAGCGAGACCCTGTCTCAAAAAAAAAAAAAAAAAAAAAAAAAAAAGTTTATAGCAGCCAAAGAAGCAAACCGAGGGAATGACTGGTTTGTACTGACTGAAACTGGCATAACTGCTGCAGCCAGAGACGTGAGCAGATGAGCAACGGCTAGTTCAGAAGGAGAAAGGATGACTTAAGAGCCCTCTAACAATAATGAATAATGAGGGACAATGGATGACACAGTGTTTGTGTGGGTAGCCTAACAGCCCCAACCTGGGAGAGATTCAAGACCTCTTGTCTGGGAAGATGGGGGTTGGAAGGCATTAGACTAGCTGCTGGGCCTGGGCAGGCCTCATTTCTTCCCACCCTCCACAACCACACCCCTCTCTGAGTCTGCCCCCACAGCCCTGAGTGGTGGGCGGTGGCCCCTAGACCCCGACAGCTCCCAACACCAACCAGCCAGTCAGGTTCCCTCTGCTGAGAATGTGTGATTGAGACCCAGATACCCAGTCTCTGTTGGGTGTTTGAACCAAGAGGACCTGTAAAGCTGGGCCTGGGCCTGGGCCAGCCAGGGGCTGGGAGAAAGTTCTGAGCAGGGAAGAGGAGAAGAAGAAAGTGGATATGCAGACCAGAGGGATGGGGTGATGGTGGGTAATGTCATTTTTTTTTCTTTTCTTTTCTTTTTTTTTTTTTTTAAATGGAGTCTTGCTCTGTCACCCAGGCTGGAGTGCAGTGGCGCAATCTCGGCTCACTGCAATCTCCGCCTCCTGGGTTCAAGTGATTCTCCTGTCTCAGTCTACCAAGTAGCTGGGATTACAGGCGCCCGCCACCACGCCCAGCTAATTTTTGTATTTTAGTAGAGACGTGGTTTCACAATGTTCGCCAGGCTGGTCTCCAATTCCTGACCTCAGGTGATCCTCCTGCCTTGGCCTCCCAAAGTGCTGGGATTACAGGCGTGAGCCACCGCATCCAACCTGTAATGTCTTTTTTTTTTTTTTTTTTTTTTTT
>NW_016808328.1:587620-599437 GCF_001698545.2 Rhinopithecus bieti
TTTGAGATGGAATTTTGCTCTTGTTTCCCAGGCTGGAGTGCAGTGGCACGATCTTGGCTCAAGACAACCTCCACCTCCTGGGTTCAAGCAATTCTCCTGCTTCGGCCTCCCAAGTAGCTGGGATTACAGGCACCTGTCACCACACCCAACTAATTTTTTTTTTGTATTTTTAGTAGAGACAGGGTTTCACCATGTTGGTCAGGCTGGTCTTGAACTCTTGACCTCAGGTGATCCACCTGCCTCAGTCTCCCAAAGTGCTGGGATTATAGGTGTAAGCCACTGTGCCCTTTTTTTTTTTTTTTTTTTTTTAGGGATGGGGTTTTGCTGTGTTACCAAGGCTGGAGTGCAGTGGCACAACCGTAGATGAGTGCAGCCTCCACTTCCTGGACTCAAGTGATCCTCCTGCCACAACCTCCTAAGTAGCTGGGATCTCAAGTGTGATTCAGCATTAAAAAGGAATGAACTATTGATACATGGGCCAAGGGAGGTGAATCTCAAGTTAATAATGCTGAGTGAAGGAAGCCGGGCAAAGAAGAGTGCATGCTGTGATTCCATTTCCATAACATTCTAGAAAATGTAAACTGATGTAGAGTGACAGAGCCACATTGTGGTTCCTGGGCAATGGGAGGTAGAAAGGAATTAAAAAGGGGCATAAGGAAACTTTTTTTTTTTAATTTTTTATCTTTTTTTGAGACAGAGTCTTGCTCTATTGCCCAGATCAGGGTGCAAAGGCATGATCTCAGCTCACTGCAATCTCCACCTCCCAGGTTCAAGCGATTCTCCTGCCTTGGCCTCCCAAAGTTCTGGGATTACAGGTATGAGCCACTGCGCCTAGTCAACTTTTGTTTTTTGTTTTTTTTTTTTTTAGTAAGACAGGGTCTTGCTCTGTCACCCTGGCTGGAGTGCAGTGGCGCAATTATGACTCATGTAGCCTCAACCTCTTGGGCTCATGTGATCCTCCCGCTTCAGTCTCCCAGGTAACTGGAACTACATGTGTGCATTCGCACCACCACGCAAAGCTAGTTTTTGTATTTTTTGTAGAGATGAGGTTTTGCCATGTTGCCCAAGCTGGTCTCAAACTCCTAGACTCAAATGATCCTCCTGTCTCAGCCTCTCAAAGTGCTGGGATTACAGGCATGAGCTGTGGCTCCAGGCCATGAGAAAGCTTTTGAGGCTGAAGGATGCGCTCACTATCTTGGTTGTGTTGATGGTTTCACTGGTGTATCCATGTGTCAAAACTTATCAAATTAACCAAGTGCGGTGGCTCATGCCTGTAATCCCAGCTCTTTGGGAGGCTGAGGAGGGCAGATTACTTGAGGTCAGGAGTTCGAGATCAGCCTGGTCAACATGGTGAAACCCTGTCTCTACTAAAATACAAAGAAATTTTGGGAGGCTGAGGTGGGTGGATCACGAGGTCAGGAGATTGAGACCATCCTGGCTAACATAGTGAAACCCCATCTCTCCTAAAAATACAAAAAATTAGCCAGGCATGGTGGCAGAAGCCTCTAGTCCCAGCTACTCAGGCGGCTGAAGCACGAAAATCACTTGAACCCGGTGAGAGGTGAAGCTGCCTGGGCTTCTGGGTCTGGTGGGGACTTGGAGAATTTTCTGTCTAGCTAAAGGATTGTAAACACACCAATCAGCACTCTGTGTCTAGCTAAAGGTTTGTAAACACACCAATCAGCACTCTGTAAAAATGGACCAATCAGCACTCTGTAAAATGGACTAATCAGCAGGAGATGGGTGGAGCCAAATAAGGGAATAAAAGCTGGCCACCCCAGCAAGCAGTGGCAACCTGGTTGGGTTGGTTTCCGTGCAGTGGTGGGTGTGTTATTTTGCTTTTTGCAATAAATCTTGCTGTTGCTCCCTCTTTGGGTCTGCACTGCCTTTAAGAGCTGTAACACTCCCTGTGAAGGTCTGTAGCTTCACTCGTGAAGTCAGCAAGACCACGAACCCACTGGGAGGAACAAACAATTCAGGACAAGCCACCTTTGAGAGCTGCATCACTCACTGCGAAGGTCTGCAGCTTCACTCCCGAAGTCAGCAAGACCATGAACCCACTGGAAGGAAGAAGCTCCAGGCACATCTGAACATCTGAAGGAAGAAACTCTGGACACACCATCTTTAAGAACTGTAACACTCACCCTGAGGGTCCGCGGCTTCATTCTTGAAGTGAGTGAGACCAAGAACCCACCAGAAGGAACCAATTCTGGACACACAGGGAGGCGGAGGTTGCAGTGAGCTGAGATTGTGCCATTGCACTCCAGCCTGGGCGACAGAGCGAAACTGTCTCCAAAAAACAAACAAACAAACAAAAAAACAAAGAAATTAGCCAGGCATGGTGGCAGGTGCCTGTAATCCCAGCTACTCCGGAGGCTGAGGCAGGAGAATCACTTGAACCCAGGAGGCAGAGGCTGTAGTGAAGAGAGATTGCGCCACTGCACTCTAGCCTGGGCAACAGAGTGTGACTCTGTCTAAAAAAAAAAAAAAAGTTTCGTATTGTACATGCTCAATATGTCAGTTTATTATATGTCAGTATGTCAGTTTCTTGTATGTCAGTTTTACCTCCGTGAAGCTGTAAAGTCACTATTGTGAAATCCCAATGTGTAAAAGCTAAGAATGGAGCAGCTCTGGGTGGCAGGGTGAGGGCTGGAGTACCAGACCCCATCTGCCCCTGAGGATTATCCAGTTCACACCTGGTCTCCACCTGGCACAGATTGAAAAACCACAGACGCCTTTGACAGAGCCTTGCCTAAAGTCCTCCAGACTGAGAGTTGAGCAGAACCAGGAACAGAAGCTGGGATTCCTCCCTGTGTGACCAGAACGCTACAACAGGCACTGGTGATGGAGGGCATGTTCATCAAGGGCCTCAAGGAGGGCCCAACAGCACAGCTGCTAACTGGCCCTGAGGTTCTACTCTGTGCTAAGCCCTAGACTAGGCTCTTGGGGAAGCACAGGGGTAAGGTGGCCCCAGTTGCTTGTCCTCAGGGAGCTCTCCGTCTAAGTGGGAACAAGAAAGAACTGGAATTCAGGAAGAACCAGAAACAGAAAATGACACAGATGACTTGAGTGTCATCTGGCTATCACACTTGAGTGTCCTGGGCTGGAGTGCTGTTGACCACACCCAGAGAGGGCAGCACATGTGGCATGAGCTGTTTCTCCAGCAGCCCAGGAAGAAGGCACAAGGAACACTTTGTGGCAGGGGTAGCAAGTGGTATGCCAGAACCACGGTATGTAAATGCCCTCGAGGGAATGTCCCTTGCTCCACAGTAGGGACGTCGATGCCCATAGAGGAGAAGGGACAAAACCAGAACAAGAGCCTGCGCCTCGTGACTCCAGTTCCAGTCACTCCCCAGATCTGCCCCTCGGGAGGGTTTGGCATTTGTGCATCACAGTGCTGGAGTCTGGTGTTCCCCTTGGTAGGACAGGCTATGGGGGCTGGGTCCTGGACCATGAGGCCAGGGCAGCGCCATGACACAGGCTGAGGGGGAGGATACGACCTACTCATCCATGCCTCTCCCCAGCTCCTGCTGGGCCAGGCGCTGACAGACTTCCTCCCGGTTGAGTCCTCTGGAATGCTTGGAGCTCAGTGGTGATAGTCCAGAACTTCTCTTCCCCTGGAGGGCTCTTGCATGGGGGCAAAGTTCCAGATAAGGACCTAGAGCTTTGCCCTTTCCTCCAGCCTGCCCTCCTCCTTTCCTGGGGACTTTATGAACACCAGGGACGGAAGCAGTCACTCTTGGGCAGGGACACTTGGGCGCCCTAATCAGCCTGCCTACTTCCTGCCCTGGCTCCTGCTCTGAGATTAAGAAAAACAACAACCTCTTACATTTAGACAACTTCTTTGCTATACATGGAGGATGCTCACATACATGCCCTTATTAAAAATGTTTTTACCCGGCCGGGCGCGGTGGCTCAAGCCTGTAATCCCAGCACTTTGGGAGGCCGAGATGGGCAGATCACGAGGTCAGGAGATTGAGACCATCCTGGCTAATACGGTGAAACCCCGTCTCTACTAAAAAATAAAAAAAAAAAAAAAAATAGCCGGGCGACGAGGCGGGCGCCTGTAGTCCCAGCTACTCGGGAGGCTGAGGCAGGAGAATGGTGTAAACCCGGAAGGCGGAGCTTGCAGTGAGCTGAGATCCGGCTACTGCACTCCAGCCTGGGCGGCAGAGCAAGACTCTGTCTCAAAAAAAAAATGTTTTACCCAATCCTCACAATTTGGGTGACAAATTATGATCCCTATTTTACAGATAAGGAAACTGAGGCTGAGTGAGATGAAAGATTTACCCTGGCCTTAGAATTAGTGTGTTCAGAGTTTGTTCATGAACTTGTTTTTGTTTTTTCTTTTTTCTTTTTTTTTTTGAGATGCAATCTTGCTCTTGTTGCTCAGGCTGGAGTGCAATGGCAATGGTGCGATCTCGGCTCACCGCAACCTCTGCCTCCTGAGTTCAAGCGATTCTCCTGCCTCAGCCTCCCGAGTAGCTGAGATTACGGGCGCCTGCCACTGCGCCTGCCACTGCACCTGACTAATTTTGGTATTTTTAGTAGAGATGAGGTTTCACAATGTTGGCCAGGCTGGTCTCGAACTCCTGACCTCAGGTGACCCACTCGCCTCGGCCTCTTGAGGTGGTGAGATTACAGGCGTGAGCCACCGCATCCACCCAAGTCTTTGGTTTTGTACTTTTTTATTCTTTATTTTTTAAAGGTCCTCCTCCACCTCCAAGACATAGTCTTGCTCTGTTGCCCAGGCTGGAGTGCAGTGGCACGATCATGGCTCACTGCAACCTCGATCTCCCGGGCTCAAGCCATCCTCCCACCTCAGCCTCCTAAAATGCTGGGATTACAGGTGCACACCACCATGCCTGGCCCCTCAAGTCTTCGAACTCCTAGCTTTCCCCTCTCTACTCCTATCCTTGAGCTCCTGTGAATGCCTAGAGGGAGTGTTATGTGATCGAAAACAGATGAGTGCTGAGATGTTCAAGCTGAATTTCAATCCCAGTTCCACTGCTTACTTTTGCTGGACTAGTTACTCCACCCCTCTGGGCTTCACTTTCTTTATCTGTTAAATGGGATAATTATAGTAACCACCCATCAGGGTTGATGTGAGAATGACACAAAACAGCCACATGTGAAGTACTTGGCACACAGTAAGCAGAAAGCACTCAGTGAATCACAGCTGCTGTTTAATCACGGGTCCTGCTGGCAAGGCCACGTCTGTCCCGCAGCTCTCTGCACATACGATGTCTTTCCTGTGAGCCTCTGTTTCCCCCAGTGCCTTGCCCCGTGTCCTTGCTGGCTGCTGGGAGGATCAGATGAGATGGTGAAGGGCAAAGGGCATGAAGTGTGCAGCTTTTTTTCTGCTGGGGTATGAATGATCACGCAAGACCCAGTGTGTCAGAAGTGAGGCTGCTCCTAAAATTTCATTATCTCCTCTGGACAGAAGTGAACTAAGAAAACCCCAGAGCATCCTCAGACATGTTAATACAATCTTCTGCATTCATAAGGGAGGACACTGAGGCCCAGAGAGGAGCAGGGACTTCCTCAAGGTCACACAGCAAGGCTGGGTGGAAGCTGGCCCAGAGCTCTTCCCACCTGGCCACATGATTCCTCTGTCTTCCTTCCCCCACAGTGACTGACCCAGAGAGAACTGGAAATTGTTGCCCAATGTTTAAGGGCAATTACAGGATGGAAAAGCCGTGTCTTAGCAGGAGTGGCCAGTGGAAGGATGAGTGCCATGGTCAGAGTCCATAGAACAATGTGGTTTTCATGTACCCAGCATCACCGGTGGCCACAGGACAGTAGTGTGTACTCACCATGTTGTCCGGGCTTGTAGTATAAAGGACCAAGGCCGAGCACGGTGGCTCATGCCTGTAATTCCAGCACTTTGGGAGGCCAAGGCAGGTGAATCACAAGATTAAGAGTTCAAGACCAGCCTGGCCAACATGGTGGAGCCCCGTCTCTACTAAAAATACGAAAATTAGGCCGGGCGCAGTGGCTCATGCCTGTAATCCCAGCACTTTGGAAGGCCGAGCAGGTGGATCACGAGGTCAGGAGATCGAGACCATCCTGGCTAACACAGTGAAACCCCGTCTCTACTAAAAATACAAAAAATTGGCCGGGCGTGGTGGCAGGGGCCTGTAGTCCCAGCTACTTGGGAGGCTGAGGCAGGAGAATGTTGTGGACCCAGGAGTCGGAGCTTGCAGTGAGCCGAGATTGCGCCACTGCCACTCCAGCCTGGGCGATGGAGCGAGACAACATCTCAAAAAAAAAAAAAAAAAAAAACAACCAGGTGTGGCGGCAGGCGCCTATAATCCCAGCTACTTGGGAGGCTGAGGCAGGAGAATCACTTGAACCCAGGAGGCAGAGGTTGCAGTGAGCCGAGATTGTGCCACTGCACTCCAGCCTGGGCAACAGAGTGAGACTCCATCTCAAAAAAAAAAAAAGGACCAAGGCCAAGCGTGGTGGCTTACGCCTATAATCCCAGCACTTTGGGAGACTGAGGCAGGAGGATTGCTCGAGCCCAGGAGTTCGAGACCAGCCTGGGCAACATGGCAAAACCCCATCTCTATTAAAAATACAAAATATTAGCCGGGTATGGTGGTGTGAACCTGTAGTCCCAACTACTCGAGACGCTGAAGTGAGAGGATCATCTGAGCCTGGGAGGTCGAGGCTGCAAGTTAGCCATGATGGCACCCCTGCACTCCAGCCTGGGTGACAAAGTGAGACCCCGACTCAAAAAAAAGAAAAAAAAAATAGGACCAAAGACTGAGAAGGTGAGAAGGGTCCACCCTTCCTCCCCTAGAGCCTGGGCCCAGCTCCCACCACTGCCCATACGAGGAGCATGGTCAGACAAGGCAGATCTGGAGGATAAGATGAGGAAAATAACACACACACACACACACACACACACACATCATCATCATCATCATCGCTCTGGGGAAAGCTAGCTGCTATGGAGAGCCCACTTAGTGAGGCACTGAGACCTCTTGCCAATTGCCACATGAGTGCCCCATCTTGGAAGGGGATCCTCCAGCCCCATCTTGGAAGTGGATAACTGCACCCCTCACCAACATCTTCCTATAAACACGTTAGAGACCCTGAGCCAGAACCACTAATTGAGATCTCTTCCAATTTCCAACCCTCAACTCTGGCAACTCAGAGAGATGATAAATGTTTTTTGCTATTGTTGGCTTTTTTTTTTTTTTCAAGACAGAGTCTTGCTCTGTCACCCAGGCTGGAGTGCAGTGACCCGATCTTGGCTCCTTGCAACCTCTGTCTCCCAGGTTCAAGCGATTCTCCTGCCTCAGCCTCCTGAGTAGCTGGAATTACAGGCAGCTGCCACCATACTCGGCTAATTTTTGTATTCTTAGTAGAGACGGGGTTTCACCATGTTGGCAAGGCTGGTCTTGAACTCTTAACCTCGTGATTCGCCTGCCTCGGCCTCCCAAAGTGCTGGGATTACAGGCGTGAGCCACTGCGCCTGGCCCAATACATGTTTTAAGCTGCTAAATTGGGGGTGATTTGTTACACATCAGTTAGTAAATCGTAACACCCCAGACTAGGTTCTATTTCTTCTTTCACTGTTTTCTTTTTTTCTTACTTTGGAGACAGGGTCTCTTTCTGTTGACCAGGCTGGAGTGCAGTGGTGCAATCATGGCTCATTGCAGCCTCTATTCAAGCGATTCTCCTGGGCTAAAGTGATCCACCCACCTCAGCCTCCCAAGTAGCTGGGACCATAGGTGTGTGCCAATACACCCGGCTAATAAAGATTTTTTTTTTTTTTTTTTTTTAGTAGAGAAGAGGTCTCACAATGTTGCCCAGGCTTGTCTTCAATACATAAGCTCAAACGATCCTCCCACCTCGACCTCCCAAAGTGCTGGGATTGCAGGTGTGAACCACTGTGCCTGGCCTAGGTTCTGTTTCTTCATGAAGTCCCTGGGCTCTGCCTTCCTCTGTATGTTGACTTCATTGTCAAAAGGAATCCCCTTTTGGGAATAAGAGCTACTGCATCTCTAGCTCTCATGTCTCCTCAACACACTGTCCCGGGAAAGAGAGTATCTCTTCCGGTACTCCTGTAGAAATGAAAAGCAGCTTCTCTCCCTCAAAAAGCTCCACTGACTTCTCTTGGCAAATCCTTGGCTGTGACTGAGGTAGTGTTCATTTCTGTGCCTAGAGAGATTGGATGCATATGGCTTCTCCTCCAGGGTCATCAGAGCCCACCCTGGAAGAGTGCTACCAACCCCTCCCACTGGCAAAGAATTCCAATAGAGCCCAGTACGGCTCTGATGGTGGGAGAGGCGGGGAACCTATGTCGGGAAGCCATGTAATAGCCACGACATCGGGGTAGTATGTGGAAGGCTCACAAACAGAAAATTCCCCACAGGCCCCAGAACATCCTCTAGAGCAGCAGTCCCCAACCTTTTTGGCACCAGGGACCAGTTTCATGGAAGACAATTTTTCCACGGGCACAGGGAGCATGGTTTTGGGATGAAACTGTCCCACCTCAGATCAACAGTCAGTGGATTCTAATAAGGAGCACAAAACCTAGATCTCTCAGATGCGCAGTTCACAGTAGGGTTCATGCTCCTATGAGAATCTTTTTTTTTTTTTTTTTTGAATGGAAGTCTAACTCTGTCACCCAGACTGGAGTGCAGTGGCTCGATCTTGGCTCACTGCAACCTCCGCCTCCCAGGCTTAAGCGATTCTTCTGCCTCAGCCTCCTGAGTAGCTGGGACTACAGGCGCCCGCCACCACGCCTGGCTTGCAGTGAGCCGAGATTGCGTCACTGCACTCCAGCCTGGGCGACAGAGTGAGACTTTGTCTCAAAAAAAAAAAAAAAAAAGAGGCCGGGCACAGTGATTCACACCTGTAATGCTACCACTTTGGGAGGCTGAGGCAGGTGGATCACGAGGTCAGGAGTTCGAGATCAGCCTGGTCAACATGGTGAAACCCCATCTCTACTAACTGACTGGTACCAGTACTGTGGCCTGGGGGTTGGGGACCCCTGATCTAGAGTGTGAGGAAAACAAGGCTTAGAGGTGAAGGGATGGGTTCTGGAGTCAGATAGCTCTAACTCCTGGTTCTATTGCTCACCAGCTGTGTGACTTGTTTTTTTCTTTTTGAGACAGATTCTGCCTCCCAGGCTCAAAAGATCCTCCTGCCTCAGCTCCCAGGGTAGCTGGGGCTACAGGTGCGTGCCATCATGCCTGGCTGATTTTTTTGTAGAGATAGGGTTTCTCCATGTTACCAAGGCTGGCCTCAAACTCCTGGGCTCAAGCAGCCTGCCTGCCTTGGCCTCCCAAAGTGCTAGGATTACAGGCGTGAGCCACCACGCCCGGCCTATGTGACCCTTGTGGGCTTTGGTTCCTTTATCTATAAAATGGGAGAATACCCAGGAACACAGGTGGAAGAATTAATGAGATGCAGTAAGGGCTCAGTGCTGGAATTACAGGCAGGAGCCACTGCACCCAGCCTGTGTGAAAGTTTTAAGAATTAGAATCAGGCCGGGCACCGTGGCTCACGCCTATAATTCCAGCACTTTGGGTAGGCCAAGGCAGATGGATCGCTTGAGCCCAGAAGTTCAAGACCAGCCTGGGTCACATGACAAAACCCAGTCTCTACAAAAAAAAATTTTTTTAATTAGCCAGACATGGTTTCACGCATCTGTAGTCCCAGCTACTTGGGGGGCTAAGGTGGGAGGATTGCCTGAGCCCAGGAGGTCAAGGCTGCAGTGAACTGTGATCATGCCAGTGCACTCCAAGCCTGGGCGACAGTATGAGACCCTGTCTTTAAAAAAAAAATAAAATCAGAATCACTTTGCTTTAAAACAGATCTTTCAGATAATAAGAGCAGAGCTACGGCAGTCAGGCACAGTGGCTCACACCTGTAATCCCAGCACTTTGGGAGGCTGAGGCTGGCGGATAACCTGAAGTTGGGAGTTCGAGACCAGCCTGATCAACGGGATGTAGTAGAGAAACCCCGTCTCTACTAAAAGTACAAAAATTAGCTGGGCATGGTGACGCATGCCTGTAATCCCAGCTATTCGGGAGGCTGAGGCAGGAGAATCACTCGAACCTGGGAGGTAGAGGTTGTGGTGACCCGATATCATGTCACTGCATTCTAGCCTGGGCAACAAGAGCAAAACTCCACAAAAAAAAAAAAAAAAAAAAAAAAGCGCTATCCATAGCTATTAAAGAGAAAAACAGTATTTGTTGAGGATTTACTATGTACCAGGCATGGCACTAAGCCTGGTTAGAGGTCCTGTCTCATCTAATCCTCACAGCCTTATGAGGTAAATACTATTATTAACCCAATTTCACAGGTAATGAAACAGATGCACAGAGCAACTGAGTTTGTTCATTGACTTTCATTCATTCACTCACCAAATGAATGCCTCACCTGTGCCAGGCCTTGGGAATTCCCCAATACACAAAGTAGACAAAGGCCCAAGTCGCCTGCTGTTGAAGGACTAGAAAGTGGGTTCCCTAGGACCCTTGGGGGAGCATCTTCAGAGCCCAAGTGCATGACCAGGATGGAATGGGATCCTCACGAAGTAGGGAGTTTCCCGCCACTGAAGGTATGCAAGTGAGAGCTGGGGACCTGCTGGGAAGGAATTCCCACTTGGGATGAGCTGGGGCCAGTGGACAGCAGGAGCCCTGTAGCGGTTCTTCAAGTTCTGCAATCCTACAGGGAACCTCTGAGCACTGAATCAGAGCCTCCCACTTCCAGGAGAAAAGATGGGGAGGAGGAAAAGGGAAAGGGGAAGAAAGAGCATGGAGGAGCCAGAGGGGCAGGACTGACCTCAGGGTATCAGCTCCGCGGCAGGCACCCAGGCCCAGGTGCCACCTAGTGGAAGGCTCAGAAAACGAAGGGAAGGCCAGAGAGAGAGACGGATGAGTGTGTCGCTGGACTAGCTTAGGAGCCCTACCTCAGTGTCCCAGACCCTGCTGAATAACGACACTGGATATAGTGAAATTTAAGACTCTTTTTCCCTGCATTTTAACCTCTCTGAAGTCGGATACATCTTACAATGAATGTAGTGGTGGTTTAATAGGTGGTGGTGCATCCTACAATTACAAGTATCTAAGATTTGATGAAACACTGAAAACTGTCATTGATGGAGCCCTTGTGACATGCCAGGCATGAGCTAAGTCCTCTACCTGTATAATGTTATTCAATCCATGCCCATTTTACAGAAGAGGAAATGGAGGCTGAAGGAGGTGAACTCACGTGCCCAGGTCTCACAGTAAGTATGTCTGTGGCTGAGAAGCTGGCTGCAGGATACTGCTGACCATTGCTACACTGCACAGCTCCCATCTCTGTGTCACCAGTCACCTCATTTTATCACTGCCTGAGTGTCCCCTGGCTCCCACCCCCGACCCCTGCTCATATGCCATGATCTCCTCTGGGACAGGGCCTGTGTTTCATTTGTCTCATTTACTCCTCACAAAAACCCTATGAAGGTGGGTACCATCACTACCATTTGACCTGCAGAGGTTAGAGTTTAAGTAAATAGAAGCATCTGGCTGGGTGTTGTGGCTCATGCCTGTAATTCCAGCACTTTGGGAGGCCAAGGTGGGCATCTCAGTTGAGGCCAGGATTTCCAGACCAACCTGGCCAACATGGCAAAACCCTGTCTCTACTAAACATACAAAAATTAGACTGGGCATGGTGGCTCATGCCTATAATCCTAGCACTTTGGGAGGCCAAGGTGGGTAGATCACCTGAGGTCAGGAGATCATGCCACTGTACTCCAGCCTGGACAACAGACAACTCTGTCTCAAAAAAAAAAAAAAAAAAAAAAAAAAAAAAAAA
>NW_016808328.1:599642-602537 GCF_001698545.2 Rhinopithecus bieti
AAAAAAGAAGACATCTAAAATTATTTTTAAAAGACTGGGTAAGAAATATACAATGGGGAGGAGGACTGTGGCCGTGTTTTGTTGTTGGCATAGGGGTAACTTTTATTTATTTTCCAATTTTCCTGGCCATAGAAAACACTTTTAAAATGTATGCTATAGCCAGGCACGGTGGCTCATGCCTGTAACCCCAGCACTTTGGGAGGCCAAGGTGGGTGGATCACCTGAGGTTGGGAGTTCGAGACCAGCCTGACCAACATGGAGAAACCCATCTCTACTAAAAATGCAAAATTAGCCGGGCCTGATAGCGCATGGCTGTAATCCCAGCTACTCAGGAGGCTGAGGCAGGAGAATCCCTTGAACCTGGGAGGCGGAGGTTTCGGTGAGCTGAGATCGTGCCATTGCACTCCAGCCTGGGCTACAAGAGCAAAACTCTATCTCAAAAAAAAAGTATGTTATACTTCTAGTTCATAATATGCCCAGTGAAAAAAGAATATTAAATATTATGTGTATCTGGTATGATCCTGATATTTGTAGCTATGAATGTACTTATAGAAAAAACCTGACTCATTTTATATATTAGAGGAGAGGAGCTCAGGGTGGGTTGGGTGTAGCCAGGTAGGACATTTGACCTAGGATAGGTGTCTTTGATTATATTAGGATGGTGGGATTGCCAATAATTTTCTCTAGATTTTATGTTTTCCAAATTCTCTAAAACCGAGCATGCCTTTTTAAAATTAGAAAATATCATATTAGTCCAGGCGTGGTGGCTCATGCCTATAATTCCAGCACTTTGGGAGGCCGAGGCGGGCAGATTACTTGAGGCCAGGAGTTCCAGATCAACCTGGCCAACATGGCAAAATCCTGTCTCTACTAAAAATATAAAAATTAGGCTGGGTACAGTGGCTCATGCCTGTAATCCTAGCACTTTGGGAGGCTGAGGCGGGTGGATCACCTGAGGTCAGGAGTTTGAGACCAGCCTGGTCAACATGGTAAAACCCTGTCTCTACTAAAAAATACTAAAAAAAAATTAGCTGGGCATGGTGGCACACGCCTATAATCCTAGCTACTCAAGAGGCTGAGGCTGGAGAATCAGTTGAACCTGGGAGGTAGAGGTTGCAGTGAGCCAAGATCACGCCACTGCACACTCCAGCCTGAGCAACAGAGGGAGACTATCTCAAAAAAAAAAAAAAAAAGGCATCTAAAATTATTTTTAAATGATTGGGTAAGAAATATACAATGGAGAGGACTGTGGCCATGTTTTGATGTTGGCATAGGGGTAACTTTTATATTCCAATTCTCCTGGCCATAGAAAACACTTTTAAAATGTATGCTATAGCCGGGCACAGTGGCTCATGCCTGTAATACCAGCACTTTGGGAGGCCAAGGCAGGCATATCGCCTGAGGTCAGGAGTTTGAAACCAGCCTGACCAACATGGAGATACCCTGTCTCTACTAAAAATACAAAATTACCTGTGTGTGCTGGTGCATGGCTGTAATCCCAGCTACTCAGGAGGCTGAGGCAAGAGAATCGCTTGAACCCAGGAGGCGGAGGTTGCGGTGAGCTGAGATCGCACCATTGCACTCTAGCCTAGGTGATAAGAGCGAAACTCTGTCTCAAAAATAAAATAAAATAAAATAAAATACCATATTAAATGCATTTATAAGTCCAAAAGTGATTTGGACAAGAAAGAACATTCCAGGCTAGGTGCAGTGGCCCACCCTGTGAGCCCAGCATTTTGGGAGGCCAAGGTGGGAGGATAGCTTGAGCTTAGGAGTTTGAGACCAGCTTGGGCAACATGGCCAAACTCCACTTCTACCAAAAATACAAAAATTAGCTGGGCCTGGTGGTATATGCCTATAGTCCCAGCTACTCAGGAGGCTGAGGTGGGAGGATGACTTGAGCCCAGGAGGCAGAGGGTGCAGTGAGCCGAGATCACGCTGTTGCATTCCTACCTGGGCGACAGAGCAAGACTCTGCCCTACTCCCCCCAAAAAAGGACATTCTGGGCAGAAACAGCAAGAAGCAAGAAAAGCAAAAGAAAGAAAGTGGGAAATCCCAGGGTCTGAGCCTTGAACCAGCCTGAGCACCTGGCGGATGCTCGGCAAATCCCTACTACCTGGGTGGGTCCCACCGGGCTGAGACCAGTTAGGCTTTGCTACCTCCTTCTGGTTGGCTGCAGAAGCCAAAGCCCCCACGTTTAAAATGCCAGAAGCCCCTGGCCTGGATGTGCACTGAGGAGGGTCTTGGTGAAGGAACACACGCTGGACTTAATAAGGACTGTTGTTTCACACCCTTTTCCCAGGTGCGGCTTTTCCCTCCACCTTACCAGTGTCCACTGGAAACCACTTCTCCTACTGCAGACGACCTGGCTAACCTCACCTGGTCTTTGTTTCCTTGATTACAACAGAAGTTGGGCAATTTTACAAGCACCCTGGCCGAGGCAGTGTAACAGAGTAGGAAAGTGTATGGTGTGTGGGAGTGTGAGGACCTTGGGCTAGTTAGTTCCTGGTTTTAGACCTCTTTTTTTTTTTTTTTTTTTTTAAAGATGGCGTCTCACTCTGTCACCCAGGCTGGAATGCAATGGTGTGATCTCGGTTCACTGCAACCTCAAACTCCCAGGTTCAAGTGATTCTCCTGCCTCAACCTCTCAAGTAGCTGGGATTACAGGCGCCCATCACCATGCCCAGCTAATTTTTTGTATTTTTAGTAGAGACGGGGTTTCACCATGTTGGTCAGGCTGGTCTCCAACTCCTGACCGCATGATCTGCCCGCCTTGGCCTCCTAAAGTGTTGGGATTACAGGCATGAGCCACTGCGCCCGGCCTGGCTTTAGACTTTTTTACAGAAACAAGGACTAGGCTAGATCAGTGGTTTCACTTTTTTTTTTTTTTTTTTT
>NW_016808328.1:604579-637079 GCF_001698545.2 Rhinopithecus bieti
TTTTTTTTTTTTTTTTTTTTTTTTTAAATCTTTGCAGCTA
The DNA here is from genome assembly GCF_001698545.2 of Rhinopithecus bieti. Taxonomy (NCBI): domain Eukaryota; kingdom Metazoa; phylum Chordata; class Mammalia; order Primates; family Cercopithecidae; genus Rhinopithecus; species Rhinopithecus bieti. Next base: position 604,620 of record NW_016808328.1, read on the forward strand.
TCTCATTTAGAAATAAAATGGGAGGCAGTTTTACCTGATGCAGTTCCCAGCTTGACTTTTCCCATTGGCTTAGTGATTTTGGTGTCCCGAGGTTTCTTTTCTTTTTTTTTTTTTGAGACGGAGTCTCGCTCTGTCGCCTGGGCTGGAGCGCAGTGGCCGGATCTCAGCTCACTGCAGCTCCGCCTCCCGGGTTTACACCATTCTCCTGCCTCAGCCTCCCGAGTAGCTGGGACTACAGGCACCCGCCACCTCGCCTGGCTAGTTTTTTGTATTTTTTAGTAGAGACGGGTTTCACCATGTTAGCCAGGATGGTCTCGATCTCCTGACCTCGTGATCCGCCCGTCTCGGCCTCCCAAAGTGCTGGGATTACAGGCTTGAGCCACCGCGCCCGGTCCCGAGGTTTATTTTCCTTTCATGCTACCAATTCATCATATTAGGAGCACAGCAATAACAGTCCCTACAAGTCAAAGGGTAATGTTTGGTGTGAACTTAGATGGGTCTTTCAAATAAAAAATATGGAATCTTAGAGTTGATCTTTCAGGATTGAGCAGAGTTGGGGCCTCAAAATATGCCTGTATGTAGGAGGATCGCTCGATTCTGGGAGGTGGAGGTTGCAGTGAGCCAAAATTGAGCCACTGCACTCCAGCCTGGGCAAGAGTGAGACCCTGTCCAAAAAAAAAAGGCTGCAGGGTGTGGTGACTCACATATGTAATCCCAGCACTTTCAGAGGGTGAGGCGGGCAGATTCCTTGAACTCAGGAGTTTCAGACCAGCCTGGGTAACATGGCGAAAACTCTTCTCTTCTAAAAATACAAAACATTAGCTGGGCGTGGTGGCGTGCACCTGTGGTCCCAGCTACTTGGGAGGCTGAGGCAGGATGATCCTTTGAACCCAGAAGTTCGAGGTTCAAAGCACAGTGAACTATGATCATGCCACTGCACTCCAGCCTGGGTTACAGAGTTCTAAAAAAATAAAAAATTAATGCCATGCAATTTTCAACTTCTAAACTTGGATTTCTTGGAATAATAAGCTACACCCTAAACCCCAGTATTTTCCTAACAACCGCACATTTGGGTGGTGTTTCTATATTCACTTTTTTTTCTTTTCTAAGACAGGGTCTCATTCTGTCACCCAGGCTGGAGTGCAGTGGTGCAAACATGGCTCATTGCAAGCCTTGACTTCCCAGGCTCAAGTGATGCTCCTGCCTCAGCCTCCCGAGTACCTGGGACTACAGGCATACATCACTATGCCTGGATAATTTTTGTATTTTTGTAGAGAAAGGTTTCATCATGTTGCCCAGGCTGGTCTCAAATTCCTGGGCTCAAGTGATCCGCCTGCCTTGGCCTCCCAAAGTGTTAGGATTATAGATGTGAGACAACATGCCCCACCCTACATTCACTATCTTATATGACTGTTATGATACTAGAAGTTATACAGGTATATTGAGGAAAATATTGGGTTATTATTATTATTATTTTTTGAGACAGAGTCTCGCTCTGTCACCCAGGCTGGAGTGCAGTGGCATGATCTTGGCTCACTGCAACCTCCACCTCCCAGGTTCAAGCAATCCTCCCGCCTCAGCCTCCCAAGTAGCTGGGACTACAGGCGCGTGCCACCACGCCCAGCTAATTTTGTATTTTAGTAGAGACGGGGTTTCACCATGTTGGCCAGGATGGTCTCGATCTCCTGACGTCGTGATCCACCTGCCTCGGCCTCCCAAAGTGCTGGGATTACAGGTGTGTGCCACCGTGCCCAGCTGAAAATATTGGGTTCTTTATCAGATGGTAGGAGGGACAATATTAATTAGAAGTGCACCTACCAGTTACTTTAAGTCACACTCTCCCTGAGTCTCCTGATCCTGTTTATAAAATGGGAACACATTTTGGTTTGGCCATAGTTCCCTATCCCCAACCTCCACATATGGGTATGAGAGTACTACAAATACCATCAGCTCTGTTCTACAGACTCTGAACCCAGCCCTGGATCTAATCCTATAGCCACAACTTCAGAAACATGTTCATGCAGATACAAATCAGCTTAAAATGGCATTGAGGAATAGCAGCACGTGAAAAGATGCTCACCATCACCAGCCATGTGGCAAATGCATATCAAACACAGTGAGATAGCACTTCACACCCACTAGGATGGTTATAATCAAGATGACAGATAATGACAAGTATTGACAAGGACATGGGGAAACTGGAATCCTCATACACTGATAGTAGGAATGTAAAATGGTGCAGCTGCGGACAGGCGCAGTGGCGGGCACCTGTAATCCCAGCACTTTGGGAGCCCGAGGCAGGTGGATCACCTGAGGTCAGGAGTTCAAGACCAGCCTGGCCAACATGGTAAAACTCCATCTCTACTAAAAATACAAAAATTCACCAAGCTTGGTGGTGGGCACCTGTCATCCCAGCACTCAGGAGGCTGAGGTAGGAGAATCGCTTGAACCTGGGAGACGGAGGTTGCAGTGAGCCGAGATCGTGCCATTGCACTCCAGCCTGGGTAACAAGTGCGAAACTCCATCTCAAAAAAAAAAGGTGCAGATCCTAAAAACATTAAACATACAGTTACATGACCCAGCAATTCCAAGAAATTCCAAATCCTAGGCACATATATCCAACAGCATCAAAGCATATGCTTACACAGAAACTTACATGCAAATGTTCATAGCAGCTTTATCCTAGTAGCCAGAAGATGGAAATAGCTCAAATATTCAACTGATGGATAACCAAAACATGGTATATTCAAACTAGGGAATACTATCCAAAAGTAAAAAGAAATGAAGTGGCTGGACATGGTGGCTCACGCCTATAATCCCAGTGTTACCGGAATGGGGTCCTGATCCAGACCCCAAGAGAGAATTCAGGGTGAGTCCATAAAGTCAAAGTAAGTTTATTAGGAAAGTAAAGGATAAAAAATGTCTACTCCATAGGCAGAACAGCGGCATGGGCGCTCGACTGAGTATACTTACAGTTATTCCTTGATTATATGGTAAACAAGGGGTGGATTGTTCATGAGTTTTCCAGGAAAGGGGCATGGAGTGCTCAGGACTGAGGGCTCCTCCCCACTTTAGACCATAAAGGGTAACTTCCGGAAGTTGTGAGCTGTCACTGCGCTGGTGGAAGTGTCTTTTAGCATGCTAATACATTATAATTAGCATATGAGCAATGAGGATGACCGTCTTGATTTTGGTGGGTTTTGGCGGCTTCTTTACCACAGCCTGTTTATCAGCAAGGTCTCCGTGACCTGTATCTTGTGCCAACCTCCTGTCTCATCCTATGACTAAGAATGCCTAACCTCCCGGGAATGCAGCCCGGCAGGTCTCAGCCTTATTTTACCCAGCCCCTATTCAAGATGGAGTTGATCTGGTTTGAACACCTCTGACGCCAGCACTCTGGGAAACTGAGGCAGGTGGGTCACTTGAGTCCAGGAGTTTGACACCAGTCATGGTAAAACCCCGTGTACTGAAAAAATGCAAAAATTAGCCGGGCATGGTGGCGCATGCCTGTAATCTCAGCTACTCGGGAGGCTGCGGTGGGAGGGCTGCTTCAGACTGGGAGGTCGAGGCTGCAGTGAGCCATGACTGCCTCACTGCACTCTGACCTGGGGGACAGATAGAGACCCTGTTTCAAAAAATAAAAATAAAAATGAAGCACTGATGCCTGCTACAACGTGAACGAACCTGGAACACACTGTGCTAAGTGAAAGAAGCCAGACAAAAGGCCCAACATTGTATGATTTCAGTGAAATGTACAGAATAGGCAAATCTATAGATAGCAAAGTACTTGCCAGGGGCTGGGGCTAAAAGAACTGTCAGGGTAACTGAAGTGACCGTTAATGAGCACGAAGTTTCTTTTTGGGGTGATGACAATATTTTGGAAGATATTGGTGAAGGTTGCATAACCTCTGAATACCACTGAGATGGTGAATTTTATGGCATGTGAGTTAAATCTTAAAAAATATATAAAAAAATTGCCTTACATGGGGCTGATCTAAAATCCTTTTAGTCATCTAAACTAAACTTTGCCATAATTAACAAGAATGGCCCTTGTGGCCCGGGGCGCGGTGGGCTTCAAGCTGTTAATCCAGCACTTGGGAGGCCGAGACGGGCCGGATTCACGAGGTCCCAGGAGATCGAGACCATCCCCCTTGGCCTAACACGGCGAAACCCCGTTCTCTACTAAGAATTAATACAAAAAAACTAGCCGCGGGCGACGAGGCCGGGCCGCCCTGTAGGTCCAGCACTCGGGAGGCTGAGACAGGAGAATGGAACGTGAACCCGGGAAGCGGAGCTTGCAGTGAGCTGAGAGGCCCGGCCACTGCATCCAGCCTGGGCGGCAGAGCAAGACTCCGTCTCAAAAAAAAAAAAAAAAAAAAAAAAAAAAAAAAAAAGAAAAGGCTATGTCATGTTAGAATGCGAAGCTATCTTTTGGTATCATTGCTTTATATGTATTAACTGACACATTTACATCTTCAAAAACTCTGAGGTGATTCCATCATTTTCATTGAAGAGGAAATGGCACCACTTCAAGGTCACGTACTTGCCCAAGACCATACAGTAGAAGCTATGGTAGAAATCCTGGTTCACCAGATTCAGTGTGCAGTCTGCAAATTGTTTGCATGTCTGCATACCCAGTAGGTGGATGCTCCTTAAGGACAGCAATCATTTTTTCTTTTTTTTTTTTTTGCAGTGAAATGGCACAATCACTGCTTGCTGCAGCCCTGACCTCCCAGGCTCAAATGATCCTCCCTCCTCAGCCTCTGGAGTAGCTGGGACTACAGGTACATGCCACTATGACCAGCTGATTTTTAGGGGGGTCACCTATGTTGCCCAGGCTAGTCTCAAACTCCTGGACTCAAGCAGTACCCCCACCTCGGCCTTCCTAAAGTGCTGAGAAAACAGGCGTGAGCCACTGCATCTAGCCTCTTCACTTTACCTCAAACCCTAGTAGTATCTGGCCAGTATGGATGCAATGACAACTAAATTTACTCATTCCTCGAATGAATACACTGGAATACAGTGTACCGTGGTACACTGGTTTGTACCACTGGGTAAACAGCCAAGAATAAGACCAGCTTCCTAGCGAGCAAAAATGCATCATTTTAGGTGGCAAATGCATAATTTTAGGTAGCAAAAGTTGACATCCATGAAAACAAAGGAGAGGGAACTGGGGAAGTGTCTGAGGCAAACCAAGTAAAGAAACAAGCAGTAAGACCAGGAGTGCCTTCCAGGATAAAGAACCGTGGGCATGGTACAAAAATCTCTGAAAGAGAAGTCAGCTTTTTGGAAAAAAAGGAAGACAGGGTGGCCAGCATGGCTTGAGTAGACTGCTGAGTGACAATAAAGTTACCAAAGCAGATTTGGTCCAATCCTATTAGCCCTTGCAGGCCATAGTAAGAAATTTTTGTTTTATTCTGAAACTGCTTTCTGAGGATTTTTAGCACACCTGTGATCTGACTTGGGCTGTAGGGAACAGCACGCAAGAGTATTGGGGAGTAGACAGTATGGCCACTGATTATAAGGACTCTTCAATTTTGAAGAAATGACAGTGACAGGTACTGAAATGGACTGAGATCAGAGGATCGTATTAAAAAATCTTATTTTGGACATGTTTTTTGGTATGCCTTTTATGGCATTATGGCCGGGTGTGGTGCCTCATGCCTATAATCCCAGCACTTTGGGAGTCTGAGGCAGGTGGATCACTTGAGGTCAGGAGTTTGAGACCAGCCTGGCCAATATGGTGAAACCCCATCTCTACTAAAAATAAAAAATTAGCAGCCAGGCACAGTCGCTCACGCCTGTAATCCCAGCACTTTGGGAGGCCGAGGCAGGTGGATCACCCGAGGTCAGGAGTTGAAGAGCAGCCTGGCCAACTTGGTGAAACCTTGTCTCTTCTAAAAATATTTTAAAAATTAGCCAGGCATGGTGGCATGCGCCTGTAATCCCAGCTACTCAGGAGGCTGAGGTGGGAGAATCGCTTGAACCTGGGAGGCAGAGCTTGCAGTGAGCTGAGATTGTGCCACCTGAACTCCAGGCTGGGAGACAGAGCAAGACTTTGTCTCAAAAAAAAAAAAAAAAAAGAAAAGAAAAAAAATTTAGCTGGGCATGGTGGCAGGCACTTGTAGTTCCAGTTACTCGGGAGGTTGAGGCGGGAGAATTGCTTGAACCTGGGAGGCAGAGATAACAGTGAGCTGAGATCGCACTACTGCACTCCAGTCTGGGTGACAGAGAGGCTTGGTCTCATATAAATAATAAAATAAATGGCATTATCAAGTAGGTAACTCAATAGGAGTCTAGCTCAGGGAGAAGTTTGAACTGAAGATTAAACACCTCAAACATAAAGATGACACTGAAAATCAAGAGACTAGGGATTAAGTATACGGAAGGCCACCAAGGACAAAAAAAGACAAACTAAATCACTGCATGTTTGAAAGGATCCACTAGAGACAAGTTAGTGAGGTAGGAGGAAGAATAGTGTTGCTTGAAAGAACACAAGAGTGTGAGTCAACAAAGCAGTGAATGAGTCCAATCCTGCAGAGGTCTAATAAAATAATTCAGAACTGATTGTTCAACTTGGCAAAAGGAAGGCTAAATCTTAAGAGTAGTCAAGTGGAGGAATAAAAGCCTACGGAAAAAGTAAACAAATGGACTGAATGATTGGCTAGATACAAGCACAGTTGACCCTTGAACACAGGTTTACACTGTATGGATCCACTTATAGGCAGATTTTTCCACCTCTCCCACTGCTGGGACAGCAAGACCAACCCCTCCCTCTTTTTCAGCCTCAAAGATGCCCCAGCTGGAGTGCAGTGGTGTGATCATGGTTCACTGCAACCTCAATTTCCAAGGTGATCCTCCCATCTCAGCCTCATGGGTAGCTGAGGCTATAGGCACACGCCACCATGCCTAGGGCTTTTTCAAAAAAAAGTTTTTAAGAGATGAGGTCTCCCTATTGTTGTCCAGGCTGGTCTCAAATTCCTGGGCTCAAGTAATCCCCCTGCCTCGGCCTCCCAAAGTGTTGGAATTACAGGCATGATCCACCATGCCTGGCAGGTAAATTTTTAGGAAATAAAAAAATTATACTTGAATTTTTGCCTGTGCAAGGGGTCAGTGCCCCAACCCTCTCATTGTTCAGGGGTCAACTGTACTCCAATGATGTTCACTGGTTTGTTCATATTGGAATGTCAGCAACAATCATCTTAGAAAATAAGTATTATGTGCTTTTCCTTTATCACAGAATTGTAAAATCAAAAAGAGCCATGTGGAAGGCCCTTAAAAATTCTTAAGTTGCTGCACACACATGTAAAATTCTATTATCAACCACGGATAGAACGTAGTCACTCACTCTACCTTAGTGTAATCCCTACAGAAGTTTCATCAAGCTTTTTTTGCTTGTTACAAATCACTTTAAACCTGTAAAACACCTGTAAAAACAGCTCCTCATTGTTGAAGGTATGTTTACTGTCCATATCCTTTCAAAGATGGTTTTACCATCTTTATTTCAGTTATTACTGTGGTGAGTGCTGTAAAGGGCAAGTCTCAGCGTGTGATTGGAACATTTAGGATACGGGTGGGAGAAGTCCACCAGGCAAAGGGAAGAGCATTGCAGTTAGACAACCAGTGTCTGTGTATTCCCTGAGGCAGGAGCAGAGCGGTGGCTCACACCTGTAATTCCAGCACTTTGGTAGGGCGAGGCAGGCAAATCACGAGGTCAGGAGTTTGAGACTACCCTGGCCAAGATGGTGAAACCCCGTCGCTACTAAAAATATGAAAAATTAGCTTGGCGTAGTGGTAGGCGCCTGTAATCCCAGCTACTCGGGAGGCTGGGGCAGGAGAATCGCTTGAACCCAGGAGGTGGAGGTTGCAGTGAGCCGAGATCGCACCACTGCACTCCAGCCTGGGCAACACAGCGAGACCTCAAGAAAAAAAAAAAGAAAAGAAAGAAATTAAGATTGTAGGCATTTTCTTCCTTGTTTTGCTTCAACTGCCAGAACTCATAATCAAACCCTACATGTGTTGACCTGCTCAGTTCTGGTGAACTTCCTTTATACGGATGTTGCTGTTTTACCTCATACTATGTTAACAACTCCATGTTTCCCCAAATTTTCATTCCACTCAGTTTTAAATGCAAAACAGACTTGGTTGTACATAGCCAAATATTAAGCACGCACGCGCACGCGCACACACTCACACAACTCCGACAGAGGGTGTTCCAGTCATTCCTTAGCCTTTGTTCACTTGCTAACATGCCAGGCTCCTTCTGCCTCAGGGAATACACAGACACTGACTGCAATGCTCTTCCCTTTGCCTGGTGGACTTCTGCCACCGCTATTCTAAATGTTCTAATCACACGCTGAGACTTTCCCTTTACAGCACTCACCACAGTAATTACTGAAATAAAGATGGTAAAACCTTAATCTCATCACCTTTTCTTTCCCTTACCCAACTTCCAACACACCAAAGGGTTTACACAGGCACTACTAAGTAAGTAAAAGTGAGTGGCAAAATTTTAAATTTAGAAATTTATTCTGTTTAATCCACAAGCTTTATATAGCTTTAGTTTTAAAAAAAATCAAAAAAAAAAAAAATCAAAACAAAAACAGTGAAACCAAGACACTATTCCAAAGTCTGGGCCCTTCCAGCCTTCCAAATACAAGAGCTCTGAAACTTGTATATACCAATCGGAAGAACAAGACAAAGATATGAACAGAGCCATGACATTTCATTAAACAAATTGTGTGTAACTGAAGGATCCTTTCTGGGACTAGCTCATTGCCTTTAAAAAAGAAAAAAACAAAACAAAAAAAACAAAACCAGAAGAACAGAATGAGAGTCCGAGTGTTGCCAAAAGCAATTTGTTTACACCATCCATATAAACCCACAGTGTCCTGGCAAACAAGCATGCTTTCATTTTCTGGTCGCATCCTAGAGCCTCGAATTCCTGATTCATTTCAGGCAGAGACTCCACAGGCAACAGGGAAAGATGTGGCATTAAAATACTTCATTTATACTTTTGGTAAGTTCAAAACAGTCTTATTTCGGCAAGCTACAGACCATAACAAGGCAGTAGCATTAACTTAAATGGGAGCTAAGACTCAAATTGAAAAAAATGTAGAGAAGAAAGAAAACAAAAAGAAGATCAAACCAAAAAACAAACAAACAAAAAACCCTTAGAATAGCCAGGCATTTAAAGGAACCATTAAATGCCAAACAGTATGTAAACCCCCTTTTTTAAAAAGGGAAGTTGTTTGCTTAAAATAGTCACTCAAGAATTATGTCAGCTGTCAAGAAAGAATGGATCAGCTAATACACTGTGGACACCTTGGCAATGTAAATCCATGCCCCCTTGGTTACAGGGAACTTCAACCGAGCAATTATTTACAACAAAGGTTATAGTCTAAAGCTCAAAACACAGTTTAGCAATTTTGAATTGAACGCGTACAAACCAAGATAAAATTACATCAAACAAACAGTTCCCCCTAAGACTGGGGGCACTTGGGCCTTCCTCATTGATTGCTCAGGGCCCTTGTCCACGCAGGTGCGTTTCTAAATCATCAAGGTTATCTTCAGCTTCACTTTCAGTCTCCTAAAAAAAAAGCAACAACAGAATTTACATGGTTAAGTCTTGAGACGCTGGAGGGAAATGCTGAGTAAAGAGCAAAATCAAAGTGTGGGGATGGCCAACGACTGAATATACTAAACCCCAGGGAACCACAAACTGTAAATGGCTGAACTGTTCGGTGTGTGAATTTTATCTCCGAGTAGTCAATTAGTAGAAAAAACAATTTTGCTACTTCTCAAAATAAAGTGACTTTGCTATCTGTACATATACTGCAAGAGAGCCATACACAGAGTTCATAAATACCTTCTTCGGCTCTGGCGCTGCCACTGGCTCTTCCTGTGCTAATGTGGTTGTGGCAGCTGCAATGGCTGCAGGGGTCACAGCAGCTGCAGCAGCTGCAGCCACAGCCTTTTCCTTCTTGTGTTTTTTGTGCTTCTTGTGCTTCTTATCCTTTTGTGTTTCTTGTCCTTCTTTTCTTCTTTTCTTTCCACCTCCTTCTTGATCTGAATTCTACGAAGGGGAAAAAAAAAACAAAAAAAAAAACCCAGCATTTATAATCAATCTGATTAATATTCTGTCCAACTGAACATTTTATTTCCTCAAATCCCCAATGGACAAATCTCAAGATTTCCAAAAGGCTTTGGAGGGTGTGAGCAGGGAAGGCCCAAGGCCAATTATCACCAAGAAAGGTATTCAAAGTCAGGGGCTATCTCCAGGATGAGCTGAATTCCAGCTCCTGAACTATTTGACCTTAGACAAATTGTTGAACTTTTTCTGAGACCTTTTCACCTAAAATAAGTGTAATAATCCCTACCTGATAAAGCTCTTGTGAAAATTAAATGGGAATATCTGTAAATCACCCATAATACTTGCCCAACGTGTAGCAGACTTTTAATAAATGGTACCCGCCATGAGTCTAAACACATGCCTGTATGAATGCCATGTCTCTAGCTACCATCTGAGCTCTCCTATCTTTACAGTGGGGACGACTGGTTCTTCCTCATGACACATATACCAAATTTATGTAAAAGGCAGGCTCCTATAATTTAATCCATAATATTTCAATTTCACACTTCTAAGCAATTACTTAAAACTCCTCACAAGTTTGCTTGCACAACTATTCAGTCAACCCAATTAAATATGGACATCTGAGGCCACAGCAGGAGGATCACTAGAGGCCAGGAGTTCAAGATCAGCCTAGTCAACACAGCAAGACCCTGTCTCTACAAAACGTTAAAAACAAAAAATCAGCCAGGTGTAGCAGCATGTGCCTGTAATCCCAGCTACTTGGGAGGCTGAGGCGAAGGAATCACCTGAGTCCAGGAAGGCTGTGGTGAGCTATGATCATCCCACTGCACTCAGCCTGGGTGATAGCCTGAGACCCTGTCTCAAAAAACAAACAAAAAACAGATGGACATCTAACCACTGATTTTATACAATATAGAAACCTGCCTAAGATCAGATATATAACTCACAAATGGGAAAAAAAGTTTGAACACTAATATTTTAATGCCCCAATGACATTTTCTCTGCTTCAAAGTAACCACATACATATCTATAAAAGGGTGTCCAAAATAAGGCAGACACATACTCTTGGCGGCGATGGGCTCGGTGTTGGGCTTTTGGCCTTTTTGACCAGTACAGCTGGTGACCAGTTTGTAGACGGTGACTGAGACTGGACAGGGGATGGAGGTGCTGGGGCTTTTAGCTGCTGGCTCAGGAGACCCAGAGACAGATCGGGAGGATGAGACCCTCCTTACAGACTGTGGGCTTGGGGAAGCAACCCTAGACAAAAAGGAAAAAACATTCAGCATTGAGAATAGACACCTCTTCACGTGAGAAAACCACCAACTACACTGTACAACCAGGTTATGAATTTCAAATATACCACTTAGATTGCTGGTTGATTCTACTAACATATATCCAATTTACATCCCTATGTTTCCTAGAGGGTGGCTAAAGCCTCATAATCCTCTATCCATTTTCTTAATGATGCTTCTTATGTAAGATTAGTAATGTCAGTTCCTTACATCACACACAAGAAATGTTCTATGTCTGTCTTAAGGTTAGTTTTGGAAGCATACCCTTAAAAACATATTGATAACTGCTAAGAACCAAGTAAAAGCCTGTGGCATTTAACTTATGCCACAGAAACTATCTCAAAAATGTAACAGGATCTGTAAATAGTACCTAAAGTTTGACTTAAAAGCTCATATTCATAACTTATTCCTTTTATATGGGGGGGGGCGGGAAGCTTCCAAATATAAAGAGCTATGTAAGTATTCCTAAAGAAAAGCATAAAATGTTTTACTTTTTTATCTTTTAGGTTCCGGAGTCCTGGAGACTCTCCTAATGGGCCTAGTACTTGGAGATGGGGACTGCCTTCTTTGGGGTGATGATGACGCTCCTCTTCGAACGGGTGGAGGACTTGAGGAGGTCTGAGGAGCTCGAGGCCGTGGTGAGGGCGAATGCCGTTTGTTTGGTTGTGGTGATCGGGCCTCCCGGGTAGATCGGCTTGGGGAAGACCCTTTCCTATGCTTGGATGATAATGAAGGTGAACGTCTCTTGGTGACTGGGGAGCTTCTTTGTTTGGGAGGTGGAGAATGGGAGACCCTCCGCTTTGGTGGTGGAGATGGTGATGCTCTTCGTTTAGGAGGGGGAGGAGGTGAAGCCGTTCTTCTCTTTGGAGGTGGAGAAGGAGAGTATCTCCTCTGTATTGGAGGAGAGTATCTTCTAGGAGAAGGTGAGCGCCGGCGTGGGGGAGGAGAAGGAGTCCTAGGAAAAAGATACATAATTAAGCTGAAAGGCTTAACAAAATACAGAAACAGGATGAAGAGAAAAGTAATCAGCAGGTCTGACTATACTGTAGTTAGCACTAGGCAAAGGGAATATATTTATAAGTGAACATGCCATCTTTATATTCTCACTTAAATATCAATAAAACTTGTTTATCTCAGCTGACTGCAACACAGGACACTTTGTCTGCAGGACTAAATACAAAAAAGAAAAAAAGACATTTTGATTAACAAATTTGCAATTTTCAGAAGATGTGAATTCATCAAGTCTTTTAACATCTATACGAAATCAACAATGTTTTTTGGAAAGAGAATCTTGCACTGTATTAACTGAACATCAGTTATTATATAATAACCAAGTAACTCTATTTACCAAACTCTATTACGGTCACCTTAGGAAGTCTGTGCTACACTGTATGAATAATTAAAGAGTTCACTGCACAAGCCTTAAAGACACTTCTACCTCCCCTCAAAGAGACTGTTCCATTTTCTCTTAGAAGTCCACTTATCAGGCCAAACTGCCTAATTTCCTCTTGGATCTTGCAGACTTTTAGATCAAAGTAAATTCCTGCCCAGAGTTAGCTTTACAACAGGCTATATACTTTGGCAATGTGGTAGGGTACAGTTTCATCACTGTATCTGGACAATTATTTAGTAAGTCTGAACTCCCATTTCCTCACCTGAAAAATGCAAACAATACCAACTATCAAGGAAGGTCTCTTTGAGGACTAGTAGTAAAGCATATAAAGCGCCTAGCACTTTGCCTGGCACATAACAGGCATTCAAGAGTGGCAGCCAGGCTGGGCAGAGTTGGTCACACCTGTAATCCCAGCACTTTGGGAGGCCAAGGCAGGAGGATCGCCTGAGGTCAGGAGTTTGAGACCAGCCTGGCCAACATGGTTTCATCTCTACAAAAAATACAAAAACTTGCTGGGTGTGGTGGCAGGTGCCTGTAATCCCAGCTACTTGGGAGGCTGAGGCAGAAGAATGTGCTTGAACCCAGGAGGCGGAGGTTACAGTGAGCTGAGATTGTGCACTGCACCAGCTGGGTGACCGAGTCAGACTGTCTGTTAAAAAAAAAAGGGGGGGGGGGGGGGCAGGCATGCCCATCACATTGCTGGCAACATATCCGAGCAATGCCATTAAAACTTTAAATTTTAATTTTTACTTTAAAATAGTTGTAGATGTACAGAAGAGCTACAAAAATAGGAGATCTGCCACTTCACTATGCTAATATTTTATATAACCATAAGAAAATTACCAAAACTATAAAATGAACCTCAGTGATAACTCAGTATTACTAAAATAGCAAAACCACCCCAATTTTCCACTAATGAATGTCCCTTTTCTGTTCTAGGACTTAATGAATGTTCCTTTTCTGCTCCAGGACCCTACATCTCTTTAGTTCCTGCCAATCTGTGACTGTTCCTGTCATTGTCTTTCATGACCGACACTTTCGAATTCTGGTCAGGTATTCTGTAGAATGACTTTCAATTTGGGTTTCTCTGATATTTCCTAATAATTAGACTGAGGTTCGGCATAATTGGTAAGCATACTACAGAAGTATCCAGAAAATACATGATGCCAGTATGTTTTATTGAGGATGTTATCTTTGATTATTTAGGTAAGAGCTATCTGCCGGGATTCTCTAAATTCTCTCTTTGCAATTACTAGTCAATACCACCTTTCAATGTATTAACATCTTTATCACAATATGTGATTCACCTGCTATAAAATCTACCTATTTACCCATTTGAAGTATACAATTAAATGATTTTAGTATATTCATATAGTTCTGCAGCCATTACCATCCCCATGTCCACCCCACCCTAATCTGTGTTCTATCTCTACAGATTTGTGTATTCTAGACTTTTCATATAGATGGAATCATGTGATCTTTTATGACTGGCTGAACAATGCTAGTCTGCTTACTCTAATAAGATATAATAATCAGAAAGATTCAGAGATCCTTTTGTAGTTCATAAGCATGATGACTGGGTTTTCATGAGCTGTGCCTCTCTCCAACCCTGTTATGAAGTGAGCACCATTATTCATCTGATGTGTCAGGGGCGGGGGGAGTTGGGGAGACGCTCCAGTTAGCATATTTGACAAAGTACCTTCGTCGTGGTGGTGGTGTGGGAGTCCTGCGCCGTCGAGGAGGAGGGGCGGGAGAAGGAGACCGTCGCCTTCTGGTGGGTGGTGGAGATGGACTTCTCCTCCGTCTACCACTAAACCAAGAAGAATTACAGTTAATTTTTTTTCTATTTTTTTTTGAGATGGAGTCTGGCTCTGTCGCCCAGGCTGGAGTGCAATGGCACGATCTCAGCTCACTGCAACCTCCACCTCCTGGGTTCAAGCAATTCTCCCGCCTCAGCCTCCTGAGTCGTTGGGATTACAGGCACCCATAATCATGCCTCGCTAATTTTTAAAAATATTTTTGTAGAGACAGAGTTTCACCATGTTGGCCAGGCTGGCCTTTAACTCCTGACCTCAGGTGATCCACCCGCCTCAGTCTCTCAAAGTGCTGGGATTACAGGTGTGAGTTACCACACCTGGCCTATAGTTAACTTTCAGTCAGTGGTATTTACAGTTAAGTGACCCAGAAAACACGGTTTCAATTATCATTAACCCCAAGGGCAGCAATGGTTACTAAGTTTCAGAACAGTGTTTTTCAAACTACAGGTCAAGACCATTAGTCAAGACCCTGGGTGGCAGCATTAAAACACTTAATAAAATCACAGTGTTTTACTTGTGACAAGGGTAAATACCATTCTGTGAAATTTTTGTTTTACTCTGGATCACAACAGAGAACACTCTTGACATGACACAGAGTGAAAAAGTTCAGCAACAGCACATCAGAGCACTGCTTTTTATTGGGGATGCACATTAGAACCACCTGGGAAGCTTATGTGACATTTATGTCTACCAGGTCTAGGCTAAGGTCCAGCCAGGTGTTTTTGGGAAAGGCTCTCCAGGTGATTCTGATTCCTTATTAGGAATCAACTGCTTTAGAGACTAATATAGAAATTGAAAAATGCCAATAGTCACAAGTGGCTTAAGACCCAAATCTGGATGTCTCTGCTCCAAGCTCATAATTTTTTTTGCCCACGACAGGACTCATGCTTCCTGTGAATCTGGAATTATGTTTTGTCTTGGTTCCCCTTTGAAATTAAGAAAGCTCTGTTAACTGAACAGACAAAATCCTAAAATTCACCACTAAATTTTTCAACTTAAATCTGCTTATGCTTTGTGGGGACTAAGACCTCACACTAAATACATATCAAATATTCAAAACCAGGCTCTATCTTCCCTTTCTTTTCTTTCTTTTTTTTTTTTTGAGACAGAGTCTCGCTCTGTTGCCCAGGCTGGAGTGCAGTGGCCACGATCTGGGCTCACTGCAAGCTCCGCCTCCCAGGTTCACGCCATTCTCCTGCCTCAGCCTCCCGAGTAGCTGGGATTACAGGTGCCCAGCACCATGCCTTGCTTATTTTTTGTATTTTTAGTAGAGATGGGGTTTCACAGTGTTAGCCAGGATGGTCTCAATCTCCTGACCTGGTGATCCGCCCGCCTCGGCCTCCCAAAGTGTTGGGATTACAGGCATGAGCCTCTTTTTTTTTTTTTTGAGATGGAGTTTTGCTCTTGTTGCCCAGGCTGGAGTGCAATGGCACGGTATCGGCTCACTGCAACCTCCACCTCCCAGATTCAAGCGATTCTCCTGCCTCAGCCTCCCGAGTAGCTGGGACTCCAGGCATGCACCACCACCCCCGGCTAACTTTTTTGTATTTTTAGTAGAGACAGGGTTTTGCCATGTTGGTCAGGCTGGTCTTAAACTCCTGACCTCTGGTGATCCACCCACCTCAGCCTCCCAAAGTGCTGAGATTACAGGCATGAGCCACCACACCCAGCCTCTATCTCCCCTTCTAAAATATACTGAAGCATAATCCCAAATAATCCTTCCTCCATCTCTAAATCCTAGGCACCTGATGGCAATTTCTAATGGCATTAAACTTTAAGCTGCTGGTATATAACTTAAAATACTTTTTAAATGATGAGAAACAAAACAAAAACATCCTGGAGTAGAGCAATAAACGTTAGTGTTGATTTTACTGCTGTGAGAAATCTCTTTCCAGAACAGCAAGTAGTTCCATAATTTGGTGTGTGGGGTGGGGCGGGGAGGGAAGGGGAGATCAAAGAGAAGAAATTGCACCAGTGATCTAACTCTGTAAAGCAATTGTTTAGCTGCTGTGCCAGCAACTTCACAAAAGTCAGAGGTAATTATAGCTGGGAAAGGAATGCTTTAGCAGCCGAACTAATCTTTTTTAGGTTTTTGTCTTTTATTATCATGCAGCAGTTTCCTCCACAGTGTAAATACCCTGTGCTTTGCTCCATCACAACCACTGCTCACTGGTTCCTTTCCAAGAAAACACTTATTGATGAGATTACCTAAAGCAACACAGTTTCAAAACTGAGCTACAAAAGGACAGTGGGATAGCTTCAGCAAGGATAAACACTTCAAAATTCAGTGGCAGCTAAGGCCCCCAAAAGCAGACAGCTGGTTAAGACAGACTAGTGTAATGTCAAACGTATAGGTCTAAGATCCGACTTTGTCACTTTGTGGCCCTAAGAAACTACGAGATTAAGGCCTGAATTAGGCATTTGGCTCTAAAAGTTTACAGTTTTATGGTCACACTGATACTAATAATCAAAAGTTTCAATAAAGATATGCCGGTCGGGCCCAGTGGCTCATGCCTATAATCGCAGCACTTTGGGAGGCTGAGATGGGTGGATCGCTGGACGTCAGGAGTTTGAGATCAGCCTGCCCAACATGGCGAAACTCCTTCTATACTAAAAATACAAAAATTAGCTGGGTGTGGTGGCATGCACCTGTAGTCCCAGCTACTCAGGAGGCTGAGGCAGGAGAATAATTTGAACCTGTGAGGCAGAGGTTGCAGTGAGCTGAGGTCGCACCAATGCACTCCAGCCTGGGTGATAGAGCCAGACTCCATCTCAAAAAAAAAAAAAAGATATGCAACCCACCTTTCCACTATTGGAAAGACTGAACAGGGCCAAAGCCTTCCATTCGCTTTTATCTCTTCTTCTTCTTATTTTTGAGATGGAGTTTAGCTCTGTTGCCAGGCTGCAGTACAGTGGCGTGACCTCAGCTCACTGCAACCTGCGCCTCCTGGGTTCAAGTGATTCTCCTGCCTTAGCCTCCAGAGTAGCTGGGATTACAGGCACGTGCCACCACGCTCAGCTAATTTTTATATTTTTAGTAGAAATGGGGTTTCACCATGTTGTCCAGGATGGTCTTGATCTCCTGACCTCGTGATCCTCTCACTTTTAATATTTCTAAAGTTTCTCCCTAGTTTTTCCTGCCCTCCCTAATGTCACCACAAATACAAAGTCCCTCCCGCCAAATCTAAGGAGCAATTAATCCTATGTCTTAAAAAGTATCCAGATACTGTTAAAAATTCGTGTGCTGCTTGATGTAAGTTGATGCAAATTATCACAAAAGAGCACAACCAGATATTAAAAATCTAAGTTCAAATGAGGGTCTAAACCAAACTGCTCATGTATAATTCTATCATTAATCTAACGTGTTTAAAAAAATACTCAAACCAAAACAACTTAGGATCTGCACATCCACAGCCACAGTCACCATATATTTAAGAAAGAGATGAGGTCACCTAAATAGTAAATTAAGTCACTAAAATTTTTGACATGTAACCCTAATTTACAAAGTAGTGTCTAACCAACCTTTTAGTCACTGGCGATTGCCATCGCTTTCCCATCTGCATCCTGAGAGCAGTGGAGAAAAACAAATGTCAAGAATTCCATTCACTAAATTATTTACTTGGGTGGGTTAAGTACCATTAACGGAGACATTTTTAAATATTCAAAGATGTTCAGGAGTTAAAGCTATAATTATTTGGCTTATTTTTCTAATCATGCACACATATATAACATGGTGGTTTAAAATTTACCAGTTCTAAATTAAATATTAATAACCATCAACAAAGCAAAACAAAACAAAACCCTAAAAGCAAACAAAATCCAACCATATCCAAATACTTGAAGTTAATCAAATTCTCAAATAATCCCAAATTATCAAATTTCATCACAATTACAGAACATCAGTGAACATCACTGAAGAAAAGATGTTACCGAGGGGAAGTCTCTTTTTGCCGCTTTCGTGGTGATGGAGAAGCACTCCGGGAAGGGGAATGTCTCCGCCGCCTGCCAACCTCACCATTCTTCACATGGGACCTCTTGGGTCGTTCATCTTCTGAGGAGGAGGAGGAGCCAGAGTCTATAATTACACAATAAAAAAAAAACATTACATTAGGTTTGTCCTTGAATCTGTCCAAGTTTTCCGAAATCTAGGTGGATGGAGCCTTCACTAAGGCAAGCAAGCGTGTATATAGGCCATGAGTTCTGAACGGAATCATTATCAATATATGATCAATGATTTCAAAGCCAAGCATATTCATTATTTAAGTAAGACATACAAATCATTTCCACAGTGTAATCCAATCAAGATGGCACACTCTAAGAAGTCTAGGCTGGGCACAGTGGCTCACACCTGTAACCCCAGCACTTGGGAGGCCAAGGCAGAAAGATCACTTGTGCCTCCTGAGTAGCTGGGATTACAGGCCCGCATCATCATGCCTATCTTTGTATTTTTAGTAGAGACAGGGTTTTGCCATGTTGGCCAGGCTGGTCTCAAACTCCTGACCTCAAGTTATACATCTACCTCAGCCTCCCAAAGTGTTGGGATTACAGGCGTGAGCCACCGTATCCAGCCTGGTATGTTCCTATAATAAAAAATGCAAATAGCAAAATAATAAGGTAAGATTCTTTTCTTTTTTTGTTTTGGAGACAAAGTCTTGCTCTGTTGCCCAGGCTCCCAGGCTGGAGTGCAGTGGTGCGATCTCAGCTCACTCACTGCAACCTCTGCCTCCTGGGTTCAAGGGATTCTCCTGCCTGGGCCTCCCAAGTAGCTGAGACTACAGGTGTGCGCCACTATGCCCGGTTAATTTTTGTATTTTTCATAGAGACGGGGTTTCGCCTTGTTGGCCAGGATGGTCTTGAACTCTTGATCTCAAGTGACCCGCTCACCTCGGCCTCCCAAAGTGCTGGGATTACAGGTGTGAGCCACTGCGGCCAGTCTAGATTTTTAACAGGGAAAGATGTTCTAAATATACCATTAAGTTAAAAAGGGAGGCAACATATCTACAGTTGAGGTTCTGTGGGGTTCTTTCCTTTTCTGAATAAAAGCTTTGGGAGGTTGGAAAAAGAATGATACTTTTCCAATTTTATACTTCTGTTTCACTATTGTATCCTATTAACTTTTTTTTTTTTTTTTGGAGACAGAGTCTCGCTCTGTCGCCCAGGCTGGAGTGCAGTGGCCGGATCTCAGCTCACTGCAAACTCTGCCTCCCGGGTTTACACCATTCTCCTGCCTC
Source organism: Rhinopithecus bieti (assembly GCF_001698545.2). Taxonomy (NCBI): domain Eukaryota; kingdom Metazoa; phylum Chordata; class Mammalia; order Primates; family Cercopithecidae; genus Rhinopithecus; species Rhinopithecus bieti. Next base: position 624,446 of record NW_016808328.1, read on the forward strand.
AGCCTCCCGAGTAGGTGGGACTACAGGCGCCCGCCACCTTGCCCAGCTAGTTTTTTGTATTTTTTTAGTGGAGACAGGGTTTCACCGTGTTAGCCAGGATGGTCTCGATCTCCTGACCTCATGATGAGCCCGTCTCGGCCTCCCAAAGTGCTGGGATTACAGGCTTGAGCCACCGCGCCCGGCCGGGACCTATTACTTTTATAACAAAGTAACAGAAGATTAAATTTTGCAAAAGGACTTAAAACCAAAAAAAGAAAACAATCCTGCATCCTCAGACAGATTTCTATGTAGGCAAGTAAGTACTCGTGCTGCACACATAGATGTTTATATACCAAATATTTTTTATTAGGAAATTCAGGTAGAAAAAAACTTTCATCACCATCCATACCAGATGAAGACTGCTGGTTTTGTCGTCTGTATTGGCGTCTCTGCTGCACGGAATCTGCTGCAGCCATTTTGCCACCTTTATCTTCTTCTGAAAGATGGATGCATTTAGAAAGTGTTTCTTTAGTTATGCATATAGAAAATTTGCAATTTGAATAGGAAAATAGTCTCTCAAACCTTCATTTGGTTGGAACAAAAATACAACTACTGTATTTTTTTTAAAAGAGTTTAAAATGCCAATTCACATGCTGACTTAGACTATCTTCACCAAATACAATAAAATGTATTTAGGCATTTATTACAGGTCAGGTGGGTGCCAAGCATTTTATAAGCAGACACAGTTAACTGTCAAAAACCTCTACTGCCCCTATTTCGGAGCTGAAAGAAGAAAGGCTCAGATAAGTTAATTAAAACAGAAACAGTTAAATTCTAGAACAGGAGATTCCAACCAAGTCTGTCTGACTTCAGAGTCTTAGCTCTTATCCTATGCTTAATCTTCAAGCAGAAGGGGATGACCAAATGTGCAAAAAATCAAAATCAGCTTTAAGAAAAACAAAACAAAAACAAACAAAACACCACAAAAAAACAACAAACTTACCCGATTCAGATAACTCTACTTTTCTAGGCTTCGGTGCTGGTGAAGGGGATTCTCTTTTCTCAGTACCTTTATGTTTTGTCACTAAAAAAGAATAAGAGTGGAAAAGAAGCTTATGTACAAAAAAAGGTCTAGACAAGATGCCTTTCTTTCAATTTTTAAAAATTTATTATTATTTTAAAATAAAGATGGGGTCTCACTATATTAGTCAGGCTAGTCTTGAACTCCTGACATCAAGCAATCCTCCTGCCTCAGCCTCCCAAAGTGTTGGGATTACAGGCATGAGCCACTGCACCCAGCCAAGATGCCGTCCTGCTATTACAAAAATGGGTGTGACTACTCTCAAAAAGAATTTATGAATTAAAAAATTCCTGTAAGATCTTTTTGTCATATTCGAACACTATATGAAGTGAGGCAAGAATTTTTAACTGTTCAACGAAAAGCCTCAAGAAGTTCTACAATGATTTTCAAATCTTGAGATTCTCCCAAGAAAACCAACATTTAAGGGAAATTGGGAGCTGCTACTGAGTAGAAGAAGCTCAGTAAAGTAAACCTCTGTGTGCGACCTGCACTTCACAACCTAAAATACACACCCTCCACACCCACACTCACTCTCTCACACTCAACTTCAGAGAATTCATCAACATGAAAGCTTTTAAAGCAACCACTATAGGTGGCTTCAGAAAAGTAAAAGATGATAAATGATTAAGAAATAAGATCTGATGAAACTTTCACAAAGATACTTGGTCTAGAAAAGAAGAATGGCTGCCCAACAGACTAAAGGTTCTTTATGTAGAGTATAATCTTCACAATAGCACAGGGGATTTAAGCTACCCATGAAAAAAAGCAGACCGCCACAAATGGTAAAAATTATTAAATACGAAGACTCGAGAATTCTTTCCAAAGAGCTAGAAAGAAAAAAAGGCATTTCTATAGCTAAAGTAGTAGGAGAGTAGTGGGTATCCTCTGAATTATCCAACTGTCTTTTACCAATGACATATAAATATGGTAACTACCTTTGGTAAACCTGCTGTATCAGACATACTATTAACACAGTTGCTAGTATCACATCTCTTTCTCCCTGTTCCATTTCACAAAGAGGAAACCTGAGGCTTAAAAAGAAGCAACTTCACCTCAGTCACAAAGACAATTTAATTGAGCTAAGATGTGAATCCAAGAGTCTATTTTTAGGGCATGGGTTTTGATCTGACCAGCTATCTCTGCTTATAGTATCTATCCATTTCTACAACTAAGATTGTTAAGTATATGCACTTATAAACATATATATACCATAGATTAACCTGAAACACCACTTGAGAACACCCCAATAAGAAATAAACCTACTGACAATTTGATCCCCTCGGGATCCTGATACCTGTTTTGTGTGATTAAAGCAATTATCATAGAATATTTTACTCAGAATGCAGATACATCTCATTTAACAGACATTCACATTCAGAATTCTGTAATGGTTTATTCCAAGGGGCAGTAATTAGAGAACCAGTGATCTAACACAGTAATTGCATCTTTGCTAAAGAAATCAAAATGAAGAATTTACCGGTATGCCTTTTCAATGAACAGACTTTTCTTCTTTTTTTTGAGACGGGAGTTTCGCTCTTGTTGCCCAGGCTGGAGTGCAATGGCACGATCTTGGCTCACTGCAACCTCCGCCTCCCGGGTTCAAGGGATTCTCATGCCTCAGTCACCCAAGTAGCTGGCACACACCACCACGCCTGGCTAATTTTGTATTTTTAGTAGAGACAGGGTTTCTCCATGTTGGTTGGTCAGGCTGGTCTTGAACTCCCAACCTCAGGTGATCTGCCCACCTCGGCCTCCCAAAGTGCTGGGATTACAGGCGTGAGTCACCGCGCCCAGTGACTTTTCTTAAAATTTCTACGTAATAAGCCATTTAGACAAACCACTGGATTGGTTAAAGAATGGCTATCACTCAATTAGATATCAGGAATCATGACAGTGCAAATAGCAAACTATATTTCATACTTGTATTTTAACAAATCCAAAAATATAAAATATTTTAAAATTGTTAACTATTTGAGGCTGTTTTTTTAAGTCCATATTTTTAAGTGTTACTTAATCCTCAATTTCTGAAAAGATATTATGGGCACCTAGTTAAAAAGTGCATGTCCAAGTTACCACCTCAAAGAACTGGGTTCCCAAACTTGCTTTGGAAGCTGATTGTTTGGACACATCTTCCCCTAAGAAACATTAAAAATGTGGTTATGCTTACCAGTTAGTTGGCAAAAGCCTACTCATTATATAATACCAGTGAATTGTAACATTATTTACATTTTCCCCCAATGGAAATACACATCTGGAGTTGCATCCTGATTCAATTTCTCATTAATTACTTAGCTAAAGTAGTCTTTATTAATACATTTATATTAGCTGGGTGTGGTGGCATGCGCCTGTAATCCCAGCTACTCATGAGGCTGAGGCAGGAGAATCGCTTCAACCTGGGAGGCAGAGGTTGCAGTGAGCCGAGATCGCACCACTGCACTCCAGCCTGGGCGACAGAGCAAGACTCCGTCTCCAAAAAAAGAAAAATTTATACCATCAAACAAGGATCATTTATATACTCTTACTCTGGTTTCATACAATTGAATCAGCGTTATTAATATTATAATAGCCCTTCAGATTTCTATTTTTCTAGATGAGACTTTACACCATTTACTTTTTGGTAATGTTGTTTTATTTTAAGTATTCAAGGGACAAAATCATTCTAGCATGAAGTCAGACATTGTGGAAGGCAACTTTAAAACCAGAATTTTAAATTTACTCCAACAGTCCTATTAATTATTAATCTTAGATCTGCCTAAAAGATCACTTATAAAGATAAGTTATTCTGTGACCAGCAATAGTAAAGTGACCATTAAGTGTCTAGAGAGCACAATTTATGTGGCCAAGCTAATCTAAATAAAATTACCACACCGCCACCACCAGTATCAATCATGTTAACATACTTCACTGACTGTGCCACTGATTTCAAAGCACTATTTTATGTACTACTAAGATAATGCCAATTTAACAAGATGTCAATAATTACAAATGTTTCCCCTAAGATCCCTTCAGATGACTGTATACTCTTTCAAATAATTAACCTGTAAGTTCCCCAAAACACTTTTCCTGCCTCCCTCCCACTCCATTTGCCCACTACCAAGAACAGAGCCCTAAGGCCCTGATTAGTGGCCACTACAGAAAATATAACTGTAGTATCTATTACATTTCAATGATGTTACTGTTCTAATAGAAACTGCAAAGTAATTTCTGAAATTATACTACCAGACAGAGAAGCTAAACAATTTCAACCCTGCCCTCCACCTCTCACCTTTAGCAATCAAAGAGGAATTCTGGGATAGGAAAGCTGGGAAAAGTATTCATTATTTAACTGGGAATGGCAACTCAAGTTTTATTCCTAGCTGGTTGACCTTGACCAAGTCAACTAACCTGAAAATCTGTTTCTTGATGACAACTGTTAAGGTCTTTTCTGGCTCTGAAATTTCATCACAGAGGGCTAGGATCAGTTTAATATAAAAGGTTATGTCTGGGCCGGGTGTGGTGGCTCATACCTGTAATCTCAGGGGTTCGAAGCTGCAATGAGCTATGACTGGGCCACTGCACTCCAGCCCGGGTGACAGAGTGAGATGCTGGCTCTATTTTGGGGAGCAGGGAGGAGGTGGGGGAGAGGTTATTTCCAAGTAGCTCAAACCAATATTCAGCTCCAGTTGTCACAAGGGAGACTGACTACACTGCCTGTAGCGCCTCTCTTTGAGTAGGCTGTTTGGACATGGAAGCCCTGTCCCAAAACCCACAGAACTACTTATTTTCACCATGGCTTACTTCTTTCCTATGTACATATCCACTCTGTCTTGTTTGCAAAAAGTATATGCCAAAACACAAGAAATTAGCATCTGTGCAGATGCTTTTTAAAAGGTACCTAATAATTCTTAACAATCAACCTATTTTAACAAAGATTGGTCCCTCTGTTCAGGTACTTTTGCAACTCTTTTGCTATATGATACAAACAGAAAAAAATTATCACTTGATGTGTTTTTGCAAAGTAACAGGTGGAAACACGTTTTTTTCCCCAGAGAGCTTTGTGGCTCCAGACAAAGAATAAATATTCAGAAGTACAAACTTCACAGGAAAAGACAAAATAGGTCAGGGTCATGGGCATCAGATTTGGACATGGTAACTAAAAATGGACTGAAATTTTCCCAATGCTGAAAAGCAGTATGGTACATGAGGTTATGAAAACAGTGATCCTGAAGCCCCTCTCTCAAACTGAGGACTGAACCTGGAACAGTTACAGGCTTCTCTCCTTTCACTAGCTGCTCGTATAAGGGGCCAACAAAAATGTCCATGTCTTATTTAATCAATGTATCACTACAATAAAAATGTCACAATATAGAAAACATTACTTTTTAAAGACTACCATAAACTGCTGGTCACCCTTTCACTCTGTCAGCTTATCTATGCCTCATTGTCACAGATACAAAAAAGGAAAGCAAAATTTGCCTTCCTAGGTATCACCACATTGCATCATTGGGGAGTGGAGAGAGAAGGCAGCAGGGTGAATAATTAGCAATGCCGGTCTCATCAAGCTCATTAAAATGTATAATGAAAATTTTGTCCATCCCCATTTCTTTGTTTCTAACCTGAAATTTTTTCTCTCTCTTTTTTTTAAGAGTCAAGATCTCGCTATGGTGCTGAGGCCAGCCTTGAGCTTCTGGGCTCAAGTGATCTTCCTGCCTCAGCCTTCTGAGTAGCTGGGACTACAGGCTCATGCCACCACACCTGGCTCTAACCTGAAATTTTCAATATGATCATAATAACCCCAGTATGTGTTAACCTATAGATTGCTCCTTAAAATTCAATTGCTCTAGCAGCTTTTAAGATCCTCCCCATCCCTTACTACTCACCTTTTAGGCTGTATCATTCCAGCCCTAAGCTCCAGAGAGCCTGGTTCAAATGGACACTAGTTTTTTCCATGCGTATTTAATGCTCACAGAACAAACCCCAATAGACCACAACCTTCACTCAGACTAACACAGCATTCTACTTGCCTGGCAGGATCACAGATCATAAATTCCTCAGAAATCAATCTGCAGAATAAAGCAAGGACAACACTCAGAAGAACCCTGCCTAGAGCCTAAATTAAAAAAACAAATCAGCTTTTAAGAGGACACCATGTCCTTTGCTTGGGAGCGCAACGCAGCCAAGAAAGAACTAAAAGAGAATATGAAGTCCTCTTACTTAAGATATCACACCAAAAATCTTCAGGAGAAAAAAAAGTTAACTGGCCTCATAGTAATAAAATGATCCCTTATCATGCCAACGCAAACTTCAGTATATTACCCCAACTCAAACAGCCCACGGCTGGTAAAAGATTTATCCACCTGCGCAATGCCAGAGGGCATTGCTAAAAACAAAACACTTTTACACATAAAAAAGCCCCAAGATTTTAAAGCAGGAAAGAGGTAGGCCTATAAGCAAACTTACAGAGAGTATCAGATACAAATATTATCTAGCTATTTTATACTTTGAGAGTAAGCAGGGGCAGTAACTGACTATGCTTTGTAATCAAAGAAAGACAGAACATGTTTCATATGTGTTTGATTTTTACCTTTACCTGAAGTTCTCCCTGGAGACACGGAAACACGACTTTTTCTTGTACGGTTTGACTGCTGGGGTGTTGGGGAATGCCGAGTTTTGGGTGGTGGAGTTGCAGGAGGTGATGGCCTGTGCCTTCGCCTTGGAGGACTTGCTGAAGGAGATAACCTACGAGTTTTCCGAGGGGGGCTGGATGTCCTCTTGGGAGGCTTCTTTGGTGGTGACCGTGAACGAGATGAAGAGGATGATGAGCTACTCCCAGACAAGGATGCTGACGAACGTCTTCTTCTGTGGAATAAAGTATTCATATTCACTAATTGCACACTTATAAAGAACGGCCTTACAGGTATGAACAGTTTACACAAAAATACAGCTATTTTAATCCAACTTTTGAGTTTATGTAGCTAAGCACATAAATGAGTCCCAAAGAATGGGGAAAAAAACCATAACCTAGGCCAGGAAACAGCTAGTTCTGAGACTAAATATAAACAACTTAATCTGATAAATGCTTCTGTCTGTGTTCTCTCTCCAGTTATAAAACTTGTCAGGTTGAATGCTGTAATAAAATAACTAGTCCTTCTGCCTTAGGAATGGTATTGGTGTTTTGGAGTTTGCATACAAAATTTGGGGCAAGGTATTTTCATTTAATAACACAATGTTGAGAAACCTTCAGGTTGCATTTTTTAAAAAGGTGTGCAAAACTAAGAATTCATTTAGCTACATAAACTTAGAAGCAGGGGCCTCTCGAATTCTGCGGCAAAATTTGTGTTAAGTTCTGTTGCAATTATGTGTACCTGCAGAATTCACCTTTGGCGGAAGAATTCCTGAGAACCTGAAAAAAAGAAACCCTACCTTAAGTGTGAGATAAAAACTGGCTGAAAGGGAATCTTAAACAATCTGTAAAATATTGACTGCTAAATGGCTGAGTAAGCACAATTTAAACATGCTGTTTGCAAAACTCCGGTATAAGAAATAGCTGTTTCCACTAATCTCGTACTAGGAAGCACCAGCATTACTATTCTCCTAAAGGGGAATTAGAAAAGTGTGATGCCTGAAAACTGACTGACCATTTACCTCACTAATCTCCTCTATGAGCAGTAACACATCAATTCTTTATAACAGTGGTAATAGTTCGATATATCTTGACAACCCCTCCCCAAAGAGAATTTTCAAACATATGGGACTCTGAAAAACCTGACTGCAGAAACAAAGTAACTTTATAAAGCTTACTTGATTTTTCCCCTCTTTATTTCCAAATTGATTTGGTTCCCTGAAAAGAACTTTCAAAGATTCAAACAAAAAATTCTGTCCAAAATAAAACTGGAAGCTTAATCATTGGCATTTCTTCCAAAGCCAGGTGAAATGTATTGCAAGGCGGCACAAAAACTCTGCTACCAGTGCACTAGGACTCTACTTTGGGTAGATTTAGCCACTACCTTTTGTTTAAAGTGATATATCCAAGATTGAAATATTTTATCATATGCTCATTTTAGAATGATTTAAGAAAAAGAACACTGGTACAGTCAGGGTTTTCAAAAATAGACACTAAACTAGTAATAACAATTATATCTATGGAATACAGATATATTCCCCTGGGATTATGGAAAACTTCCAAGTTATGCTATTTCTGTCTGAATTACTTATAAGCCTCATTACTTCTACAATGAGAATTTTCTGAGAATTTTACAAAAAATTCATAGAAAATATTTTTCTCAAAGTATAATAGCAAATGAATTACTTTAATACTGGCAAAAGGAGCCTACTGGCCCTATCATCAGCTACTTTTCAGAAGCCAGTTAAAAGCCAAAGAGAAGATGGACAATTCCCTTACTTAGTAGGATTTCTTGGTGAACTCTAGAAGGGTAAAAGTTAACAGAAAAAGTATCAATAAGATGATTAATTTCTCGTTTACTTTCCAACACCAGACTAGACATTTTTCATAACAAGGACAATTGCATTACACTTCAAATGAAACAGATTCTTTAGAAGACATTGTCTAGTATCACCTATGAGTTCTTTCTTCCAGGGAACACTAATTTAGATTATCCTAAAAGAAAGATTATCCAGAAGTGTCAAACACTTGACACTTCCAAATTTTAAAAATCTTACCGTCTTACTGGCGATCTACTCCTTCTATGCCTTGGTGGAGGAGGCATTCTTCTTGGTGGAGTTCTTCTTCGAGGAGATGGCCGCCTTCTTGGGCTTGGCCGCCTTCTAGGTGAATACGATCTGCCACAACAAACAGAATTAGGTCCTGAATAAACCAGGAGTGAGGAATTTCTTGGCTTAGTTTTCTCAATGGCTACATCTAAAAAATAAATTTCAAGGATCACAATTTTCCATTTATGTAGACACTTTTATGGTACACAGAAAAGTGTCCTCAAATTCTCTGTGTACGTTCAAAAAATATTTGTACTAAACATCTTCTACTGCTTTGAAATTATTTATCTAATTGTACCCAGTAGAGTAGCATATAAAACCTAAGATCTTTGTTGATCTTTAAGCTACAACTCACCTTGATCGGGATCTATGGCGCCGTCTAGGTCGAGTGTGAGAAGGAGAGCGGGACCGCGTCCGGGATCTTGATTTGGAGCGTGATCGAGACCGTGGTCGGGCCTTCTCCTTCTCCTTTTCTTTTTTGGAATTTTTTTCTGGAGAAGGTTCTTTAGGCTCTGGTATAGGTTCAGGTTTGGGAACTTTCAGAATGTCACTGTGGAAACAAAAGCTTTTTTTTTTCTTTTGCCTTCTTGTACTCAGACTTCTAAATCATTATACAATGATGTAATAAATTATTTCTAAACCTTTCCAAAATTTACAGACTTGTTTCTAGCTCCAAAAGATATATACATACCTATCAGTGAAACCCAGTGAGCAACTAATAATTCTAACCATGTACATTTTCTTTTCTTCTGAGACAGGGTCTCACTCTTATCACTCAGGCTGGAGTATACTGGTATGATCTTGGCTCACTGCAGCTTCAACCTCTCAGGTTCAAGTGATCCTCCCACCTCAGCCTCCTGAGTAGCTGGGACTATACGCATCTGGGACTATAGGCATGTGCCACCATGCCCGGCTAATCTGTGTGTGTGTATATATATATATTTTTAGTACAGAGTTTCACCATGTTGCCCTAGGCTGGTCTCTAACTCCTGAGCTCAAGCGATCCACCCACCTCAGCCTCCCCAAGTGCTGAGATAACAGGCATGCGCCCCTGCAACTGGCAACCACATACATTTCTTAAAAGTGCGAAGTTGTCCACAATACATTGAGGAAAAAAAGCAAGTTACAATACATAAAATACCTGAAACAATATAACCAAAAGATAGTAATGGTCACCCTTTGGGGCATTTTCTTTGAATATACTCTCCTAAACAATTTCTTTTCAACAAACTAATTTTATAATTTAAAAAATCTAAAAGAAGAATAAGTAGTTTAACTCAGATGTCATTATTTGCAGTCATTATTAATCTAAAATTGTGATTATTCATAAACGAATTTTTATGTACTTGCCTAGTAGAAGTAGCCTCTTGTACTGAAGGTTCTTTTACTTTCACTGAAGGTTCTGGGAGCTCTGGAGTTTTTTCCTTCTTTTCTGGAGCAGGGGAAGGACTCCGGCTCTTGGTTCTGTGACGGGGAGATCGAGAATGACTGCGCTTTCTCTCTCTCCTGACAGGGGAAGATCGTCTTCTAGGGGAAGGAGATCTGGATTTGCGTCTAGGATGAAAGCAATTTTTTTCAGGTTTTTAAATAACATGGATTGGAAGAGAGGAGTCAAAGGGAGAAGTGAGGATTAATCTTTAGTTACACTACTATTGTTTATATCTGAGATGCTTCCCTATGGAAGTAAGACATCCTAATCTCATCTACTTGATAGGGAAGAGAAAGACAAGCAAATGAAAGATAACACTCTGGAGTATATCAGTTATAAGGGAGGAAAGCACTGACTTGGGACTCTAGACTTAGGTTCTTTATCATTCCCAGAGATCAAAAGACCAACTTTTCAGAGGCAAAGAGGATGCTTTAAAACCAACGATAATCTCTGACAACAAATCAAACTCCCAAACATGTTAACATTTAGATGCGGACAGATTACAATGAATGGATTCCTCAGATTACATACTGAGGAAGAGCCTCAGTATGCCAGAAAAATGACTAGTACTATTAAAGCAACATGTTCTTCAGAAAAGAGAAATACATCAAACATGAAGATAGCTTTTTTGGAAGAGAAGCCCTCTTTCTGTTTAATAGTAGCCTGCCTAACTCAAAGGTTTTTTTTCTTATTCACACAGAAGGAAAATGGCAGACATACTTCATCAATAGTCAAGTAGTTACCACCATGACGATTTGTGCTTAGCTCTGTAAGTATTACTTCCACAAGGAGATTTTAGTATCAAATATATAAATGAAAGGGACAAAGAAATTACCTATTCTCTTTACTAATTCCAGCAGACATTTATGAAAGAAATAAGCAGAACCCTAAAAATAAAAAGCCTAATGGAGTTCTCACCTTTTACCACAAATATAGAAGCTGAGTCGTGGATTTAAAAATGTGAACCTAACAACAGTCTCATTGGAAGGAAGAAGAAAACAAATAAATGATCTGAAGTTTGGGTTCAGTACAACCATCTAAGAAAAGCAGAACAGGGAATTAGGTAAGTATTACATGAATGGCTAATGAGGACAGGTTTTGAGTACAAATTTCTTTTTAGAAGAAAGGAAATGGAAAGAAAAAATGAGTCAGAGTACATTTTAAAAAACCCAAATTAACTGTTATGAACTAAAGCAATATGGAAGAAAAGTTTAAAGCTTTGATTTAGGAATTTAGAGTTGGACAACTCATCAAGATGTGCGAGACACTGATGGTTAAATTATCTGTCTCAAACAAAAGATGACAGATTTCTTCAGTCCAGAGGCAAGCCATAGCTCACCATGAAAACTGCATTGTTAATGATTCCTTTTTAACTAGGGAAGTTTCTACACACAGAATTTCTCAAGACCTAAAGTACCTGTCAAACATCAGTTACGCATCTATTGTATGATACCTTCTTGGGCTACGAGACCTCTCCCTTTTTTCTCTGCTGCTTTCTTTTTCTTCCTTATCCCTTTTATCTTTGTCTTCATCTTGCTTTTTCATAGATGCCAATTTTTCTTGTTCAATCTGCAAAGACCAGGTTTTCAGAGTACACATAGTTGAACATTTGAGAACAACAAACTGAAGACTACTTTCCACATGTGTTAAAACACCAATGCTATTAACTATCATTTCATCAGCCTCTTCTTTTGAACCAGACTGTTCTTTCTTCACCCACACTACAGACACACATTAAGATTGGTATTTTCGCCACTCATTTACAAATAAAAATTCACTGAAAGTTAATCTCTAAGATCTGAACTAAAGAGATGTTTTTAAGCTTACTTCAAGAAAAAAAAAAATTAAAATCACTTTCACATTGACCTTATTCTTTCTGGGAGCTCATCTGTACTGCCCACGTTAAGAGTTTATGCTGGCCTGGCACGGTGGCTCACATCTATAAACCCAGCACTTTGGGAGGCCGAGGGTGGGCAGATCACTTGAGGTCAGGAGTTTGAGACAAGTCTGGTCAATATGGCAAAATCTTGTCTCTACCAAAAATACAAAAATGAGTCCGGTGTGGTGGTGTGCACCTGTAATCCCAGTTACTCAGGAGACTGAGGCACAAGAATTGCTTGAACTCAGGAGGCGAAAGCTGCAGTGTGCAGAGATCACACCACGGCACTCTAGCCTGGGTGACAGAGTGAAACTGTATCTCAAAAAAACAACAAAACAAAACAACAAACCAAAACTCCTATGCTTACCTTTCAGTGTTAAATTCATATTTCTTTTAAGCTACATAAACTCATATATGAAGACTTTGTAAAAATCTAGCAAATCACCGGACTGGGAAAATGACATTCTAAGCTCAATGTTTGGTTGGAGGGAGGAGCAGTGAACCAAAATTGAATGTTTCAATACAGTACAGCAAAGTAAAACAACATGAAGATCCT
>NW_016808328.1:639579-642445 GCF_001698545.2 Rhinopithecus bieti
AAAAAATGCTCAAGTTAAGAGTTCTGTCTACCAAAGTTCCTTTTAGTTTAGTTTTTTTGTTTGGCATAGTACAATCTGCTAATTCTTATGTGGTTGTGCCCTGTGTGGTGGCTAAAAGGTGGTTAATGTTCAATTATGATTTTCCTGGCATTCAAGTTACAATGTATCTACAAAACAACCCCAGAACACCAGTCAAGTTTAAGTGTGCTATAAAGATGCACAACAGTCTCATTCAAAAGAATACCTTTTTTTCTAGGCATTCTGCAAATTTCAGCTGCTTCAGTAGTTTCTTCTGTTTGTTGCTGAACCGATTATCCTGTTCTGCACTTGTTCCCTGCAGGAAGAGAACCACATCTTAATTAAGGGTTCAAAGTTAAATCCTTACTTTTTATCACCGATGACCTTTATAGCCAAAATAGGGTAACCAAGTAAACACAATACAAAACCAGTTTTCATAGCATACCCTTTCCCCAATGCAGCTGACACTTTGAAAACTTGACTGGATTTTTAAAGTATATGTTCATCATAAGTCAAACCTAAAACGGCAATATACAGCATAGAGCCAACAAACACCTCCTCATATCCAATGTTAGATTTGATTTGTATCCTTTCACACTTTTTCCTATGCTAATAGATATGTAGGGCTTTTCTGTTTAAATGAGAACACACTGAGGTATTTGAAATTTCATTCTTTTTTGAAAGCCAGCTGCATGCTTGCCGTACTGTGGCAATGCATAGAAATAGGGTGAAAGGAAAAAAGAACACCCCAGAACTGTGTTGTGTTAGTCTTCTGCAACTTTTAGGAACTTGGAATGAGTGAAAAAGATAGGGTTACCTAAATAAATTCAATTTCAGCAAAGAACCTGGAAAAATGAAAGCTTACAAATACTACCTTAGATCATCAAGTGATCACTAATTACTCTTTTAATTTTATCACTCCTACTGGCCCAATTAAACACGGAAATAACTGGCTGTGCCATCTGAAATGTACTTATTGGTTCACTGAGTTGGCCACAGTCCCTTGGAAAGCGATCAAAAAAATTTTTGTTTGAGAAGGTAAAAACTCTGCCACTACTTAGCCGTAAGATCTTAAACCAAGTTACCCAGCCTCTCTGAGGATGTTTCCTTCCCTGCTAAAATAGAGGTATGGAAATCTACTTTGCAGGGTTGCTGTGTACATACCAGAAATAACATATGTAAAGTATCTGGCATGTGAAAGTTCATTGAATGGAAGATGTAACTTCTATCCTAACTGAAATAGTTAGTTTATCTGGTTGGCAGGGTACTAGATAATGACCCTAAAAATGTTTTAACTTGGATCTTAAATCCAGTTAACTCTTGTATTTAAGGAATTGTAGGCAGTGTATTAAAAACTCGCCCCTCTCCCAGACCTTTAACAATACCACAAGCAAACTTCATGTTAAAATTTGCTCATCAATCACCTTACTCTTTTATTTACTGGAACTCCTTTCTACAGAAAATATTTGACGAAAGTCGGAACAGACTTTCATTTGTCTCAAAATACTACTTCTTGCACTGCAGAAAATACTGAATATTTACTACAAAATACTTTAATGGAAATTACAAAATGGACAGTTCATAAGCAGTTTGCAAATTCGATACGCTAATCTGAAACTATCATTCCAAAATAAATATCTTACTGTTTGCCTAAGAACAGTTGGTTCTTGGGGACAATATTCTACCATGCTTGGGGATAATATTCTACCATGAACAAATGCTTGGGGATAATATTCTACCATGACGAAAACTCGTTGGCATATTTAAAGCCAATTAAAGAAGGATTTCAATGTTCAATTCGCAGTGTCCAGAGTTATTTTACTAAAGTTCTGGCCTTCCCCTCTTCCAATTTTCCTTTGAAAACACACAAACTGCAAATTACATGCTCTAAAGAGAAGAAAGAGCTAACGTGTATTTCAGAAAACGGAGATATTGGCTTAGACCAACCAGTTTCTATATGGTTTCATTCTGCATTAACAGGTTGCAAGCCCGGAGAGACCAATGGTGCTCAACTCTAGTCCCGTGTCCCTTCTAGATCTTGACCTAGTGCTCATTTCCTACAGGAGGGGAATGTGGGACACACAGGCTCCAGCACGACCCTGATAATGTGTGGGCCCCGAGAACCAACTACGACGGAGTAACTTCCCTGCCTGCAGGCGATGAGCAGACGACGTTGGCAGAGCCTAGTTAAGAGTCACCTTTAGCCAGCAGACTCCAAGAGTAAAAACACGACGGTGGCGGGTGGTGAGCGATGTGGAGGGCGGGAAGGAGTTGAATCACTCCATAACCTGCCTCCATATCCGCGCATAGTTTTCGTTGCACCCTCTACCCTCACAGAACCTTAAATTCACATTGTCCCAACAAGTTATCTACGTCCCCCTCCCTGAAGGGTATCAAATTGGGCGGGAGCTCCCGCGAACCCTGACCTGGCCCATCCACGAAGGCTTAGGACCTGGAGGGAGAACGTTGGGGAGCGGCGCGGGGGCGCTTTTTCAAAAAAAGCTGCTGAATGCTGCTTCCTGTCCTCCTTCTCCTAAGTTGCTCTCCCAAGATGTACCCCCAAACCATATTCTCCCAGCCCTGCTGCCGCCAGTGACCTCAGGGCTTCCCTTTGGCCTCCCACTCGGGACTTCCTCCTCCGGCTCCGCTAGGCCCCAGGACCCGGCGGCACGCACGGCGCTTGGCCTGCAGGCCCCGCCAGGCAGGCGGGCAGCGAGGTACCATCCCGGCCCATTCCCGCCGCCATTTTCCGGCCACCGTCGCCGCCGCGTAAAGGGGACCATTCCGGAGGAGGAGACTGCGCAGGGGCGCACCGGTCTCCGCCGCAGCGCGGGGGGGGGGGGGGGGG
>NW_016808328.1:642765-679531 GCF_001698545.2 Rhinopithecus bieti
GGGGGGGGGGGGGGGGCGGTGCGCCGGCACTGGGAGGAATCCTTGGGATCTCTGAAGCCTCCCCTCGTTGGCCACCCTGTCCCAAGCTAAGGGCTCCTACCAGGCCTTACCGAGAAGCCCCTGGCCTCACCCCAGCGCCCGGCGCCTTTACTTACGCGGAAAAATCCCGCGTCCATCTTGCCGCCTCGCTCGGAGATCGCTCCCTATCCCAGGATACACCGCGCCGCCGCGACGGAGGGCGGGACCGTCGGAGGGAAAGCCGAGCGCCGGAACGCAGCGCGCGCCGTTGCACCCGCCCCCTCCGGCCGACACGAGGCCGCGCCTGCTCAGTGCGCCGAGAGCCCGCCACGCGTGCGCACGAGCGCCAGGGGGCGGGCTTCTGTCAGGCCCTAGGCTCCCCGGTAGGCAGTGGAGGAGGCGAACCTGACGACTGCAGCCAATGGGAGCAAAAGGGAGGGCCGTCGAGTCGCCCCGCCCTGCAAATCCTTTTGTGGCGCGTGACCATCCTTGTTCGCGCAATGTGACGTGAGCCATCCTTCGACCCGTAGTGGGAGAGGCCTGGCATCCTGGAGTTCCATGCAGCGATTGAAGAGAAAGGCTGTTACCTCAGAGTGACGCGGGCTAGGCGGCCCGTGTGCCGACGAGAGGCTTGCGCCCTCCCTTTCGTTGTGAAAGTTGTGATTGTGTGGATTTTACGTGTTTACTAGACGAGAGAGGATTGGCTGTAAAGCGGTCGAGCTTGGCAGCAGACATGAAATCTGCCTTGTAGCCCAGCTTGCTCGGCCTTGGGAGGAAGCTGGAAGTGTCCAGTAGATGAGTTTAGGTTTCGGCGGCCCCGTAACCACGCCGCGGGGCAGGACGTCCGCGAGAGAGCGTGGTCCTCGGGCTCTGCCTGGGGCTCTCCCCGGCCCGGGTCTCGGACTCCGAGAAGCACCAGCTTCCTCGCAGCGCCTCGCCTGGCCGCCCTGGTGCCTCTGCTCTGGCTGCGAGGGCCTCGGGTTGGATGTGCACTGCTAGGTTTTCTTATTGTTTTGAAAATTATTTTATCTAATAAAGCAGAGACGGGGGTCTCTGTTGCCCAGGTTGGTCTCGAACTCCTGGCCTCCCAAAGTGCAGGGACTTAAGGCCTGAACCACCGCGCCCGGCCCCACTCTGCCAGCTTTTCCGCAAGCGCTTCTCGCCCTTCTCGCTTCTCTTCCTTGGAGGGAAAGCAGGCGTCCCTTTCTCAGAAAGGCCTCCTCCGGCCATCTTTTGTATCGTTCCCGCCCCCATACACACTCACGCCTTCCTTTTCTCTTTTTTTCCCACGGCACTTAGCCCACCTGAAAGTATGTATGTGTTTGCTCTCGTGACGGGAGACACCAAGCTGTGTGCTGGCGACATCCTTGCATCTCCAGCTCAGACTTCTCTCCTGACCGTCCCACGTGCCCAAGCTGAAATCCTGATTCCTTCGCCCTCCACCAAAACCACAAACAAACGACCTGCCCTTGCCAGGGTCTTCCCTGGCTCCCGCAGACCGCAGTGTCTTTCCTTTGGTGTAGGACGCAAGCCTGTGTTACTCTTGACTCCTTTCCTTTACCTCGGCTTTCAAACCATCAAGAAACCCTCCCTGCTGTCATCGTGGTTCCAGGCACCATCGTCTCTTCCCTGAACTACTCTGACCCCCTTACTGGTCTTCCTGCTTCCACCCTTGCCATTCAGCATCTATTCTAAATGTAGCCAGCAGGGTAGTTATGTTAGAAAACCTTAATCAGACCCTTTTCTCAAAACCCTCCAGCAGCCTCTCATTTCTGTTAGAACAAAAGCCAAAATCCTACCTGATGCACGTTATTTCTTCGTTGATGTAATCTAGAATGCTCTACTTCCAGATACCTTTTTTTTTTTTTTTGAGACCGAGTCTCGCTTTGTCGCCCAGGCTGAAGTGCAGTGGCGCGATCTCGACTCACTACAACCTCTGCCTCCCAGGTTCAAGAGATTCTCCTGTTTCAGCCTCCCTAGTAGCTGTGTCTATCCATGCGCGTGCCACCACGCCCAGCTAATTATTGTATTTTTAGTAGAGGTGGGGTTTCTCCATGTTGACCAGGCTGCTCTCGAATTCCCGATCTTCAGTAATCCTTCCGCCTTGGCCTCCCAAACTGCTGGGATTACAGGCGTGAACCACCGTGCTGACCTATTCCCGGATATCTACTGGGCAAACTTGAAAGTCCTCCCCACAGCACCCCCCCCCCCCCGCAGATGGGGTCTTGCTGTGTCTGCCCAGGCTGGAGTGCAGTGGCAGGATCTCGGCTCACTGCAACCTCCGCCTCTCGGGTTCAAGGAATTCTCCTGCCTCAGTCTCCCGGGTTGAGAGCTGGGATTACAGACGCCCGCCACCAAGTCTGGCTACTTTTTTTATTTTTAGTAGAGATGGCGTTTCACCATGTTAGCCAGGCTGGTTTCGAACTCCTGACCTCGTGATCTGCCTGCCTTGGCCTCCCAAAGTGCTGGGATTATAGGCGTGAGCCACCGTGCCCGCCTGGGCAAACTTAAAACTTTTACTCGGTTGTCACTCACTGAGGCCTAACCTGACTTCCTTGCTGGAAGTTGCTCGGATATCCTCTCTACATCCTGATGCCCTTTACTATTTTTTGTTCATAGCTTTTATCACCTTATAATGTGCATTCACCCAGGCTGGAGTGCAGTCACGTGATCTCCGCTCACTGCAGCCTCTGCCTCCTGGGCTTAAGCCATCCTCCCACCTCAGCCTCAGGAGTAGCTGGGACTACAGGCCCGCACCACCATGCCCAGCTAATTTTTGTATTTTTTGTAGAGATGGGGTTTTGCCATGTTGCCCAGGCTGGTCTCAAATTCATGAGCTCAAGCGATACCTGACTTGGCCTCCCAAAGTGCTGGGATTACAGGTGTGAGCCACTGCGCCCAGCTGTTTAACCGGTTTTTAATGTTTATTGTCTGTTCCCCACACTAGAATGTAAGTGCCCTAAAGTCAGGGCTTACTGTTTTGTTCATTCATGTGTCACTAGAAAAGTGACACATGGCATGGGTGCAGTAAACATTTGTTCAGTGAATGAAGGCTTTGTCAGACCGCCAAAGACAGGGAAGTGACAGGCCTCCACGGAACAACCACTTGACCAGATGGGAACTATGAAATCACAACACCCCACATCTCCCTGACTATTCTCTATGGTTCTGATTAGTCATTCTGTTTTAGGCCTCCTTCACTGTCTCTGTCTGTTTGCTGTCAATCCTATAAATGTTGGTTTTTCTGGTAGTTCTGTCATTGGCTATCTTTTCCCTCAACAAAGGTGCCCTCTCTGACCTCTCTTGGTTTTGATTACCTTTCATATTTCAAACCTGTGTATCTCAGGCACAGGTCTGCTCCAGACATATATTTTCAACTTCCTGCTCACCTATTCACTTGGATGACCCATAGGCACCTCAAACTCAACATGCCCTAAACTGAATTCATCTTCATCCACTTGCCTTCAACCTTATGGTTTCCCATTCTCAATGAATGAGCCCACCTTTCTTTCTATCATGATTCTTCTCTCTTCCTCACACTCTAAAACCAACTCTTGCTTTTTCACCTCTCTTAATAGCTTATGCCTCCCTCTCCTCATCCCACACTTCTAAATTGCAGCCACAATAAACTACAGATGCTTGTCTGATTATGAACAGATTTAGGTTTCAAATGGCAATTTCTTAATCTATATATTGGTAAGACTAAGAGATGATTCATATGGCACCTCTTCATCAAGCCTTTTCTGAACAACCTTCCAAAAAAAGACACCCTCAGTCCCCTCACTCTGTCCTACCTTTATTTTTTCCTTCTTTCTTTTCTTTTGGAGATAGGGTCACTCTATAACCCAGGCTGGAGTGTGGTGATGCAATCACAGGTCATTGCAGCCTCCTTGATTTCCCCAGCTCAAGCAATCTTTGTACTTCAGCACCCCGAGTAGCTGGGACTACAGCTATGTGCCACCACACTCAGCTAATTTTTTAATTATATTTTAGAGACAGGGGCTTTACTGTGTTGCCCAGGCTGGTTGTGAAGTCCTGGGCTCAAGTGATCCTCCCACCTCAGCCTCCCAAAGTGCTGGGAGTCATGAGCCACCATGACTGGCCTTTTCTTTTCTTTTCTTTCTCTCTTTCTCTCTTTCCTCTCTTTCCTCTCTTTCCTCTCTTTCCTCTCTTTCCTTTCTTTCCTTTCCTTTTGAGACAGGATCTCGCTGTGTCATCCAGGCTGCAGTGCATTGGTGTGATCTTGGCTCATTGGTGTGATATCACTGCAGCCTCCACTTTCTGGGCTCAAGCAATGCAGCCACCTCAACTTTCCAAATAGCTGGGACTACAGGCTCACACCACCATGCCTGGTTAATTTTTGTATTTTTTTCTTTTCTTTTTGATACGAGGTTTCACTGTGTTGCCCAGGCTGGTCTCGAAATCCTGAGCTCAAGCAATCTGCCTGCCTCATACTCCCAAAATGCTAGGATTACAAGCATGCACCACTGTGCCCAGTCCTTTTTTTTTTTTTGAGACAGAGTCTTGCCATCTCCCAGGCTGGAGTGCAGTGGCATGATCTCGGCTCACTGCAACCTCCGCCTCCCAGGTTCAAGCGATTCTCCTACCTCAGCCTCCCGGGTAGCTGGGACTATAGGCGTGCGCCACCATGCCCGGTTAATTTTTTGTATTTTTAGTAGAGACAAGGTTTCACCGTGTTAGCCAAGATGGTCTTGATCTCCTGACCTCGTGATCTACCTGCCTCAGTCTCTCAAAAAATGCTGGGATTACAGGCATGAGCCACCGTGCCCAGCCCCTTCTTCTTCTTCTTCTTCTTCTTATTATTATAATTATTTTTTTTTTCGAGACGGAGTCTCGCTCTGTCGCCCGGGCTGGAGTGCAGTGGCCGGATCCCCTCAGCCTACCGAGTAGCTGGGACTACAGGTGCCCGCCACCTCGCCCGGCTAGTTTTTTTGTATTTTTTAGTAGAGACGGGGTTTCACAGTGTTAGCCAGGATGGTCTCGATCTCCTGACCTCGTGATCTGCCCGTCTCGGCCTCCCAAAGTGCTGGGATTACAGGCTTGAGCCACCGCGCCCGGCCTATTTTTTTTTTTTTTTTTTAATAACACTTAACATTACCTGAGATTGTTATCTATTTTGTTTATATGTTTACTATCTTCTTCCCTTTTTTTTTTTTTAAATAAAAAAGCTGAATGAGGGTGTGGATTTGCCCATCCTTGGAGCTCAATAACATTTGTTGAAATNCACCTGCTCAGCTTGTAGGGTGGCTTCAGGAAACGTACAATCATGGTGGAAGGTGAAGGGGAAGCAGGTGCGTCTTGCAGGTGGGAGCAGGAGAAAGCGGGGAGTAGAGTGGGGGGAGGCGCCACACACTTTAAACAACCAGATCACAGATGAACTCTAACACAAGAACAGCAATAGGGGGATGGCACTAAACCATCAGAAACCACCCCGATGATCCGGTCACCTCCCTCGAGGCCCCACCTCCAGCACTGGGGATACATTCAACATGAGATTGGGTGGGGACCCAGATTGAAACCACATCACCTTCCTTGCCTCTTCCAGCTTCCGATGACTCCTGGTGTTCCTTGGCTTGTGGCCTCATCTCTCCCATGTCTGCCTTTGTTTCCACTTGGCCTGCTCTGTTTCCATGTGCCCTTTTCTGTCTCTTACAAGGACACCAGTCATTGGATTAATTATTTTTATTTTTATTTTATTTTTTTGAGACGGAGTATTTTAAAAAAGAGTCTAAGGCTCGGTTTCCAAAGGCATTTCTTCCAATGAATGTCTGTTGGTTAAAATGTTACAACTGCTGATTCTATCAGTAAGAGTCTATACTGGAAAATCGGCTAAGGCCGATTAGCTGCCTCCCTGATGATCCCTGCAGATGCAGTGGATAACTACTTGGCAGTGAAAGTTTTTGCAGACACCACTTGTTGCTCACTTTGATGCTGGGCAGATCAGAATAGGTCTTGGCTGGGCACGGTGGCTCGTGCCTATGATCCCAGCACTTTGGGAGGCTGAGGCAGTTGGATCACTTGAGGTCAGGAGTTCAAGACCAGGCTGGTCAACATGGTAAAACCCCATTTGTACTAAAAAATACAAAAAGTAGTCAGGCAGTGGTGGCACACGTCTGTAATCCCAGCTACTTGGGAGGCTAAGGTGGGAGAATCTTTTGAGCCTCGAAGTAGGAGATTATGGTGAGCCAAGATCACGACACTGTAGTCCAGTCTAGGCGACAGATTGAGACCCTGTCTCAAAAAACAAAAACAAAAAACAAACAAAAAACCAAAATAGGTCGTAGTGCCAAGAAGCCACTTCTAGTGAACCCACCAGTGGCTCTTTTGCTGGGTCTGGTCTTTGAATCCTCAAACTCTGAGCCTCAGAAAGCTAATAGGCATCCAACCTTGGTGCCTATCCTCGAGGCACAGACTCAGATCGTTCCATTTCATCAACAGCTTTTCCTCATTGCTTGGTGATTGATGTTGATGTTTAGGAGTTTCACTTGTTGCTTGTTCCCTGTGTTCTTCGGAATCCCTCCGACCGAACATTTATTCCATAGGCCGGGGTGGGTTTTGTAATTTTCTTGTTTTTGTTATCATCTTCACTTTTGTTTCCATTGTTTGCCTCTTCCTTCCAACTCTGCTTTTGTGTTTCCTGGATACAACAGGATTAACAGTCTTCCTAAAATACGTCAAAAGTGTATAAAAATGTATAAGCATAAATTTATCAAGCAAGCTATGGAATCAAACCAATAGCTGAGATGAAAATGACTGAAGAATAGAAACAGATGCATTTGCTCCAGGAGATATTTTTGAGCACATTAGTAAGTATATTATCTATTGCCACATAACAAATTACTCCCCAAATTTAGCAACTTAGAACAATAAACATTTGTTATCTCTCGTTGCTGTGCATCAGGAATCTGGGGAGGCTTAGTTAGGTGATACTGGCTCGGGGTTTCTCAAGAGGTTATAGTCAAGGCTACAGTCAACTGGGGCTGGAAAATATATTTCCAAGAAGACTCACTCATATAGCTATTGGCTAGAGGCCTCAGTTCCATCCCACAATGATAGGGCTTCTTTGGTTTCCTCATGACATGGCAGCAAATGATCCAAAAGAGAACAAGACAGAAGCCACAATGTCTTTTGTAACATAACCTCAGAAGTCATGCACAATAGTTTTCATAATATCCTATTGGTTACACAGGTTACCCCCATTAAGTGTTGGAAGGGACTACAGAAGGACATCAATATTATGTCCTTCTGTAGCAGGGGGAGGGTCATTGGGGGTCATCTTGGAGGCTGGCTACCACAGCAAGTGTGTAAGTTGAAACTATTTAAGTGTAGCAGCTTGTATACTTCCAGATCTAAAATGGATGTATTCTTTCTGTCTTTCTCCCCTCAGATCTTTGCACATATTCTGTTCCCTTGGTCTGAAACCACTGTTCCTTCCCAGCTCTTTCTTTGCCCTCCCCACTTTGACTTTCTACCTTTTAACCCTTTAACTGACCAGCTCTGATTCTTCCTTTAGGATTTAGTTTAGACATGACCTCTTCCAGGAAGCATTTCTGCTTAGTAGGGCTCAGTATTTATCATCTGATTATCTTTTAGGGGGTTGCTGAGTCTCCCAAAAGTCCTGGGTCTAGACCTTCCAAAACAGGATTCAATTTTTCACCTATGGTCTCATAGCATATTTTCCACTGTATTCTAATCATATATATATACACACATACATACACACACACACATACACACACACACACACACACACTTTACTCTGTTCCGTATGTAAGAGGAATTATTTGGAGACAAGGACTTTGTCTCTCTTATATATACACACATACATACACACACACACACATACACACACACACACACACACACACTTTGTTCCGTATGTAAGAGGAATTATTTGGAGACAAGGACTTTGTCTCTCTCCTCTCTTTTTTCTCAGTACCTAAACCAGAATTTGGCAAATAATATGCTCTAAGTAGACGTGCAACAAAAATACATCTTGGTCAAATGCAGAATGGTTGAGCGTTTAAAACGGTATTCTGCCAAAGCTGAAGATTTACATCATACAATACACTTTTGAGATAAAAGAGTAAACTTTTTTTTTGAGACACAGTTTCACTCTTGTTGCCCAGGCTGGAGTGCAATATTGATGCTGTATGATTTCTGAATTTCTCTTGGTCTTCTGTATATTCCATTGTCAATAATTGCATGACACTTTTATTTATTGCTTCTCCATTCTATAAATAATCAGATTCACTGAGGTTAACTATATGAAGGCCAGAAGTCTCTTAGCAATTAAGGGAAATAAAAACTTAGTTGAATTTATCATTAATATATAAAGCTGCCAAACTATAAGATTTCTAGTTGGGTTTGCATATGCAGATATCAAATAGATGAGACATGGGAGTAGCAATCTGGGATTTCCTGAATCTCACAGTTTTCTAGTCTGATAACAAGAGTCACTAGATGGCGTTCTACCCTCTCAGTATAATGTGCCTCTAATAGGCAGGACTTGTTGGAAGACTAAGTCAACTATCACAAGAGCATGTGGTTTGATTGGTTGTTTTTTACTGAGCCCTTCCTATATGCTTAGCATGGTGTTCTTAGATAGTAAGGGGCACAAAGGAAGTGTAAGTTAGTCCTTGGAGAGTTCATAATATTACCAGAATAACAGCAACAGGCATCAGAGAAAAACATAACATCTTTGCTTGTCATCCCATAGAAAAACCTCCACAGATGTTATATTCAAGTATTATGTTTGCTTTTTTTTTTTCTTTAGAGACAGAGTCTCGCTCTGTCACCCAGGCTGGAGTGTAGCATTGCGATATCGGCTCACTGTAACCTCCGCCTCCCAGGTTCAAGTGATTCTCCTGCCACAGCCTCTCGAGCAGCTGGGATTACAGGTATGCGCCATTACACCGGGCTAATTTTTGTATTTTTATTAGAGATGGGGTTTCACCATGTTGGCCAGGCTGGTCTTGAACTCCTGACCTCAAGTGATCTTCCCATCTCGGCCTCCCAAAGTGCTAGGATTACAGACATAAGCCACCGTGCCTGGCTGCATTTCTTTTCTTTTCTTTTCTTTTTTTAGATGGAGTCTCACTGTCGCCCAGGCTGGAGTGCAGTGGCACGATCTCGGCTCACTGCAACCTCTGGCTCCTGAATTCAAGCAATTCTCCGACTTCAGCCTCCTAAGTAGTTGGGATTACAGGCATGTGCCACCACATTTAGCTAATTTTTGTATTTTTAGTAGAGACGGAGTTTTACCATGTTTGCCAGGCTGATCTCAAACTTTTGACCTTAAGTGGTCCGCCCGCCTCAGCCTCCCAAAGTGCTGAGATTACAGGCATGAACCACCATGCCGGGCAATGTTTGCATATAATATATATATATATATATATAGATGGAGTCTTGCTCTGTCACCAGGCTGGAGTGCAGTGGCACGATCTTGGGTCACTGCCACCTCTGCCTCCCAGGTTCAAGCAGTTCTCCTGCCTCAGCCTCCCAAGTAGCTGGGACTACAGGCACACACCACCACACCCAGCTAATGTTTGTATTTTTACTAGAGATGGGGTTTCACCATGTTGGCCAGGATGGTCTCAATCTCTTGACCTCGTGATCTGCCCGCCTCAGCCTCCCAAAGTGCTGGATTACAGGTGTGAGCCACCGTGCCCAGCCCATGTTTGCATATTTTTAAAACAAGGGCTGGAAGAATAAGAGCAGTATCCATCAGATGGGAAATGAAGAGCCATGGTTGGAATTCCCTGTACCAGTCTATGTTCTCTGTGTATTTAGATGGCAGTACTTTTCTTTTATATGGGATTTCATAATTACCATTTTGGAGGGGTCATATTATGTCATATTATGTTAATGCTTTAAACACTTTAGCTAATTCAATCTTCACAATAATACCTAGTAGATTGTTACAGGCTGAATTGTCTCCCCCTCCCAACCCCTGGCCAAAGTGTCTCCCCCTCTCAACCCCTACCCTGCCCCTTCACCATCTCCAAATTCATATTGAGGTCCTAACCTCCAATACCTTGGAATGTGACTGTATTTGGAGATAGGGTGCCTAAAAAGGTAATTAAGTTAGAATGAGACCATTAGGTGGGTCCTTATCCAATATAACTAGTGTCCTCATAAGAAGGGGAAATTGGCTGGGCACAGTGACTCATGCCTGTAATCCCAGCACTTTGGGAGGCTGAGGTGGGCAGGTCACTTGAGGTCAGGAGTTCTAGCCCAGCCTGGCCAACATGGTGAAACCCTGTCTCTACTAAAAACACAAAAATCAGCTGGGCGTGGTGGCAGGCACCTGTCGTCCCAGCTACTTGGGAGGCTGTGGCAGGAGAATTGTTGAACCCAGGAGGCGGAGGTTGCAGTGAGCCAAGATCGTGCCACTGCACTCCAGCCTGGGTGACAGAGCGAGACCTTGTCTCAAAAATAAATAAATTAATTAATTAATTTTAAAAAATAAGAAGAGGAAATTAAGATACAGACACACAGACAGAGGGAAGACCAAGTGAAGACAGGGAGCAGATGGCCACCTATAAGCCAACTCCTTGGCTTAGAAGAAAACAACCTTAGAGGCTTCAGAAGAAAACAACCCTGCTGACACTTGATCTTGGACTTCCAACCTCCAGAACAGTGATAAAATGCACTTCTGTTGCTTAAGCCACCCAGTGTGTGGTACTTTGTTATGGCAGCCCTAGCGAACAAATACATAGGTGTTATTCCTATTTTACAGATGAGTACAATGAGGCGTGAGAAAAAGTGAGTTGTGTAAAATCACACAGGCAACATACAACAGAACTTACTTTCAGGGTTTGGTCCATCTGCTTAGGATTGAGACCACATTACCAGTTGCTTGACATTCATGTAGGTGTTAAAGCAAATGGCTAGAGGAGGGAATGTATACAGATCTTATCTTCCTGATGAATGAGCAAACAAGCCTTTTTTCATCTGGCCAGTGATGGCCTCCCAGTTTGTTCCCAAACCCACAACGTGAGAGGAAGGGAAAGCCAGTGAGGCCTGTGCCAATTTTCTTCACCTTCAGGCCCAGGAACACTTGGACAGCAGTGGCCATAGTGGTCAGTGATTAAAAATCGTCCTTGAATTCATTTAAAAATAATCAACAGCTCTTGTTGCTCTAAGTGGCCTTTTTTCTCTTTACCTCCCACACCCAAATTCCCTAGCTAGGTAGGGTCCTTAACACATTGTCTTGTAAATCTAGGGCTGGCTAGAGACCAAATATAGCTAGAGACCATTCGGCATATAGGAATTTGGAACAAGACTTCTCTTTTGGCCCTGGGGAATTGTAGTCCAGTTACCCATGGGTAATAGATAAAGACCCTTGGGCTGGATAGGTATGAAGATGAAGTCTATGAGTCCATGAATTATTGAAGTCCAAGTTCTAGCCCATGAACTTACATTGCAGGTTGCTTACATTGCAGGGAGGGTCATCACCCCTTATCAAGTGGACAAATTGTGGCTATTTGCTTATATGTCAAACCTCCAACCAGATAAGTGGGGGTGGTAGAACAAGGATGTGCAGCAGTCATATCTATAATCAACATATTCAGTAATATGCATATAGCCAATATGCATTTAGCAAGGATGTGAACAGCACCACCCCTATGGAAACTATTCACAGAAAGGAAGCTCCCAACTATAGAATATAAGAAGGCTGAGCTTTCATAGCTCCATAACACTGGCTTCCACAACAGGAATGCCTGTTATTCTTCCATTCTGCTGTCTCAGGCAGCAGCTGGAAAGAGAGTGAGGAGCTTCTATACATACAAGGCAACTAAAGGACCATCGTAGACACTCACCTAGAGGTTAAGATACTGTGGCCTTGGCTGGGCTCATTGGCTCATATCTGTAATCCCAGCACTTTTGGAGGCCAAGATGGATGGCTCACTTGAACCCGGGAGTTTGAGACCAGCCTGGACAACATGGCGAAACCCTGGCTCTACAAAAAATAAAAGATTAGTTGAGTGTGGTGGCATGTGCCTATATTCCCAGCTACTCTGGAGGCTGGAGGACCACTTAAGCCCAGGAGTTAGAAGCTGCAGTGAGCAGGGAGCTATGATTCTACCACTGAACTCGAGCCTGGGTTTTTTTGTTTTTGTTTTTGTTTTTTTTTTAATTAAAAAAAAAAGCTGTTTTAGTGGAAGCTCAAAAGATGGGTTAATGGATGAAGGAGAAAAATCTGTATAATGCCCTGAGAGGCTGGAAGTTAATCTATATAATAAAGAGAAAAGAGTGTTGGCCGGGCATGGTAGCTTATGCCTGTAATCCCAGCACTTTGGGAAGTCGAGGCGGGCGGATCACATGAGGCCAGGAGTTTGAGACCAGTCTGAGCAATACAGCGAGACCCCATCTCTACTAAAAATACAAAAATTAGCTGGCACGGTGGCACATGCCTGTAATCCCAGCTACTTAGGAGGCTGAGGCACAAGAATTGCTTGAACCTGGGAGGGAGAGGTTGCAGTGAGTGGCCATTGTGCCACTGTACTCCATTCTGGATGACAGAGTGAAACCCTGTCTCAAAAAGAAAAAAAAAGAGGGTTAAAAAGGGAAGAGATTGTTGGGAGAGAAAGAGGCAACAGAGCAGCTACAGGTATCAGGGAACTGAACAGAAGTAGAAAGGATTATTAACTGGATCCCCTTTGCTGGTTTTGAAAATATGATTGGATTTTGGATTTTCTTTTTTTTCACTATTTTTGACTACTGGACTTTTTTTTATTTGAATGTGTGATACTAACATCTGGGCCATAAATGACCCAAGATTTATTCAGGTTATCCAGATACTTAAAACAGAGAAAAATGACTCTTCACCTGTTATTATCAGTATTAGTTTTAGAGAGAGGCTCTTGCTCTGTCACCCAAGCTGGAGTGCAATGGCACAACTATAACTCAAACTCCTGGGCTCAAGCGATTCTCCTGCCTCAGCCTCCCGAGTAGCTGGGACTACAGGCATGAGCCAAATGTGCCAACATGCCTGGCTAATTTTTTTTTTCTTTTTGTAGCGAGGAGAAGGTCTTGCTATGTTGATCAGGCTGATCTCAAACTCCTGGCCTTGAGCAATCCTTCCACCCATCTACACCTCCCAAAGTGTAGGGATTATAGGCGTGAGCCACCATGCCCAGCTGCAATAGGGTTTTGGTGGTGATAGTCAGGAGGTTCAGACATCAAGCTTGCCATAAAACTCAAGTTTACTTCTCCTTGATTATAAACCCTTCTCACACCAGCGTGATTCCAGTTCACCTGAAACTCTAAGAATATTCTGCTACCTTGGTAGATGGTCCTCTGTGATTGCTGTGGTTAGTTACTGAAGGCTTTTTTATAAATTTTATTCTCGTGACTGACACTTGTTAATCCAGCCATATACCAGAGGTTTGTCATAAACCCCTGGCCTATGAGACCATCTCCCTGGACAAGAGAAGTGTTTTCTGCTCTAAGCCACAAAAACTGGGTAGGAAAGGAGAGTAGAGTCATGTTTAGACCTCTTGGGTTATGATGAAAATTGCTTAAGAAAATTAGATTTTAGACAATTTAGTTATGGGCATGTGTCAAAGTTTTGTTACAATCATGTTACAAGGGAAAAAGATTTTAGTAAGCCAATTAATAAATTTGCTCTCTTAAAGAAAATGAGTACATAATCATTGCTAGAAGAGATAAAGAAAGAAAAAAGGATTGGTTCAAGATTACTAGGCTCTTAACAGAATACTCACAGGTAGCCAGCCTTTCAGAAAAAAGTCAGTTAGATATAAGTTTTTTTTGTTTTGTTTTGTTTTCTTTTTTATTTTCTTTCTTTTTTTTTTTGAGACAGAGTCTCACTCTGTCACCCAGGCCAGGGTGTAGTGACGTGATCTTAGCTCACTACAACCTCTGCCTCCCAGGTTCAAGAGAGTCTCCTGCCTCAGCCTGCTGAGTAGCTGGGACTACAGACATGCATGCACCACCAAGCCTGGCTAATTTTTTTGTATTTTTAGTGGCGGTGGGGTTTTACCATGTTGCCCAGGCTGGTCTCGAACTCCTGGCCTCAAATGACCCACCCACCTCAGCCTCCCAAAGTGCTGGGATTACAGGCATGAGCCCCATGCCTGGCACCCAGAATAAGTCTTAATCATAGTTCATCAGAAAATAATGTAAACATTTACTCAAGAATTGTATTTTTTTTTCTAGAGAAAAACTGGGAATTATATCCCACAAAAACATTTTGCCTCAGATCAGGTTTAGGACAATTTCTCTTTTACCAAGATTAAATGAGTTTATATTTGTAAAATGTTTATCATAGTGCTTGGTACATATACTGTAGAAGTGTTTGAGAAAGGGAGAGAAAGAGAGAGAGGGACGAAAAGGTACATACATGGTCGGGCACGGTGGCTCACACCTGTAATCCCAGCACTTTGGGAGGCCGAGATGGGTGGATCACTTGAGGTCAGGAGTTTGAGACCAGCCTGCCCAAAGTGGTGAAACCCCATCTCTACTAAAAATATAAAAACTAGCTGGGTGTAGTGGTGCATGCCTGTAGTCCCAGCTACTTGGGAGGCTGGGGCAGGAGAATTGCTTAAACCCAGGAGGCGGAGGTTGCAGTGAGCCAAGAATGTGCCACTGCACTCCAGCCTGGGTAACAGTGCAAGACTTAGTCTAAAAAAAAAGAAGAAGAGAAAAGGTATACACAAGAATGCTATAGAAGTGTTTATGGGAGAAAAGAAGGGAAGAAAGAAAGAAAGTTCTTAGAGGTCACATTGCTCTCCTAGTTCTTGTTAACAAAAACTATTCAAAATTTGGGAATAGAGAAAAATAAATTATTGCATGTCCTTTCAGTGCTTAGGGCCATTGCCTAGGAAGCTCACTCAGGGATTATCCAATTCTTTAGAGGAATGTATTTTTATTTCAGTTACCATTTACCATTGATTTATTTACATTGAGATATTCTGTAAGGGTAGATTTTAACTTGTAGGAAATTGAGAGCAATGCAAATAATTGTTGTCCAATAAGAATGGAAATAAATTTTGTTTGATAGAAAATTAACCTCAAAGTTTATTTTATTTTATTATTTTATTTTATTTTTTGCCTTTTGGACATTAGGCAGTTTTTTATTTTTTATGTTTTTCTTGATTTTCAGTCTTTTATTCTCTCCATTGGGATGATGTTTATTGATCTGTTTTAAATTCACTGATTTTCCTTGGTTGTATTCAACCTGATGTTAATCACATTCAAAATCACATTTTTTTTTTTTTTTAATTTGAAATAGGGTCTTGCTTTGTCACCCAGGCTGGAGTGCAGTGGCTCCATCATGGCTCACTGCACCCTCGACCTCCTGGGGTCAACCAGTTCTCCTGCCTCAGCCTCCCAAGTAGCTGGGCCCATGGGCACATGCCAACACACTTGGCTAATTTTTATATTTTCTGTAGAGATGAGGTCTCACTATGTTGCCAGGTCTGGTCTCAAACGCCTGGGCTTAAGTGATTCTCCCACCTCAGGCTCCCAAAGTGTTGGGATTATAGGTGTGAGCCACTGTGCCTGACCAACAAAGTATTTTGTGGCTGAGCACAGTGGCTCATGCCTGTAATCCCAGCGTTTTGGGAGGCTGAGGTGGGAAGGTTGCTTGAGCTCAGAAGTTTGAGACCAGCCTGAGCAACATAGCGAGATCCCATCTCTACAAAAAATACAAAAATTTGTTGGGTTTGGTTTTGCATCCCTTGTACTCCCAGCTATTCAAGATGCTGAGGCAGGAGGATCACTTGAACTGTGAGGTGAAGGTTTCAGTGAGCCAAGATCTTAGGACTGTATTCCAGCCTAGGCGCTAGATGGAGACCCTGTCTAAAAAAAAAAAAAAAAAAAAAAGGGCTAGGCACGGTGGCCCACGCCTGTAATCCCAGCACTTTGGGAGGCCGAGGTGGGCGGACCATGAGGTCAGGAGATCGAGACCATCCTGGCTAACATGGTGAAAACCCATCTCTACTAAAAATACAAAAAATTATCCGGGTGTTGTGGTGGGTGCCTGTAGTCCCAGCTACTTGGGAGGCTGGGGCAGGAGAATGGCGCAAACCGGGGGGGCGGAACTTGTAGTGAGCTGAGATCGTGCCACTGCACTCCAGCTTGGGTGACAGCGAGACTCCGTCTCAAAAAAAAAAAAAATTAGCTGGACATGGTGGCGGGCACCTGTAGTCCCAGCTACTCAGGAGGCTGACAATGTCTGGGCCATTTGTAGGTCTCTTTCTATTGATTGATCTTTTGCTTTGTCATAGGTCACAGTTCCCTGCTTGGTTGAACATCAGATAATTTCATTATACACTTGACATTATGGATAATGTGTTGTAGAGCCTGGCTCCTGTTATTTTCCTCTGAAGAATGTTTTTATTTTATTTTTATTTGGTAGAGAAGGGGTCTCACTGATCAGGCGCAGTGGCTCATGCCTGTAATCCCAGCACTTTGGGAGGCTGAGGCGGATGGATCACCTAGGTCAGGAGTTCAAGACCAGCCTGGCCAGCATGGAGAAACCCCATCTCTATGAAAAATACAAAATTATCTGGGCGTGGTGGCATATGCCTGTAACCCTAGCTACTTGGGAGGCTGAGGCATGAGAATCGCTTGAACTCTGGAGGCAGAGGTTGCAGTGAGCCAAGATCACATCACTGGACTCCAGCCTGGGCAAGACAGCAAGACTCCATCTCAAAAAAAAAAAAAAATTGGCCAGGCGCAGTGGCTCACGCCTGTAATCCCAGCACTTTGGGAGTCCGAGGCAGGTGGATCATAAGGTCAGGATTTCAAGACCAGCCTGGTCAAGATGGTGAAACCCCATCTCTACTAAAAAAATTAAAAAAATAAAAATTAGCCTGGTGCGGTGGTGGGCGCTTGTAATCCCAGCTATTTGGGAGGCTGTGGCAGAGAATTGCTTGAACCTGTGAGGCGGAGGTTGCAGTGAGTGGAGATCGCACCACTGCACTCCAGCCTGGGTGACAGAGCAAGACTAAATCTCAAAAAAAATAAGAAGGGGTCTTACTATGTTGGCCAGACTGGTCTTGAACTCCTGGGCTCAAGCAGTCCTCCCACTTTGGTCTCCTAAAGTGCTGGGATAAAAGATGTGAGGCACCGCACTTGGATGTCTAAAGAATGTTGAGTTTTATTCTAGCAGGCAGTTAAATTACTGACAGATCATCTCACCTTGTGGAGGCTTGGTTTTATGCTTTGTTCGGGTAGGCAGGTCAGTAATTGGAGTCTCAGAGGGAAAGGATAGAAATAAGAGGGCAAGGTCGGGTAGGCGGGTGTGGTGGCTCATGCCTATAATCCCAGCACTTTGGGAGGCTGAGGCAGGTGGAACACGAGATCAGGAGTTCAAGACCAGCCTGGCCAAGATGATGAAACTCTGTCTTTACTAAAAATACAAAAATTAGCTGGGCTTGGTGGCGGATGCTGTAATCTCAGCTACTCAGGAGGCTGAGGCAGAGAATTGCTTGAACCTGGGAGGCGGAGGTTGTAGTGAGCCGAGATTTCGCCCTGCACTCCAGCCTGGGTGACAGAGCGAGATTTGTCTCAAAAAAAAAAAAAAAAAAAAAAAAAGGCCGGGCATGGTGGCTTACGCCTATAATCCCAGCACTTTGGAAGGCCAAGACGGGCAGATCATCTGAGGTCAGGAGTTCGAGACCAGTCTGACCAACATGGAGAAACTCCATCTCTACTAAAAATGCAAATTTAGCTGGGCATGCAGTACATGCCTGTAATCCCAGCTACTTGGGAGGCTGAGGCAGGAGAATCGCTTCAACCCGGGAGGCAGAGGTTGCGGTGAGCCAAGATTGCGCCATTGCACTCCAGCCCGGGCAACAAGAGTGAAACTTCATCTAAAAGAAAAAAAAGAAAAAAGAAAAAGAAATAAGAGGGCAATGATTTTTTGAAGAAATACTAGCCAAAAATTTTCAAAATTTGATTTAAAACAGTACCCAAAGATTCAGGAATTGCAACATGCCTTCAGGACGATAAATATAAAGAAAACCAGACGACGCATGGCGGCTTACATCTGTAACCCTAGCACTTTGGGAGGCCAAGGTAGAAAAATCGCCTGAGCCAAAGAGTTTGAAACCAGCCTGGACACTGTAGTGGGAATTAGTCTCTACAAAAAATAAACAAGAATTAGCCAGGAGTCATTGCATGCTCTTGCAGTCCTAGCTCTCAGGAGGCTATGGTGCGAGAATTGCTTGAGACCGGGAGGTTGAAGCTGCAGTAAGCCAAGATCACACCACTGGGCAACAGAGACCCTGTCTCAAAAGAGAAAAAGAACAAAGGAAAAAAAAAGAAAACCACGCTGGGCACATAATTGACAAACTTGAAAACCAAAGATAAAGATAAATCATTAAAAGCGTTGGCTCACGCCTCTAATCCCAGCACTTTGGGAGGCCAATGAGGGCAGACCCCTTGAGCCCAAGAGATCTAGACCAGCCTGGGTAACATGGTGAAACCCTATATCTACAAAAGATACAAAATAATTAGCCAGACATGGCGATGCATGCCTGTAATCCTAGCTATTCAGGAGGCTAAGCGGGGAGGATGAGGCTTCAGCCCAGGAGATCAAGGCTGTAGTGAGCCAAGATTGCACCACTGCACACTCCAGCCTGAGTGACAGAGTGAGACCCTGTCTTAAAAATAAATAAATAAATTTGTTCTCTGTCTTTCTCTTTTTCCCTTTCTTCTTCTTCTTCTTCTTCTTTTTTTTTTTTTTTTTTTTTTTTTTTTTTTTTTTTTTTTTTTTCTTTTTTTTCTTTTTTGAGATACAGTTTTGCTTTTGTTGCCCAGGCTGGAGTGCAAAGGCGCGATCTTGACTCACTGCAACCTCCGTCTCCCGGGTTCAAGCCATTCTCCTGCCTCGGCCTCCAGAGTGGCTGGGATTACAGGCGCCCACCACCACACCCAGCTAATTTTTTGTATTTTTAGTAGAGACGGGGTTTCATCATGTCGGCCAGGCTGGTCTCAAACTCCTGATCTCAGGTGATCCACCTGCCTTGGGCTCCCAAAGTGCTAGGATTACAGGCGTGAGCTACCTTGCCCCGGCAATAAATTAAATAATTTTAAAAAAAAATAGTAAAAGCAGCCAGAGAAAATAGATGCATTACATAAAAGAGAACAATTATAAGAATTACAGTTGATTTCTGATTAGAGGCTAGAAAATAATGGAACTACATCTTTGAAGTGCTGGAAAAACAAAAACCAACCTATAATTCAATATCCGGTGAAAATATTTTCAAAATAAAGGTGAAATATAGATATTTCTGATAAATAAAAGTTGAATGAATTTGTCACCAGCAGACTCTTACCACAGAAATTCTAAAGGAAATTCTATAGGCTGAAAGAAAATGATAGCAGTTGGAAATTTAGAAATACAGGAAAGGCTGGGTGCGGTGGCTCATGCCTGTAATCCCAACACTTTGGGAGGTTGAGGCATGTGGATTGCTTGAGGCCAGGAGTTCAAGACCAGCCTGGCCAACATGGTGAAACTCATCTCTACCAAAAATACAAAAATTAGCTTGGCGTGGTGGCACGTATCTATAATCCCAGCTACTCGGGAGGCGGAGGTGGAAGAATCGCTTGAACCTGGGAGGCAGAAGTTGCAGCAGTGAGCCGAGATCGTGCCTACACTCCAGCCTGGGTGACAGAGTGAGACTCTGACTCAGAAACAAACAAAAAAAAAAAGAAAAGAAAAGAAAGAAAGAAATACAGGAAGGAAGGATGGATGGAAGGACAGACATTGAGATTGGTAAATAAAGTGGATGAGTATTTAAAAAGCCAATTTCTAGGCAGGCCATGGTGGCTCACATCTACAACCCCAGCAGTTTGGGAGGCCAAGGCGGGTAGATTACTTGAAGCCAGGGGTTTGAGACCAGCCTGGGCAACATGGTGAAACCCCATCTCTACAAAAAATACAAAAAAATTAGCTGGACATGGTGGTGCATGCCTGTTGTTTCAGCCACTCAGGAGGCTGAGGTGGGAGGATCACTTGATCCCTGGAGGCTGAGGCTGTAGTGAGCTGTGATTGCATGCCACTGCACTCCAGCCTGGGTGACAGAGTGAGACCCTGTTTCAAAATATAAAACAAAAGATACCACAAGAAGAGTAAAAGACAAGTTGCAAATTGGGGAAGATGCTTGCAATAATATTATCATAACTGAGGAAAGGCTAATATCTAGGATATATTCTTTTATTTTTTCTTTTTTAGTAGAGATGGGGTTTCGCTTTATTGGTCAGGCTGGTCTTGAACTCTTGGCCTCAAGTGATCTGCCTGCTTCAGCCTCCCAAAGTGCTGGGATTACAGGCGTGAACAACCACATCCAGCCAAGAATATATTCTTTTAAAGCAATTACAGACAAATGAGAAAAAGACAGGCAGCCCAACAGAAAAATGGGCAAAGACTTGAACTGGCACTTCACAGAAGAACCTATCAACAAACGCAAAGATACTTGACCCCAGCTGATCCGAAGGTGATGAGTTGATTGGAAAACAATTTGGCATTATTGAATAAAATTGAAGACGTACAAACCTTATGACTCAGCATTTCCATTCCAAACTCTTGCATGTGTGCACCAAGAGAAACATATGGAATATTCATAGCAATATTTTTCCCACTGGCACAAAACTGGAAATAACCTAAATGTCTGTCACCAGGATAATGGATCAGTAAACTGTAAACTTGGTCTGTGTGTAGTTGCTCACACTTACAATCCTAACACTTTGAGAGACTGAGGCAGGAGAATCGCTTGAGCTCAGGAGTTCAGACCAGCTTGGGCAACATTAGAGAGACGCTGTCTCTACAAAAAAAAAAAAGGAAAAATATACATATAATATTAGACGAGTGCAGTGGTGTGCGCTTGTAGTCCCAGAACTTTTGGAGGCTAAGGTGAGAGGATCCCTTGAGTCCAGCAGTTTCAGGCTGCAGTGAGCTATAATCATGCCACTGCACTCCAGCCTAGGTGACAGAGCAAGACTGTGTCTTGAAAAAAGAAACAAAAGTGACATTTGCAGATACAACACAATATGGGCAGAGGAGAAACTTGTGGAGAGAAAAAGCAGATTGTCAACAAAAGATCAAAAGTTTTTTTGTTTTGTTTTTTTTTTTTTTTGACATGGTCTTACTCTGTTGCCCAGACTAGAGTATAGCGGTGTGATCTCAGTTCACTGCAGCCTCGACTTCCAGGGCTCAAGCAAACCTTCCATGTAGTTGGGACTACAGGTAAGCACCACCAGGCCTGGCTGATTTCTGTAGAGACAAGAGTCTTGCTCTGTTGCCCAGGCTGGAGTGCAGTGGTGCGATCTTGGCTCACTACAACCTCAGCCTCCCGGGTTCACGCCATTCTCCTGCCTCAGCCTCCCGAGCAGCTGAGACCACAGGCGCCCGCCACCACACCCGGCTAATTTTTTGTATTTTTAGTAGAGATGGGGTTTCACCGTGCCAGCCGCGAGGGTCTCGATTTCCTGACTTTGTGATCCGCCCGCCTCGGCCTCCCAAAGTGTTGGAATTACAGGCATGAGCCACCGCACCCAGCCCGAAGTGACATTTTCAAAATGCTGAAGGAAAAAAACGTTAAAACTAGAATTTTTTTTTTTTTTTTTTTTTTTTTTTTTTTTTTTTTTTGAGAGTCTTGCTCTGTCACCTAGGCTGGAGTGCAGCGGCGCAATCTTGGCTCACTGCAACGTCCACCTCCCGGGGTCAAGTGATTCTTCTGTCTCGGCGTTGTCCCAAGCAACTGTAACTACAGGCGTCTGCCACCACACCCTGTTAATTTTTGTATTTTTAGTAGAGACGGGGTTTCACCGTGTTAGCCAGGATGGTCTCGATTTCCTGACCTCATGGTCCACCCTCCTTGGCCTCCCAAAGTGCTGGGATTACAGTCGTGAGCCACCGCGCCCGGCCTAGAATTTTTCTCTCTAGCTATACTGTTGTTTAAATACTAGAATGTGATCAATATTTATTCAAGGCCTCAAAAATGTTGCCATTTAAAGGCCTTTGAAATCACTGCTAAAGTTAAGTACAAAGCAAGAAAAGAACCGAATCCAGGAGGAAACAATGAGCTATGCGGTGTAAAGGTGAATAAACGACTTAATACATTTTGTTAGTGTTTAAATAAATTGTGATCTTTCCCTTCTCCCTCCACAAATGTTACAAACTCTAGAACTAAAACTGTATGAGCTCTAGCCTGGTAATCAGAGAAATCCAAATTAAAACAACAGAGATAATATAATATATCTATAATCCTGCCAAAACTTAGACGAAGTAATTCAAAGGGCTGGTAAGGATGTAGTGGAACAGGATTTTCCACAAATTGCTAACGAGGGTATAAATTATGTGTGTGCTTTTTGTGTGAGAAGGCCTTTTGGCTGTACTTAGTCAAATTAAGTACATCTATGTTTGTCTTACGACCCAGAGACCCTGCTTCTGAGTATATAGATGATCTTTGCTTTATGATGGTGTTACATCCTGATAAACCCATTGTAAACTGAAAATATCATAAGTTGAACCATTGTAAATCAGGAACTATCTGTATAAACCATCCTCAACTCCTGCCACGTCAAAACACTAAAAACAGGCCAGGCACAGTGACTCATGCCTATAATCCCAGCACTTTGGGAGGCTGAGACGGGGAGATCACAAGGTCAAGAGTTCGAGACCAGCTTGACCAACATAGTGAAACCCCGTTTCCACTAAAAATACAAAAATTAGCTGGGCATGGTGGTGCATACCTGTAATCCCAGCTATGCAGGAGGCTGTCGCAGGAGAATCGCTTGAACCCGGGAGATGGAGGTTGAAGTGAGCTGAGAGCATGCCACTGCACTCCAGCCTAGGCGACAAAGCAAGACTCCATTTCAAAAAACAACAAAACAAAACAAAAAACAAAATAAAACACCAAAAACAAACAAATGAACCCTCTCATACAGGTTTATGAGGGTATATGTTTGAGAAAGTTTATTTCATGTTGGGTACATAATTGGAGCCGGAGGCAGACCGTGTGTCTGTCATTAAGGAGATGGGTAAGAAAAACGTGGCATTTGATGAAGTACTCTATAGTGTTTAGAAAGAATGAATTGGATTCATATTCAGCAATATGGTGAGTTTTGTTTTGTTTTGTTTTTTGAGACGGAATCTCGCTCTGTTTCCCAGGCTGGAGTGCAGTAGTAAGATCTCAGCTCACTGCAAGCTCTGCCTCCCGAGTTCAGGCCATTCTCCTGCCTCAGCCTCCCAAGTAGCTGGGACTACAGGTGCCCGCCACGATGTCTGGCTACTTTTTTTAAATTTTTCGTGAAGATGGGGTTTCACCGTGTTAGCCTCCCAAAGTGCTGGGATTACAGGTGTAAGCCACTGCACCCGGCCTTTTTGTTTTTTGTTTTTTTGAGATGGAGTCTTGCTCTGTTGCCCAGGCTAGAGTGCAGTGGCATGATTTCGGCTCACTGCAACCTCCGCCTCCTGAGTTCAAGCAATTCTCCTCCCTCAGCCTCCTGAGTAGCTGGGATTACTGGTGCGTGTGACCATACCCAGTTAATTTTTTTGTATTTTAGTAGAGACAGGGTTTAACCATGTTGACCAGGCTGGTCTCGAACTCCTAACCTTGTGATCTGCCTGCCTTGGCCTTCCAAAGTACTGCGATTACAGGTGTGAGCCACCACTCCCAGTTGAGATTTTTTTTTTTTTTTTTTTTTTTTTTTTTNGTAAGCCACTGCACCCGGCCTTTTTGTTTTTTGTTTTTTTGAGATGGAGTCTTGCTCTGTTGCCCAGGCTAGAGTGCAGTGGCATGATTTCGGCTCACTGCAACCTCCGCCTCCTGAGTTCAAGCAATTCTCCTCCCTCAGCCTCCTGAGTAGCTGGGATTACTGGTGCGTGTGACCATACCCAGTTAATTTTTTTGTATTTTTAGTAGAGACAGGGTTTAACCATGTTGACCAGGCTGGTCTCGAACTCCTAACCTTGTGATCTGCCTGCCTTGGCCTTCCAACGGACTGCGATTACAGGTGTGAGCCACCACTCCCAGTTGAGATTTTTTTTTTTTTTTTTTTTTTTTGAGATGGAGTCTCACTCTGTCACCCCGGCTAGAGTGCAATGGTACTACCTCGGCTCACTGCAATCTCTACCTCCTGGGTTCAAGCGATTCTCTGCCTCGGCCTCCCAAGTAGCTGGGACTACAGGTGTGCACCACCATGCCTGGCTAATTTTTGTGTTTTTAGGAGAGACAGGGTTTCACCATATTGGCCAGGCTGGTCTCGAACTCCTGACCTTGTGATCTGCTCGCCTTGGCTTCCCAAAGCGCTGAGATTACAGGCGTGAGCCACCGCGCCCGGCCATAGTGAGATCTTGTAAAAAAAATATGTTCAGTGAGAAAAATAAAAAAAAGAATATCTGGATCACATTTAAGTAAAATTCAGGGGAATTCTCTCTGATAAGGTTGACCTTTGAGCTGAGCGAGGCCTGCTTTTAGAGGAGGAGCAAGACTGTGGATTTGTGGAGGAAGAGAATTCCAGGCGAAGAGAACAGGAGGTGAAAGGTCCTGAGGTGGGAGTGTGTTTGGCATGTTCCAAGCTCCTCTGGGAGGTCCGCGTGTGGCTGCAGTGGAGCAGGGGAGAGAGCCATAGCAAGCGAGACGGGTTGTGAGGGGCGAGATCCCCCAGGGCTTTGCCCACCCCACCCTCTCTGGCTTCCTAGAAATGCTTAGGCTTTTGCTTGGAATGAAATGAGACTCCATTGGAGGCTTTTTAGCAGAGGAATGAAATGATCTGGCTTATGTTTAGATCAGTATGGTTATTATACAGGGGCAAGGCTGGAAGCTGAGAGAGCAGTTAAGAGGCTGTTACAGTGACCCAAGGCAGAGGTGATGGTGACTTAGAATAGGATGGTAGAAGAGACAGAAAGGGCAAAATAAACAAACAAAGAAAAGCTTCAAGAAAATGTCTTTAAGACCTAAGGATAGGGTGTGTGTGTGTGTGTGTGTGTGTGTGTATGTGTGTGTGTGTATACATATACATATATAATTACTATTTTTGAGATGGAGTTTTGCTTTGTTGCCCAGGCTGGAGTGCAGTGGCATGATCTCGGCTCACTGCAATCTCTGCCTCCCAGGCTCAAGCAATTTTCCTGGTTCAGGCTCCAGAGAAGCTGGAATTACAGGCACATGCCATCACGCCTAGCTAATTTTTGGATTTTTAGTAGAGATGGGGTTTTGTCTATTGGTCAGGCTAGTCTGGAACTCATGACCTCAAGTGATCCACCCTTCTCAGCCTCCCAAAGTGCTGGGATTACAGGTGTGAGCCATCATGCCCAGCCAAGATATGTTTTAAAAAGTTCCAACCATAACAGAAAAAATGGAAAACCTGACATTAAGTTAAACACATTTGTTCATCAATAGATAACCACAGAGGGCACAAAGACAAGTTGCAAAGTGGAAGAAGATATTTAATTTAAAAACGGAGCAGACAACTACTAATGGGTGGGTGTGAGAGAATGAGAGGAATCGAGGGTGTTGCTGAGGATTTTGGCCTGAGAATCTGGAAGAATGGAGCTGCTTGTTACTGAGTAAGAAAGACTGGGGGAGGGGGGAGTAGGTTTAGCTGAGAAAAACAAGAGTTTGGTTTTGGCTATGTTTGAGATGTCTATTAGATATCCCAGTGAGCCTGGCAAACATGGTGAAACCCTGTCCTACAAAAGATTCAAATATTAACCAGGTGTGGCGGTGCACGCCTGTAGTCCCAGCTACTCAGGAGGCTGATGTGGGAGGCTTGAGCCCAGCTGATCAACGCTGCAGTGAGCAGAGATTGTGTCGCTGCACTACAGCCTGAGTGACAGAGTGAGACTCTGTCTCCACAAACAAACTAACAAAAGAAAGAAAAAGAAAAAAAGATATTCAAGTGCAGCTATCAAGTTGAGTGTTGGTCATTTATGCCTAGGATTCAGGAGAGAGATCTGATGCCACACATTTAGGAGCTGCAGCAGATAGATGGTATTTAAGTCATGGGGTTAGGTGAGGGTACCAAGGGAGTGAGCATAGGTAGCCAGGAAGTCTGAGAGCAAACTCAGGCTCTCCATTATTTAGAAGTAGAGAAGATGATGAGGAGCCAGTAAAAGAGATGGAAAAGGAATGGCCCCTGCATGCGAAAGAGAACCAAGAGAAGATGGTGTTGCAGAGGCCAAGCGAGAAGATAATTCCAGAAGGAGGGAGTCATAGGCTATGGCCAATTTGGCTAAGTAAGTAGATAGATGAGGGTGGAGGACTGAGTAGATTTGGCAAGGATAAGTTAGTGCGACAAGGGATGAAAGCCTGATGGGAGAGGGCTCTAGAAAGACATGGAAGAGAAGTGGATGTGGCAGTGGAGACAGCACTTTTGAACAGGTTTGCTGTCCAGGAAAGCAGAGAGGTGGAGCAGTGTTTTGAAGGGGCCTGTGTGGTCAACAGAGGGTTCTTGTTGGTTTGTTTGTTTTTAATCTGAGACATATTAAAGAAATTAGAGGGGGATGTCTATAGTGGGGAAGAAAAGTAGGAATGGGACTGGGCACGGTGGCTCACATCTGTAATCCCAGCACTTTGGGAGGCCGAGGTGGGCGGGTCACCTGAGGTTAGGAGTTTGAGACCAGCCCGGCCAACATGGTGAAACCCCATCTCCACTGAAAATACAAAACAATTAGTCGGGCATTGGACGATTGCCTGTAATCCCAGCTACTGAGGAGGCTGAGGCAGGAGAATCGCTTGAACCCAGGAGGAAGAGGTTACAGTAAGCCAAGATTGTACCACTGTATTTCAGCCTGGGCGACGAGAACGAAACTCCATCTCAAAAAAAAAAAAAAAAAAAGTAGGAGTGGAAATTCAGGATGAAGTAGAAAAAAATTATAAAACAAGAGGGGCTCTACATGATCAAAGATGACAGTGTGCCATGAATTGGAGAGAATGGTAGAACCATCTCATCTGGGGATTGACAGACAAACAAATGAAATAAACATCACCCTCTTATCCCCTTTTTTTCTTTATTAAGTGGAGCAAACTGTCCACAGATCCTTCAATTCGAGGTAATTACACATATATTAATTTTTTTAAATCCCTTTTACTCCCATGGGCCTTCCAGGGCAAGAACTGGAAAGCTGGAAAGAATGAGTAAGTTTGTTGTTATATTTCTCTGAGATCAATTAAGCCACTGCAGCATTCTGTAAGAGCATGGGGGCCCAGGTAAAATGTATTCAAGAGATTAAATTTGAGCCAGTGAGGGACCCTTCCTGATAATAGCTGAGCTGAACTCAGACAAAGAGGGTTTCATATCATCAGAGACCTGAAGGTCAGTCTTGTTTTTACCTGCTTCTCCCAAATGTGGCCAGTCTGGCAGCGGCCAGGACGGTAGTATCTGCTGAACCACAGCAGTCTGCTTCTTTGCCAGGAAATTTTCTGTGAAGGGAATGGGTGCCCTGAGACAAAGGGCTACAGAGCTGAGACAATGCCCCTGCTGTGTGCCCCCATTCAGTGGGCCTGAGACGATTCCTGGAGACATTTTTGTTGGGTTACTCCACACCCACAAATAGCTACTTAAAAAAAGAAACAGAACAAAACTTAACAATTAGTGGGCTATTTGGAAAAGGCATTTTAAAACTAACAGATACACAGATGCGCCTGTTACTTCTTGCAATAGGCTCTAAATTGTTCTCCCAGCCTCCAGTCTCTCCCACACCAATCCATTCTGCACATTGTAGCAGAATTAATCTCCTTAAAGCACAGATCTGATCTTGCCACTTCCCCACTCAAGCATTTTCAATGGCTCTCCACTGCCTTCAAAATAGCCAAGGAATGAAGATCCTTCAGCCTCCTTTCCCTTCCCAGCCCATCTCCCACTATCTCCTTTGGGCTTCTGCGAAACCGAAGCTTTTCTCTCCTGCAGAGCTCTATTCTTCTTCTTCTTTTTTTTTTTTTTAAACGGAGTCTTGCTCTGTTGCCCGGGCTGGGGTGCAGTGGCGTAATCTCGG
This sequence comes from Rhinopithecus bieti, assembly GCF_001698545.2. NCBI lineage: Eukaryota > Metazoa > Chordata > Mammalia > Primates > Cercopithecidae > Rhinopithecus > Rhinopithecus bieti. Next base: position 670,781 of record NW_016808328.1, read on the forward strand.
CTCACTGCAACCTCCACCTCCCAGGTTCAAGCGATTCTCCTGCCTCAGCCTCCTGAGTAGCTGGGATTACAGGTGCCTGCCACCATGGCTGGCTGATTTTTGTGTTTTTAGTAGAGATGGGGTTTCACCATGTTGGCCAGGCTGGTCTTGAACTCCTGACCTCAGGTGATCCACCCACCTCGGCCTCCCAAAGTGCTGGGATTACAGGCGTGAGCGACCATACCTGGCCCAGAGCTCTCTTCTTTATCTCTCTTCTTCTCTCACTTGCCTTCACTCACTGCTACTCCATCTGATTTTTTTTTTTTTTTCTAGACGGAGTTTCACTCTTGTTGCCCAGGCTGGAGTGCAACGGCACAATCTTGATCTTGGCTCACTGTAACCTCTGCTTCCCAGGTTCAAGCAATTCTCCTGCTTCAGCCTCCCAGGTAGCTGAGATTACAGGCTTCTCCACCACGTTTGGCTAATTTTGTATTTTTAGTAGACACGGAATTTCACCATGTCAGTCAGGCTGGTCTCGAACTCCTGACCTCAGGTGTTCCTCCCGCCTCATCCTCCCAATGTGTTGGGATTACAGGCGTGAGCCACCGTGCCTAGCCCTACTCCATCTGTTTCGTTTTGTCTCTTTGAGACAGGGCCTCATTCTGTTGCCCAGGCTGGAGTACAGAGGCGTAATCATAGTTCACTGCAGTATCAACCTCCTAGGCTCAAGTGATCCTCCTGCCTCAGCATCCCAAGTATCTGGGACTACAGGCATGAACCACCATGCCACCTTTTTCTTTTTTTTCTAGACAGGGTCTTCCTAAGTTGCCCAGGTAGGTCTTGGACTCTTGGTGTCAGGCAATCCTCCTGCCTGGGCCTCCTACAATGCTGGGATTATAGGCATGAGCCACTGCCTTTGGCTCCTACTCAATCTTTTACTCTTAGTTTATATGTTATTTATTCTGGTGAGCCCTTCCTGATTCCCACTCCCAATCTATGAAACTCCAGCCTGAGCTAGGTGCCTCAGCAAGAGGTGTATATAACACTTTCAACTTCCTCCTATTGCAAAAGAAATTGTTCTGTATTGTGGTTGTTTGTTTAATTGTCTGTCTTCTCTGGTAGAGGATGATATGGTTTGGCTGTGTCCCTACCCAAATCTCATCTTGAATTGTAGCTCCCATAATTCTCATGTGTTGTGGGAGGGATCCAGTGGGAGGATTTAATCATGGAGACTGGTTTTTCCCATTCTGTTCTTGTGATAGTGAATAAGTCTCATGAGATCTGATGGTTTTATAGAGGGGAGTTCCCCTGCACATGCTCTCTTGCCTGCTGCCACGTAAGATGTGCCTTTGCTCCTCATTCTCCTTCCAACGTGATTGTGAGGCCTCCCCAGCCATGTGGAACTGTGAGTCAATTAAATCTCTTTCCTTTATAAATTACCCAGTCTCAGATATGTCTCTGTGAGCAGTGTGAGAATAGACTTAATACAGGGGATAAGTTCTGAGGACCACAGGTGAGTCAGGGACCATGTTTATCTTGCTCATCATGTTAACTCCAATGACTGGTATGCACTTATAAAAGTAAACAAGAAAGATGCTGGCCACAGTGGCACCCATGTAGTCCCAGCTACTCAGGCAGAAGGACTGCTTGAACTCAGGAGTTTGAGGGCATTGTAGCAAGACCCCATTTCTTAAAAAAAAAAGAAAAAAAAAATAAGAAAGGAGGAACAAATGAACTGAATGTTTTCCTTGACTTCAAATTTTACTCTTGCCTTTATTTACCCCACCTGACCTATCTTTGCCACAATTCCTATCAATAAAAGTTCTACAGAAACCACACATATATAGTCACTCAATTCATAAGGTGATGCTATAGTAACACAGGAAAAGAATAATCTTCTTGACAAATGATTCTTAGTCAATCAGATATCTATATGGAAGAAAGGAATCTTGACCCCACCTCCCACACATGGCAAAATCAATTTCAGACTGATCACATATCCAGATATAAAAAGTAAACAATGTGACTTTTAGAAGAAAAATCTTCAAAACCTTTAGGTAGGCAATGATGTCTCAAGCAGAATACAAAGAGCACTAATTATAAAGGAAAACACTGATAACATTTAGATTAAAATGTATTTTCACTAAAAGAAACCATTAAGAGATATAAAAAGGCAGACACAGAATAGAAAATAATAGAGAAAAAAATCAACAAAACCAAAACTTTGATTTTGTAATGATCAAGAAAATTGACAAAGCTTTAGCTCAATTGAACAAAGTAAAAGGAGAAAAGATTCAAATTACTAAAATCAGGAATGAAAGAGACAGCATCACTACTGATCTTTCAGAAATAAAAAGGATTATAAGGGAATAGTATAAAAAACTGTATGCCAAGAAACTAACTAACCTAGATAAAATGAACAAATTCCTGAAAAGACACAAGTTACCAAAACTGACTTAAGAAGAAATAGAAAACCTGAATATACCTATAACAACTCAAAAGATTGCATTAGTAATAGTAATTAAAAAACAACAACACACTTCTCACGAAGAAAAGCTCAGACCCAGATGGCTTCACTGGTAAATTCTACCAGATGTTTAAAGAATTAATACCAATGCTTCCAAAAAATAGAAAAGGAGAAAATGCTTCCCAACTCATTCTATGAGGCCAGTATTACTCTGATACCAAAACCAAACAAAGACATCATAAGAAAAGAAAACTACAGACCTATATGTCTTATAAATATAAATGCAAAAAGTCCTCAACAAAACACTGGAAACAGAATCCAGCAACACACAAAAAAGATTTTACAACAGGACTAAGTAGGATTTATCACGGGAATAAATTTGGCTTAACATATGAAAATCAATCGATGTAATATTCCATATGAATAGAATAACAGATGAAAACAATATTATTATTATTTTATTTTATTTATTTATTTATTTTGAGACCGAGTCTCACTCTGTCGCCCAGGCTGGAGTGCAGTGGCGCAATCTCGGCTCACTGCAAGCTCCGCCTCCCGGGTTCACGCCATTCTCCTGCCTCAGCCTCCGGTGTAGCTGGAACTACAGGCGCCCGCCACCCCACCCGGCTAATTTTTTGTATTTTTAGTAGAGGCGGGGTTTCACCGTGTTAGCCAGGATGGTATCGATCTCCTGACCTCGTGATCCGCCCGTCTCGGCCTCCCAAAGTGCTGGGATTACAGGCTTGAGCCACCGCGCCCGGCGANGCCTCCCGGGTTCACGACATTCTCCTGCCTCAGCCTCCGGTGTAGCGGGAACTACAGGCGCCCGCCACCCCACCCGGCTAATTTTTTGTATTTTAGTAGAGACGGGGTTTCACCGTGTTAGCCAGGATGGTATCGATCTCCTGACCTCGTGATCCGCCCGTCTCGGCCTCCCAAAGTGCTGGGATTACAGGCTTGAGCCACCGCGCCCGGCGATTATCTTGATAAATATAGAAAAAGCATTTGGCAAAATTCAACTCCATTTCCTGATAAAAACACTCAAACTAGAAACAGAAGTGAATTTCCTTAACCTAATAAAGGCCATCTGTGGAAAAATTCATGGGCATCATCATATTTAATGATGAAAGACTGGTTGCTTTCCTCTAAGATCGGGAAGAAGACAAAAATGCCTGCTCTCACCTAGTATTCAACCTAGTACTGGAAGTTCTAGCCAGAGCAATCTGGTAAGAAAAAGAAATAAAAGGTATCCAGATTGTAAAGGAAGAAGTAAAATGATCTCTATTTGCAGATGACATGATCTCATATGTAAAAACCCTAAAGATCCCACAAAAAACAAAAAAACCTGTTAGGGCTAATTTTAAAAATTCCTCAATATTGCAGTATACAAAATCAACAGGCAAAATTAGTTGCATTTCTATGCACTAGCAGTGAAAAATTCAAAAAGGAAATTAAAACATTTATGATAGTATCAAAAAGCATAAAATACTTAGGGAAATATTTAGCAAAAAAGGTGAAAGGCTTGTACACTGAAAACCAAAATTTCTTTGCAAAATTAAAGAAGACCAAAATAAATAAAATACATCCATGTTCATGGAACAAAAGACTTAATGTTATTAAGATGGCAATACTACCCAATTTGATCTACAGATTCAACTTAATTTCTATCAAAATCCCAGTTGCCATTTTTGTAAACTTGACAAGCTGATACCAAAATTCATGTGGAGTTACAAGAAACCCAGAATAGCCAAAATAATCTTTTTTTTTTTTTGAGACAGAGTTTTGCTCTTGTCCCACAGGCTGGAGTGCAATGGTGTGATCTGAGCTCACTGCAACCTCCGCCTCCCGGGTTCAAGCAATTCTCCTGCCTCAGCCTCTGAAGTAGCTGGGATTACAGGCATGCACCACCATGCCTGGCTAATTTTTAGTAGAGATGGGGTTTCACTATGTTAACCAGGCTGGTCTCAAACTCCTGACCTCAAGTGATCCCTCCACCTTGGCCCTCCCAAAGTGCTAGGATTTCAGGCGTGAGCCACCACGCACGGCCAAAAATAATCTTGAACAAGGAAAGCAAAGAGGGAGAACAGGAAAAGTTTGAGGACTCACACTTCCTTGTTTCAAAACTTATTATAAATCAACACAGTGTGATAATGGCAGAAGAATAGAAATATAGATAATGGAACAGAATTCAGAGTCCGGGTATAAACCCTCATGTTTATGGTCAACTGTTTTTTGACTAGAATACCAAGATAATTCAATGGGAAAAAAATAGTCTTTTCAACAAATGGTGCTAGGACAAGTGAATATCTACATGTAAAAGGATAAAGCTGGTCCCCTATCTCATACCTATATAAAAATTAACTCAATAACTTGGTCCTCAGTTTTATCAGAAAAAAAAGAAAACAATTCACTCAAACTGGATCATAGACCAAATTTTAAGAGCTAAAACTAGAAAACTCCTACAAGAAAACATAGGAGTAAATCTTCATGACCTTGGATAAGGCAATTATTTCTGAAATATGAAATCAAAAGCACAAGTGACAAAAGACAAAAATAGATGAATTGGGCTTTGTCAAAATTAAAAATGTTTGAGCTGGACATGGTGGCTTACGCTTGTAATCCCAACACTTTGGGAGGCTGAAGTGGGCAGATCACCTGAGGTCAGGAGTTTGAGACCAGCCTGACCAACATGGTGAAAGCTTGTCTCTACTAAAAATACAAAAATTAGCTGGGAGCAGTGGTGCGCACCTGTAATCCCAGCTACTCAGGAAGCTGAGGCAAGAGAATTGCTTAAACCTGGGAGGTGGAGGTTGCAGTGAGCCAAGATCGTGCCACTGTACTCCAACCTGGGAGACAGAGCAAGACTCTGTCTCCAAAAAAATAAAAAAATAAAATAAATAAAAACATTTGTGCTGCAAAGGATATCACCAAGAAAGTGAAAAGATAACCCAAAGAATAGGAGAAAATGTTTGCAAGTTATATACCTTATAAGGGGCTTGTATCCAGAATATATAAAAAACTCTTTTTTTTTTTTTTTTGAGATGGAGTCTCGCTCTGTCGCCCAGGCTGGAGTGCAGTGGCCGGATCTCAGCTCACTGCAAGCTCCGCCTCCCAGGTTTATGCCATTCTCTCGCCTCAGCCTCCTGAGTAGCTGGGACTACAGGCGCCCGCCACCTCGCCCGGCTAATTTTTTGTATTTTTTTAGTAGAGACGGGGTTTCACCGTGTTAGCCAGGATGGTCTCGATCTCCTGACCTCGTGATCCGCCCGTCTCGGCCTCCCAAAGTGCTGGGATTACAGGCTTGAGCCACCGCACCCAGCCAAAGAATTCTTACAACTCAAAACAACAAAATCAAATAACCCAATTTAAAATGAGCAAAGAAGTTGGAATAGACAGTTCTTCAAAATGATATAAAATCACCAATCTGTACATGAAAAAGATGCTCAATATCATTCACTAGGGAAATGCAAATCAAGACCACAATGAGGTACCATTTCTTGCTCATTAGGATGGCTATAATAAAAAAGATGGACAATAACAAGTGTTAATGAGGAAGTGGAGAAATCAGAACCCTCACACACTACTGGTGAGGATATTAAATGCTGGAGCCACTTCAGAAAACAGTTTGGCATTTCCTCAAAAGGTTAAACCTAGCGTTATCATATCATGCAATTCCTCTGCTAAGGTATATGCCCAAGAGAGTTACAGCCTATGTCTGCACAAAAACTTGTACATAATGTTCACAGCACCGTTATTATTATTATTATTATTTATTTGTTTATTTTTGAGATGGCGTCTTGCTTTGTCACCCAGGTTAGAGTGCAGTGGCACAATCTCAGCTCACTGCAACCTCGGCCTCCTGGGTTCAAGCAATTCTCCTGCCTCAGCCTCCTGAGTAGCTGGGATTACAGGCATGGGCCACCATGTCCAGCTAATTTTTGTATTTTTAGGAGAGACAGGGTTCCACCATATTGGCCAGGCTGGTCTCGAACTCCTGACCTTGTGATCTGCCTGCCTCGGCCTCCCAAAGTGCTGGGATTACAGGCATGAACCACGCACCTGGCCTTACAGCACCATTATTTATAATAGCCCAACAGTGGAAACAACCCAGTTGTTCTTCACTTGATGAATGGACAAACAAAATGTGGTATATCTATATAATGGAATATTATTCAGGAATGAAATGCTGATGCATGCTACCACATATATGAACCTTGAAAAGTTATGTTAACCAGGAGAAGCCAGTCACAAAAGACCACATAGTGTGATTCCACCTACATGAAATGTCCAGAATAGGCAAATCCATAGAGACAAAAAGTAGAGTAGTGGTTGCCAGGGGCTGGGGAGAGAGGGCAGTGGAAAGTGACTGCTAACGGGCACTGGAGTTTCTTTTGGGGATGATAAATTTGATAGTGGTGATGGCTGCACAAGTCTGGGAATATATTAAAACCACTGAATTGGGCCCTTTACAAAGGTGAACTTTATAAATAAATTCTATCTCAATAGAGCTGCTTTTTTTTTTTTTTTTTTTTTTTTTTTAAAGGCAAGCCAGAGATGGCTCATGCCTGTAATCCAAGCACTAAGCACTTTGGGAGGCCAAGGCAGGTGGATCACTTGAGGTCAGGAGTTTGAGACCATCCTGTCCAACATGGCGAAAACCCGTCTCTACTAAAAATACAAAAATTAGCTGGGTGTGGTGGTGCATGCCTGTTATCCCAGCTACTTGGGAGGCTGAGGCAGGAGAATTGCTTGAACCCAGGAAGTAGAGGCCGCAGTGAGCCGAAATCACACCACTGCACTCCAGCCTGGGCTACAAAGGGAGACTTTCTCAAAAAAAAGGAACTTAAAAAGGCAAGCCATAGGACAACAAAGGACTTATTAATATATTCAGAATGTGGCCAGCGTGGTGGCTCACACCTGTAATCCCAGCACTTTGGGAGGCTGAGGCAGGCGAATTGCAAGGTCAAGAGATCAAGACCATCCTGGCCAACATGGTGAAACCCTGTCTCTACTAAAAATACAAAAAAAATTTAGCCAGGTGTGGTAGCGCACGCCTGTAGTCCCAGCTACTTGGCAGGCTGAGGCAGGAGAATCGCTTGAACTTGGGAGGCAGAAGTTGCAGTGAGCCGAGCTCATGCCACTGCACTCCAACCTGGGTGACAGAGTGAGACTCTGTCTCAAAAAAAAAAAAAAAAAAGGAAAAATACGTACAAATAATAACAAAAATGGAAGATAACCAAATACAAATATATGAACTGAGCTGATCACAGTGGTTCATGTCTGTAATCCCAGCTACTCGGGAGGCTGAGGCAGGAGGATTGCTTGTGGTCAGGAGTTCAAGGCCATCCTGAGCAACACAACAAGACTTTGTATTAAAAAAAAGTAAAACCAAAAAATAGACTGAAAGGTAACTTCTTAAAAGATGAACTTCAATTGGCCAATAACATATGAAAAAGTGATCAATTCCATGAATCATCAGGGAATACAAATTGAAGCCACAATGAGAGACCATGGCACACATATCAGGATGACTAAAATTAAAGATGCTGGAGATATCCTAGTGTTAGTGAAAGATAGGGAGCAACTGGAATTCTCATACGTTGCTAGTAAGAATGGAAATTGGTACGACTCTTTGGAGAACTGTTTGGCTCTGTTGACTGAGGCTGAATATACACTTATCTTATGGCCTAGCAATTACTCTACTGGAAATATTCTTAACAGAAACATATATACAATCATCAAAATATTCACAGTAGAACCACTGGACAATCACCAAAATGTTCACAGTGGCACTATTCATTACAGACGCACACTAGAAATAACTTTTATATACATCAGACAGCAGAATGGATACACAAAACATAGTTAGATTCACAAAATGAAATACTACTGCAAGGAAAATGAATTATCTTCAACTACATTGACAACAGGAATAAATATTATGAATACAATGTTGTAAGAAAGAAACCAGAAACAGAAGAGTTGACATTGTATCATTCAACCTGCAGACAGGGTCGTTCCAGCATGGTGAAAGTCAAGAGAGTGTTTACCTTTGTCAGAGGTGAACAGAATAGGAGGAAAAGGAAGATATCTCGGGTGCTGATAATATTTTATTTCTTTATCTTCATGCTGGTTACGTGGATGTTGTCAGTTTGTGAAAATATTTTGAGCTGCAGATTTTTTCAAGCTGTGTGTTTGTGTGTCTCTGTGTGTGTACTGCACTTAAATTAAAAAAAAAAAAAAACTTTACTTAGAAGCATCCTAACCATTCTCCCGGATTCTTTTAAATACTCCCCTCCCCAACC
>NW_016808328.1:679959-686841 GCF_001698545.2 Rhinopithecus bieti
TTTTTTTTTTTTTTTTTTTTGAGCTGGAGAGTCACTCTGTTGCCCAGGCTGGAGTGCAATGGCGTGATCTCGGCTCACTGCAACCTCTGCCTCCCGGGTTCAAGCCATTCTGCCTCAGTCTCCCAAATAGCTGGGACTACATGCATACGCCACCACATCTGGCTAATTTTTGTGTATTTAGTAGAGATGGGGTTTCACCATGTTGGCCAGGCTGGTCTCAAACTTCTGACCTCAAGTGATCTGCCCACCTCGGCCTCCCAAAGTGCTGGGATTACAGGTGTGAGCCACCGCACCCAGCCAATACTCCTTCATTAATATTCATCAAGTCACAAAGTCTCTGGGATACCTGCAGTTGGAGACAACTCCCCTTTCTCCAAGATTCCACAGCACTTTGTAGAATCCTTGGATGACTCAGCCTCATCTAGAAGCATCTGTAGGGAAAAAAACAAGAGCTTTGGAGTCCTGGGTTCTAGTGCAAGCCGCTTCCCAGGTGGGTGACCATAAGCAAATTCCCTACAGCTGTTCAGTTCTTAGCTACACACAGCATGAAGTGATTCTGCTGATATAAGGGGCTCAGGTAGTTGCTGGAATCCCCAGAAGACTCGAGCTAGGCTCAGAGGTATGCTGCAGGTGTGTCTAAATCACATTAAAGAGCTCGTCTGGTGCAGGCACCATCTCGTTGCTGTGGGCATCACTCACATAGCCAACCCTATGGACACTCAGTAATGTACTGCTACTAGAATCCCTGATATAGCTGCCTCTTGAAATGGAGGGTGCCATATACATGCCACCAGGGCAGATTCTGCACAGTTCCTGCCCCTTTATGTTACCAACTTTTAGATGCAAAGTCCATGGCAGGAGTGTCTGTCAATCTGATTAGCAGGAGTCCGGGTCATGTCCCTCACCCTTGCTGCAAGGGATTCTGGGAATAGAAGTATCTGGTCTCGGCCGGGCGCGGTGGCTCAAGCCTGTAATCCCAGCACTTTGGGAGGCCGAGACGGGCGGATCACGAGGTCAGGAGGTCGAGACCATCCTGGCTAACACGGTGAAACCCCGTCTCTACTAAAAAAAATACAAAAAACTAGCCGGGCGAGGTGGCGGGCGCCTGTAGTCCCAGCTACTCGGGAGGCTGAGGCAGGAGAATGGCGTAAACTCGGGAGGCGGAGCTTGCAGTGAGCTGAGATCCGGCCACTGCAGTCCAGCCCGGGCGACAGAGCGAGACTCCGTCTCAAAAAAAAAAAAAAAAAAAAAAATCTGGTCTCTTCAACTTTCATAGCAGGAGGTAGTCTGGCCTTTTCCCAAACATGACAACAGTCACCAAAAGAATGACAAATGTTCATTGCATCACTCAAGGACAAGTTACCTTCCTGAACCTGTTTCCTGATCCATAAAATAGGATAATGATGGCTCCTGTGGATAGGAGTTATAAGGATTAAAGTTGCTGGTGGTTATAAAGGGTCTATTCTCTGCCTGGCACATAGTAGGAGCTTCATTTATGGTGAACATCATTACCGGTGTTTTAGGGTTCATTCTAAGGTCTCCAACAGTCCCCATCCTTGGCATGTCAGTGTCTCTTGTGTTCTAACTATAGGCTGTGAAATGGGATTTCTTTTGTCATATCTGAGCAAGTTAACAAGTTTTTCAACTCACAGAAAGGTCTGTTGACAGCCAGCCCATCTTCAGTCTTTAATAGTGATGATGCAAATGACACAATGTTTGAAAAGACTTCCCCTTAGGACTTCTTTTTTTTTTTTTTTTTTTTTTTTTTTTTTTTTTTTGAGATGGAGTCTCACTCTGTCGCCCAGGCTGAACTGCAGTAGGACAATCTCGGCTCACTGCAAGCTCCACCTCCTGGGTTCAAGCGATTCTCCTGCCTCAGTCTCCCAGGCAGCTGGGATTATGGGTGCCCACCACCACACCTGGCTACTTTTTGTATTTTTGGTAGAGACGGGGTTTCTCCATGTTGGCCAGGCTCATGTTGAACTCTTAACCTCAAGTGATCCGTCCACCTTGGCCTCCCAAAGTGCTGGGGTTACAGGCATAAGCCACCATGCCCAGCTGTCTTAGGACTCTATTTTGTCAGGGAAAGGAAATTTTAGAAAAGGTATTTGTTAACTCTAAACTTAACTGAAATCAACTCAACACGTTTGATTTAAACCTTTTTATTGTCAGATATTTTTCTTGAAGCATTTATTAGCTTTGATTGCTTCGCGGCCAAATAAGGCAGCATCTGCTAAGAAAGGCACCTCATCAGAAACAAAATACATAACCACGTGGTGAGATCCCCACACGAGACCAGCTGCTAACTCCTTGAGAGCAGCAATTGTGTCTTAATGTACTTAGTAGCACCTCAACTTGCACATAGGACTCCTTCTTACAGGATGTTTACTGAGTTATCTTCATTAGTCAAAAACGAGACACTCAAATCCTTTTATTTGCCTCGCCCTCACCACTCCATCTCCCACTCTTTCCTCCACCTCCAAGCCTTCGTTTAGCAAGAGAACATATACTAGAGGGTAACCCCTAGAAGACTGCACTGTGGGCAGAAGAGTCTAGTTTCAGGGTTGAAATATGCTTTGAGACAGGGTCGGCCTCTGTCACCCCAGATAGAGTGCAGTGGCGCGATCTCAGCTCACTGCAACCTCTGCCTCCCAGGCTCAAGCCATCCTCCTACCTCAGCCTCCCAAGTAGCTGGAAATACAGGTGTGCGCCACCACAGTTGGCTAATTTTTGTATTTTTTTGTAGAGACGAGTTTTTACCATGTTGCCCAGGCTAGTCTTGGACTCCTGGGCTCAAGCGACTGACTGCCTCTGACTCCCAAAGGGCTGGGATTACAGGCGTGCACCACCACAGCTGCCCCGAAACAACTTTTTCGAGCAGAATATGTTTAGGGGAGCATATTTGTTTATGGCTTGAGCCCTCAAATAAATGGCTTTGCTCTGGTTAGATGCCATTCTACCCCTTGCTGCTTGGGCCTGAGTAGTAGGGTGAATGAAGCAGGAATCCTTAGCACTTGGATGTGTTGAGAAGGGGCTCCTTTGGCCATGATCATGGACGCCCAAAGGAGCTAGAAGTGGCTTTCCTCTCACCTTCAGCCTGGAAGCCAGAACTCTGATTTCTACTCAAACACATGGACAAACCCGTGCTCCTCTTGTTCAGCCCATAAGAGAATCTGTGGTGCTTTGAGCTGGGCCGGCAGGAGTGTGATATAGCACAACAGATGGACTTTGGAGTCAAGAGACCTGGTTTTGAGTCTTGTCTTTGTGACTTACTAGCTGTGTGACTTTGGGAAAGTACTTTTTTTCTCTCTCTTTGAATCAGAAAATTTCACCTGTTTTGGAAAAAAATAATTCCTCCCCAGGTTATTGGGAAAATTTAATTCTATGAGATACTTTATGTGAAATCACCTTGCAAAGTGCCTGGCACTTCGTGGATGTTTAACACAGTAGGAAGAAATGATGACCAGGGAGGAGGAATTTGCCAGTATTTCTCCAGAGCTATTCCACAGAGTATTTTTACAGTGGGATGTCATGACCTGTGTGATCCTGGGTCAGACCTCTTACCTCCCTGACTCTTGATTTCCCCTCATAAGGGATTTCTCTTTTTATGAGACACAGTTTTACTCTGTTGCCCAGAGTGGCACGATCTCGGCTCACTGCAACCTCTGCCTTCCAGGTTCAAGTGATTCTCATGCCACAGCCTCCCTAGTAGTGGGATTACAGGTGTGCGCCACCATGCCCAGGTAACTTTTGTATTATTAGTAGAGACGGGGTTTCGCCATGTTGGGCAGCCTGGTCTCAAACTCCTGACCTCAAGTGATCCGCCCGCCTCAGCCTCCCAAAGTGCTGGGATTACAGACATAAGCCATGACACCCAGCCTCAAAAGGGATTTCTGACCCCAAGAGGGAGAGACTCCTAAAATTTGAGGTTAAATGTCAAAGTGTGTCACTCTCTGTAACAGAATAGAGATTTATTACCTTGTTTCCCAGATGCCATCAATTATAAGATACACAATTTATTAAAAACAACTTTTTGAAAGGAAGTAAAGAACTACAATTATATTAATGAACCCATCAATTGCAAGATATGTTCTGATTTCAGAATCATTAAAATGTGAAGGAATGTCTATCTTGCAATTGAAAAAAACCCTATAATAATAATAATGTTGGCTCCTACGCTGGGCACTGTAGTCCATGCCTGTAATCCCAGCACTTTGGGAGGCAAAGGCAGAAGGATCATTTGAGGCCAGGAGTTCAAGGCCAGCCTGGGCAACACAGTGAGACCCCATCTCTACAAAAATAAAAAATAAAAAAAATTAGCCTGGTGATGTGACACATACCTGTAGTCCCAGCTACTCTGGAGGCTGAGGAGAGAGAATCCCTTGAGCTCAGGAGTTCAAGACTCTGGAGGCTGAGGAGGGAGAATCCCTTGAACCCAAGAGTTCAAGGCTGCAGTGAGCTGTGAGCGTGCCACTGCACTCCATCTCAGGTGACAGAGTGAGGCTCTGTCAAAAAAAAAAAAAGAAAGAAAGAAAGAAAAAGAATCCTGGTTCCCACTTATTAAGCATCTCCTGGGTGCCAGGCACCATGCTCCAGATGTTTTCCTAAGTCCTTCACTTGTGATAGTGCCCCAGTGAGGCAGATGTTATCATTTCCACTTCATGGTTAGGAAACTGAATATAAAGAGGTTGAGTCACTTTTCCAAGGCCACACAACCAGGAAGTAGAGCTTGGATGGTAGGATTTCTTAATTCCAAATACTTTCTCTTCTGAGTAGATTGTTCTCCAGGCTAAGGAGTCAGAGATGAGGTCTCTGTGGAATAGAAATGGGTTGTGAATGTGTTGCTTTGAACATGTCTTGAATCTGCAAGGTGACCAGGAAGGACAAAGGTAACATAGATAGAGTCGTAATCTAATTAATCTCCAAATACTGGTCCTTGGAGGCAAGGCGTTAACAGGACAGTCAGGGTTGCTCAGAATCCAGATAGAGGGGAGCCAAGGACTGAGACAGTCAGGGTTGATACAGCTCAGAGTGGGAGAAGGACCCTGATCAGCCACGAGGATCGTTCCAGGCCCACGGACAACGCAACAAGCTCTTACCCTAGAGGCCACTATTCCCCAGAGTCACCCTGTTCCTTCATTCACTCTTTACTAATGAAGCAGAAATCTTTTGAGAATCATTTAGTTCTTCTTGCAACCTTTCTTCAAGAGGGGAATATGTGCTGAGCAATCGTCATGAGCCAGCAGGCGGAGATGTAGTACTGGAACAAGTTATACATTAACAAGGTTTTCTGGTTAGTTAGTCCAAGTTAGTTCCCCTGTGCCTGGTTATGGGATTGAATGTTTTGCTCTGTGAAGCTGTGGATATGACGCTTCATCTGATATGAACCCTGTGACAGATCCTATTGTGATACTCTCAGCAGTGCTCCCTGACACCTGGCTCCTGGGCTATCTGTCTATCTGTCTAACTACAGTGTTGGGGAAAGCCAAGCCCACATTGGTGGATTCCCAACATAGCTCTACCTCATCAGATGACAAAAGAATGTTCTGCAGCTTTTTGGTGGGGTGGCAGCAAGCATGTGGACATAGCTGGGGTAGGGCAGGGCAGACAAGGTTGAGGATTGCTGGAAGCATCAGAGATTGCGTCAAAGATGTCTCTGTCGACCCGACCAGAAGAAACTCATCTTGAAGCTGCCAGAGAGTGTGCCTCTGGGTCTTGACTCTGGAGAGGCTCTTTGGACAGTGGTGGAGATAGCGCCAGGATAGACGTCACCGAGTCTCCACATGGACGTCAACAGGGCTGAAGGTCACAGTTGGAGGGTGTTGGCTGCCGTTGTTGTTTGGACCCACGGCAGAAGGGGTGGTTGGCTTGGGGCCCTTGGGCTCCAGTTCCCGCCTCGTCCTCATTTTCCTGTAGGGAGATAGTGTGCACATGGTTGAGTCTTTCCCATGGTATGCCGTGGGGAATGGGCTCTGTGACTACAGTTCTGGCCAACAGATTAATGTAGATTAACATAGACATGAAATCACGTTGCTTACTTGCCGTCACAGAATTTTACAACTGGAAGGGACCTTACGCATCAGCTGGTCTGTCCTTCAATTTTTTCACTTAGATCAGATATTTAATTGTATTTGTTTCTATTAAGGAATGAGTAAAATGTCAGAGGTGGCTATATAAAAGATAAAAATAAAGATATTACATTTTTTTATATTCCAAGTTGTAGCATGTGTTACATTTTCCAGCCTCATTATGCTTGCTAAGTTTATTGCTAGAAATATTTAAGAACTTTTTACATAGTTGAAAAGGGGATGTACTTAAAACATATATCTTGGCTTCATTTAATATGCTATAAAATTCAATAATGAATAGCAATTACGAATTCTTTTTTTTTCTTTTTTTGAGACAGAGTCTCGCTCTGTCACCCAGACTGGAGTACAGTGGAGCAATCTCGCCTCGCTGCAACCTCTGCCTCCTGGGTCCAAGTGATTCTTCTGCCTCAGCCTCCCAAGTAGCTGGGATCACAGGCGCCTGTCACCATGCCCAGCTAATTTTTGTATTTTTTATTAGAGATGGGGTTTCAACATGTTGGTCAGGCTGGTCTCGAACTCCTGACCTCAGGTGATCCACCTGCTTCGGGCTCCCAAAGTGCTGTGATTACAGGCATGAGCCACCGCACCCAGCCAAATTTTTGTATTTTTAGTGTAGATGGGGTTTCACCATGTTGGCCAGGCTGGTCTTGAACAGCAGGCAAGTTATCCTTCCTGCTTGGCCTCCCAAAGTGCTGGGATAGCAGGTGTGTGCCACTATGCCTGGCCAACAATTATGAATTCTCATGTCTTCATGATATTTCATCTTGCTGACATATATATATATATATATATA
>NW_016808328.1:687543-689297 GCF_001698545.2 Rhinopithecus bieti
TAGACGTCCAGGAATTTTCTATGCAAATTCAAAAATGTAAACATAAAATATCCTTTGTTTATATACAACTGAGATCATACTCTATATATTAAATCTGTAATTTTTGTTTTTTTTCTTTTTTGAGACAGAGTCTCACGCTGGTTGCCCAGGCTGAAGTACAGTGACACAATCTCAGCTCACTACAGCTTCAACATCCCAGGCTCAGGTGATTCTCCCACCTCAGCCTCCCAAATAGCTGGAACTACAGGTGCACACCCCCATGCCTGGCTAACTTTTTGTATTTTTAGTAGAGATAGGGTTTCCCTATGTTTCCCAGGCTGGTCTTGAACTCCTGGATTCAAGCAATCCACCTTCCTTGGCCTCCTGGGGTGCTGGGATTATAGGCATGAGCCACTGTGCCCAGCCTCATAATTATTTGTTTAAAATGTCAAATCTTCAGGGAAGTTGCACAAATAGTACAGTTAATACTCTAATACTCTTGTTACAATTTGAATGTGGCCCCCAAAAAGCCTGCATTGGAAACTTAATCCCTAATTCAACAGTATTGAAAGGTGGGGCCTAATGGGAGGTGTTTAGGTCATAAGGACTCCACCTCATGATTCCGTTAGTGCCAATTATAAAAGGACTTCATAGGCTGTGAATTTGGTCTCTTGCTCTCTCTTTGCCCTTCTATCGTAGGATAACAGAGCAAGAAGGCCCTTACCAGATAATGGCCCCTCAATATCTTAAACTTCCCTGCCTCCAGAACCACAAGAAATAAATCTCTTTTCTGTATAATTTACCCAGTCTCAGATATTCTGTGATAGCAGCACAGCATGGTCTAAGACAGCCCTTCGCTGAACAATTCACTAATTACTAACAATTTGTCACATCTGCTTTTTTTTTTTTCTCTCTCTACTACTTTATCTTTCTCTATTGTCACACACAGTTTTTTAAAACCATGAACCATTTGTGAGTTGCAGGAATCATGCCACTTCACTCCTAAATACTCCTAGGAACAAAGACATTTTCCAATGTATCTATAATGCAATTATCAAGCTTTGAGACTCTTCATTTTAAACATGACAACATATAGGCAGGAGGAGGTTAAATAACTTGCTTGATTTTGACAAACCAAAGACTACTGAACCCAGGTTTCTCAATTCCCAGCCCAGGCCTCAGTGCAAACAGGGTGGGTTGAGTGGATTCTCCATTCAGATACGACCTAAAAAAGAGGTTCAGAGCTCCAGTAACAATGGAGAGAAATAAAGGGTAGACATTGGGGTTTGATGCCACTTCCTGGTTTGGGATAGACCCAAACTGTTATACCCTAAATATATTTTTTTAAATAACCTTTTTAATGTTATTATTATTACATGTAATTGTGGGAGTCCTTTCTTTGAAGCCAGATGAACTTAGGTTTGAATCCCAATTGTGCTAATCAGGGCTTAAGAACCTTGGGCATACAATTTAATCTTTCTGTATGTGTTTCTATACCTACAAAATTGAGGATAATAGTAGTATCCACCTTGTGAGGTTGTTAGATGAGGATTAAATGCATTAACACATGTAAGGAGCTTAGAACCATGCCTGGCATGTGGTATGAGATCAATATACTTTAGCTACCTTTATTTTATTTATTTATTTATTTATTTATTTATTTATTTATTTATTATACTTTGAGTTCTAGAGTACATGCGCACAACGTGCAGGTTTGATACATCAGTATACATGTGCCATGTTGGTTGGTTGCACCCATCAACTTGTCATTTACA
>NW_016808328.1:689408-730430 GCF_001698545.2 Rhinopithecus bieti
CTGCAATTTTACCGTAATGTGTCTAGGTATACTATTATTTTTATTTGTCCTGCTTGGGGTTCATGAGGCTTCTTAAATCTGTGAACTATTGTTATTCATAATTTAAAAAGTATTCTGTCATTATTTTTTAAAAATATTGCTTCTGCCTCATTATCTCTTTCCATTCCTTTATTTTATTTATTTGTTTATTTATTTATTTATTTATTATTTATTTAATTTTTTGAGATGGAGTCTCACACTGTCATCTGGACTAGAGTTCAGTGGTGTGATCTCAGCTCACTGCAACCTCCATCTTCCGGGTTCAAGCGATTCTCCTGCCTCAGCCTCCCAAGTAGCTGAGATTACAGGCACCCGCCACCATGCCCAGCTAATTTGTTGTATTTTTAGTAGAGATGGGGTTTCACTATGTTGACCAGGCTGGTCTCAAACTCCTGACCTCGTGATCCTCCCGCCTCAGCCTCCCAAAGTGCTGGGATTACAGGTGTGAGCCACCATGCCCGGCCTAGCTACCTTTATTTTAAAAACTTTTTTTTTTTTTTTCCAGAGACAGGGTCTTGCTATGTTGCCCAAGCTGGTCTCAAACTCTGGGGCTCAAGTGATCCTCCTGCCTCAGCCTCCTGACTAGCTGGGGTTACAGGCAGAGCCACCACACCTAGCAGCTACCTTTATAAATAATATTCATATTCTTATAAAAACAATGCGTGTTTACTATTCCTCAAAACTTAGGAACATCCCCTTCCCAGCAAAAACTAACAATGTCATCATGAAGATGTACCAGTTGTTAAGACCTTGCTGTGTTGCTCTCCCTTGGATATGTGTATGGGTAACCTATGTGTATGATCGTGATTACCATGTATATATTGTTTTGTAAACTTTGATAATATATTGTAAACAGCTTTCCTTATTAATCCGTGCACTTCTAATACATATATATGTGTGTGTATATATATGCAAATATATTTTTATAGACAGGGTCTTGCTGTGTTGCCCAGGCTGGACTCAAACTCCTGGACTCAAGCCATCCTCCTGCCTCAGTCTTCTGAGTAGCTGGGATTATCACACTACCACACCTGGCCATGATATCTTTGTAAAGAAATGGCTTCTAGGTCTTCTATAATATGTTTTGTTTATAGTTTTTAAATTTTG
This sequence comes from Rhinopithecus bieti, assembly GCF_001698545.2. Lineage (NCBI taxonomy): Eukaryota > Metazoa > Chordata > Mammalia > Primates > Cercopithecidae > Rhinopithecus > Rhinopithecus bieti. The sequence continues at coordinate 690,555 of NW_016808328.1, forward strand.
ATTTCTTCCCTGAAAATAATTACCTTCTATCAAGGTTGCGACTGAAGGTAATTACACATAAGGTGATAAGTTATAAAATCTATTTTTCGTGTGATCAAATTATATTCTTTTATTTCCCCTTATATGTCTCTAGAAAGCAGAGTCAGGGTACATGCTTCCAATATTTGTCATCTCAAATACTTATGTGGCCAGCTCATCCAACCCAGCAGAGGGATCTCTGAGAGAAGAGGTCTGAACATTCCTCTATTATCTGTAAATTACAAACAAATGTTTACCACAGTGCTCAAGACCATTATCATTGTCATTATCATTATTACATTTAAAAAATACTTCTCCAAGTACAAAAATAGTCACTTTGAAATTCCTTCCACAGAACAGACTCAAAAAGGGCCCCCAAGGGTTAAACCATTTACTAAAGGCTCAGGGCTACTGCCAGGCACACGATGGGCACCCACGTATCATCTCCCATGTATTCTGGAGTCGCTGAAGGGGCCAGGAAGTTCTAAAGCCCAGGGCATCCGTACCTGTTGTACCTCTTCAGCAGGATCAGAACCACAGTGAAGATGATGATGACGGCGACCACAACGGCAGCAACAATGGCTCCAGAACCTACAGAAAGGAGAGAAGCAGAGACCGTGAACGTGCAAACTGAACGCAGACTGGGAGGACGCCCTGCTGTGGCACCTCACATCCTCACTGGGTCAAGGGAAGCAGGAGAGAGGGCAACGTCCTGGGACACTCCCAGTTGAGCCCAGGACGGTCACATCTGGAGTGGCTGTGCACCCCTGCCCCGAGCTGCGCTTGAAGGACCCCGTCCTCAGTACATCGTCTGCCAAAACTCTGCCTTAGGCCAAGTCCTGGTTCTTATCAGCTCCGGCACAACCTCAAACTTCTGGGAAACAAACAAGCAACATCCCTCCCCTCTTTTTTTTTTTTTTTTTTTTTTTTTTGAGAAGGAGTCTCACTCTGTGGCCTGCTGTGGTGCAGTCTTGGCTCACTGCACGCCTTCCGGGTTCACGCCATTCTCCTGCCTCAGCCTCCCAAGTAGCTGGGACTACAGGCGCCCGCCACCACACCCGGCTAAATTTTTTGTATTTTTAGTAGAGACAGGGTTTCACCATGTTAGCCAGGATGGTCTCGATCTCCTGACCTCGATCCACCCGCCTCGGCCTCCCAAAGTGCTGGGATTACAGGCATGAGCCACCACGCCCGGCCCTCCCCTCTTTTTGATAATGCAAAAGTAGCATGTGATTTTTGTAGAAAATAATTTTGAAAATATAAATATGTGCAAAAGAGGGCGGGAGGTCATTGAAGAACTCATTGGCCCAACAACTGCTGATTGTCTGTATGTGATCATGTTGATGCATAGTAAATATCTATCAGTCAGGCACAGTGGCTCATCCCTGCAATTCCAGTACTTTGAGAGGATGGGGTGGGAGGATCACTTGAGCCCAGGAGTTCAAGACTAGCCTGGGCAACATAGCAAGATCCTGTTTCTAGAAATAAAAAATTAGCCAGGTGTGGTGGCATGCACCTGTAGTACCAGCTACTTGGGAGGCTGAGGAGGGAGGATCTCTTGAGCCTGGGAGTTTGAGGCTGCAGTGAGCCAAGACTGTGCCACACCACACTCCAGACTGGGTGACAGAGCAAGACTCTATCTCAAAAAATAAAAACAAATACATAAATAAATATCTGGCTAGGTGCAGTGGTTCACATCTGTAATCCCAGTACTTTGTGAGGCTGGGGGGTAAGGATCACTTGATCCCAGGAATTCCAGACCAGCCTGGGCAAGATGGCAAGACTCCATTTCTATAAATTTTTTTTAAAATATCCGTTATAGTTTTAAAATAATTTAATACTTATACGATTGAATATCTGTCTTAAAGGAAATATTTCTAAATATGGAAAAATATGTACTTGGTAAAAATGGAACCATGGCCAGGCGCAGTGGCTCACACCTGTAATCCCAGCTCTTTGGGAGGCCAAGGAGGGCAGATCACAAGGTCAGGAGTTTGAGACTAGCCTGACCAACATGGTGAAACCCTGTCTCTCCTAAAAATACAAAAATTAGCTGGGTGTGGTTGCATGCACCTGTAATCCCAGCTACTCAGGAGGCTGAGGTAGGAGAATTGCTTGAACCCAGGAGGCAGAGGTTTCAGTGAGCCAAGATCACGCCACTGAACTCCAGCCTGAGTGACAGAGCAAGACTCCATCTCAAAAACAAACAAAAAAAGGAACCATGGTTCACACACTGTTTTATATGTTATATGTTATATATGTTTATATGTTATATGTTATATGTTATATATGTTTTAAATCATAATCATCTTTCTGTTTAATTATATATTTTTCTTCATGACTTTCCATGGCTGCATAGTACTCCATTTTTTTGGTGTGCCACAATCTGTTCACCAATTCTCTATTGAGAATACTTAGGTTGTTTTCAGTTTTTCACTATTAAAAACAAGGCTGTGATGATGTTCTTATAGCTTAATGTCTTAGACTCTAATTTCAATATTAGTTCCCAGTTCCAATGTCACACTTCAAGTTTAGTTTCTTTCTTGTTTTTTTTTTTGTTTGTTTGTTTTTTTTTGAGAGGGAGTTTCACTCTTGTTGCCCAGGCTGGAGAGTTCAGTGGCGCAATCTCAGCTCACTGCATCCTCTGCCTCCCGGGTTCAATCAATTCTCCTGCCTCAGCCTCCTGAGTAGCTGGGATTACAGGCACCTGTCATTACACCTGGTTAATCTTAGCATTTTTAGTAGAGATGGGGTTTCACTATGTTGGCCAGGCTGATCTTGAACTCCTGACCTCAAGTGATCCACCTGTCTCGGCCTCACAAAGTGCTGGAATTATAGGTGTGAGCCACCACACCTGGCCTCCAATTTCAGTTTCAAGATCAACATCCTTGTCGGAATTGATACTGAAAATATCAAGAACCGCTGGGTGTGGTGGCTGACGCCTGTAATCACAGCACTCTGGGAGGCCAAGGCAGGCGGACCACCTGAGGTCAGGAGTTCAAGACCAGCCTGGCTAATATGGAGAAACCCTGTCTCTACTAAAAATACAAAAATTAGTCAGGCCTGGTGTCAGGTGTCTATAATTTCAGCTACTTGGGAGGCTTAGGCAGGAGAATCACTTGAACCCAGGAGACAGAGGTTGCAGTGAGCCAAGATTGCACCATTGCATTCCAGCCTGGGGGACAAGAGCAAAACTCCACCTCAAAAGAAAAAAAAAGAAAATATCAAGAACCATAAGCATGTTTATACTTTAAAGCAATCTATTTGACTCTGGAGAATTTATCTTATGGGAATAATCCTAAATACAGAAAATGTTGTATGCATGAAGATGTTTATTATGACAATATCCATATTCTAAATATGAGAATGGTTAAATGGTATGGCAACCTATAGAATAAAATATTATACCACCATTTATTTATTATTAGAGGTGGGGTCTTGCTCTGTCATCCAGGCTAAAGTACAATGGCACAATCATAGCTCACTACAGCCTTGAACTCCCAGGCTCAAGTGATCTTCCCTTTTCAGCCACCTGAGTAGCTGGGACCATGGGTACGTGCCCCATGCAAGCTAATTTTTAAAACAATTTTTGTAAAGATAGGGTCCTGCTATGTTGCCTAGGTTGGTCTCGAACTCCTGGCCTCAAGCAATCTTTCTGCCTCAGAGTCCCAAGGTGTTAGGATTAAAGTGTAAGCCACCACTCCTGGTTATATACAATCATTTAAATGAGGATTATGAAGACTATGGTAACCTGGGATCACTTATGATGATGTTAAGTATAGAAAATAGGCCCCGTGCAGTTGCTCACACCTGTAATTTCAGCACTTTGGGAGGCTGAGGAAGGCAGATCACCTGAAGTCAGGAGTTCTAGACCAGCCTGGCCAACACGGCAAAACCCCATCTCTACTAAAAATACAAAAATTAGCTGGGCATGGTGATATACGCCTGTAATCCCAGCTACTCGGGAGGCTGAGGCACGAGAATCGCTTGAGCCCAGGAAGCAGAGGTTGCAGTGAGGCAGTGAGCCAAGATGGCACCTCTGTACTTCAGCCTCGGTGACAGAGTGAGACTCTGTCTCAAAAAATAAAGAAAAAAAAAAAAAGAAAAGAAAATAGAAGAGATTACATACATCAACCCAATATGTATTTATATAGCATATGTTACAACCATTAATATGTGAATACAAGCATAATGTAGAGCAAAAGAAGCCAGATATGAAGGAGTGTATATGGTATATCTATAGGCCATTTATATAAAGTTCAAAACCAAGCAGAACTAATCTATGGTGATAAAAGTCAGACTAGCAGGTCCCCTTGGGTGGGTGGAGGATGGTGATTAGAAGGGGAACCATGACCTCTGGGATACTGGTGGTGGCTCTGCTTTTTGATTTGGGGTCTGGTTGCACAGGTATGCTCACTTTGTGACAATTCACCCAGCTGGGCACTTATGATTTATGCACATTTTGAATGTAAGTAATGCCTTTATAAAAAGTTAAAAAGCAAACAACCATGTGCAAATATTCATAGGAAGAAACGCTGGAAGGGAAGAAACAGAGAGGGCAGGAAATGCATCATGGGGCAACTTAGCTTATTTTCCTTCTTGGGGAGACTTTAGTTCTGAGTTTTGCAACCTCAGCTGGCTAATTCTTTGTTGGGGAGGCTGTCCTGTGCGTTGCAAGATGTTTAATCTTATCTCTTGCCTCTATCTACTAGATGCCACTTGCAATTCCCCCAAGTTCCCCCCAACCCCACCAAGCCGTGACAACCAAGATATCTCCAGACAATGCCAAATGGCCCTTGGTGGTAGGGTTGCCAGATAAAATCAGAATTTTAAACAAACAATGGATACCATTTTAGTATAAGTGTAGCAGGACGAGCCACAGACAAAACTCCTCAGACACTGGATTAAAGAAGGAAGTGGTTTATTCAGCTGGGAGCGTCGGCAGATTCGCATCTTAAGAGCCGAGTTCCCTGAAAAAGAAATTCTTGGCCTTTTTAAAGGCTTACAACTTTAAGGGGTTCACATGAAAGGGTCGTGATGAATCGAGCAAGCGTGGGAAACGTGATGGGGGCTACATGCATCAGCTAACAGAACAAAAAGTTTTACAATTCTCGTGCCTCAACCTCCCAGGTAGCTAGGACTACAGGTGTGCACCACCACACCCAGTTAATTTTTGTATTTTTAGTAGTAGAGATGGGGTTTTACCATGCTGGCCAGTCTCAAACTCCGAACCTCAGGTGATCTGCCCACTTTGGCCTCCCAAAGTGCTGGGATTATAGGCGTGAGTCACTGCACCCAGCCAAGAACCACTACTTTCAGTTCAATAAAAACAGAATTACTCTCATCTTCCTGATAGTGATTCTGTCTACCCTGCATTTCCCTCAAAACTGTTTGGAGACATACCTCCTCAGGCCTCTGTAGGTCTGCCCACCCAGCAAGGAGCAGGATAGCCCATGGGACCCCGTCCTGGGAGCAACCCCTTCTGAGTCTTCAAGGAAGAGACACATCCTGCCATTAATCCAGCCACCTGCCAGAACCACAGCCTGAAGCTGTTTATCACAGTGAAACACTTTCCCTGTGTGAAGGGAAGTCTGTCCCATGCCCAGGGTTATATGTGTAGCCAGCTGAAATGGCTGACACACACCCAAGTGTCTCCTTATACAATCAGTTGATTTTCTGAAGAGTCATCCTGAAGTTTTTCCTTCCGGTGACCACTTGTTCACGGCAAATGCCTCCCCAGAACTCATTCTTCCCACCTACATTCATTTACTCTTTCATCAGTTGATGGGATGTTTTTTTGCCTTGCAAAATAGTATAAAAATAGCTACTTGGGAATTTTGTTTGTTTGTTTGGAGACAAGTTATCGCTCTGTTACCCCGGCTGGAATGTAGTGGCACAATCTCAGCTCACCGCAGCCTCAACCTCCCAGGCTCAAGCAATCCTCCTGCCTCAGCACCCCCCGTGTAGCTGGGACTCCAGGAGCACCACCACCATGCCTGGCTAATTTTGATATTTGTTGTAGATATGGGGCCTCCCCATGTTGCCCAGGCTGGTCTTGAATTACCAGGCTCAAGCAATCTGCCTGCCTTGGCCTCCCAAATTGCTGGAATTACAGACATGAGCCACCATGCCCAGCAGTGGCTACATTTTAAGGTGACCCAGGTAGAGCCATTTTACAAGAGATTCAAATTTCAGTGCCTTCTAGGTCCCAAGACTTTTTAACGAAAACAATAGCAATTGTAGTAGTAGTAATATTTTTTTGTTTGTTTGGGAGACTCACTCTGTTGCCCAGGCTGGAGTGCAGTGGCACGATCTCGGCTCACTGCAATCTCTGCTTCCCAGGTTCAGTTGATTCTCCTGCCTCAGCCTCCTGAGTAACAGGTGCACACCACCATGCCCAGCTAATCTTTGTATTTTTAGTACAGATAGGGTTTCACTATGTTGGCCACGCTGGTCTCGAACTCCTGACCTCAAGTAATCCACCTGCCTCAGCCTCCCAAAGTGCTGGGATTACAGGTGTGAGCCACCACACCCAGCCAGTAGTAATAACAATAATCATCATCATTAGGTACTTTAGTATGTACCAGAGGCTGTGCCAAACTGTCGACCTGGATTATCTCCTTTAGTCATCACAACTGCCTTACGTGGTAGCTTCTTTAATATCCCCATTGTATAGATGAGGAAAAGGAGGCACAGAGCAGTAAAGTCATGTGCTCTGTCTCAAAAAAAAAAAAAAAAAAAGAGACACAGTCCAGTCCCCAGTTGTCCCCACAGGAAGACTCCCACTTGCTATTTCAGACAGAAATAGCCATTCTGTCCCCCACCCTTCCACAGCAGTGCCCTGCAAAGAAACACCACTGAGGCATGTGTCCGTTGCTTTGTCTGCCATTAATGCTGCAGTTGGCTGGTGGCAGAACTGGGCCTGAGACCCAGGCATTCCACGTCCGGAGCCCACACTCTTAACCTCTGCACTGTGACCATGACCGGCCATCCCTCCCCAAGCCTCCAAGCCAAGTTGACCTTACTCTTATACAGGAAGTCTTCTCCCCTGGTGGTCATATTCAATGAGAAGAAGGTGGTATCCCCCAGAGGGGTGGCTGTGGTCATCTCGATCCTGATGAAAAAGAAGAAGAAATGTTGTTTAAAATTAGATAAATCCTTATTATTGCTACTTGATGCCTCTTTTGGTCTTTATCTGGATGACTGTAGAATATTCAAGCATGTAGTTTCTCTTGGCAGCAAGTAAATACAAAACCCATTATTAGATACCGTGGTATGGGGAGGAATTTAATACTAATACCTGACATTTGTAAGGAACTTTGTTTTTCAAAACGGTTTAAATTTATTCAACAATATTTACTCAGCTCCTTCAAACATCTGGATCAATCTCTTGAAACTATGTGAGGTGAGTTACTGTTGCCATTTTACTGGTGAAACCAAAGTCCCCAAAGCTACCTGGAGTCCCAAGTTAACCTAACAGAGTTTAACCCAAGATGTCAATCTTCCACTCCAGTGGGCTTTTCTCCAATGACTGCAATGACACTTGAACTGGCATTCCTACTTTTTTTTTTTTTTTTTTTTTTTTTCCTGAGACGGAATCTGGCTCTGTTGCCCAGGCTGGAGTGCAGTGGCACCATCTCGGCTTACTGCAAGCTCCTCCTCCCGGGTTGACGCCATTCTCCTGCCTCAGCCTCCCGAGTAGCTGGAACTACAGGCGCCCGCCACCACGCCCAGCTAGTTTTTTTTTGTATTTTTAGTAGAGACGGGGTTTCACCATGTTAGCCAGAATGGTCTCAATCTTCTGACCTCGTTATCCGCCCGCCTCAGCCTCCCAAAGTGCTGGGATTACAGGTGTGAGCCACCATGCCCGGTCCGCATTCCTACTTTTAAAGGCTTTACTATCTGAGGAGGCAAAAATAAATAAACAAATGGATGAAAAATTAACTATGATTTAAACAAATTTTTTTTGAGACAAGGTCTTGCTCTGTCACCCAGGCTGGAGCGCAGTGGTGCAATCACAGCTCTCTGCAGCCTCGACCTCCCTGGGCTCAGGTGATCTTCCCACCTCAGCTTCCTGAGTAGCTGGGACGACAGGCATGTGCCACCACGCCTGGCTAATTTTGAACTATGATTATCAAGCAGTCAGTGACATGAGCCATTGGGCTGTGAGGAACAATTTCATGGGAGAGATACAGTCGAATATGCCTTGAAAAATGGGCATGGTTGGGGCGTAAGGGGAGAGAACAAAGGCTGGGTCGTACAAAGCCTTCAATCAGAAGACAGTTAATGCAGTTTGGGAATCTACCATGTACCAGGCTCTGTCTCAGGAGACTTCACACACTATATTATCTGATTTAATCCCCTCAGTCACTGAGAAGTAGCCGTCATCTACCCCTCCTATTGAGCAAGCTGGGACTCAAGGTGGTTGAGTGAATCAACCGGTCATACAAGTAGGAGGTGGAGCTTGGACTCACTCTCTGACTGTACAGTGTATTTTTTTTACCCTGGGGCCACTAAGAATCAAAATGCACAAGGCTACAATGTTACATTTGAGGGGTGAGCCAGGATTTACAGTTAGTATGATGTCACCACTGGAAAGAAGTGTTGAGATCCTCCACCAAGAACCATAATCTAAGCACAATGATATTATAAATAATCACTCTGGGCCTGGCATGGTGGCTCATGCCAGTAATCTCAGCACTTTGGGAGGCTGAGGTGGGAAGATAACCTGAGGTCAGGAGTTTGAGACCATCCTGGTCAACATGGTGAAACTCCATCTCTACTAAAAATACAAAAATTAGCCAGGCATGTTGGTGGGTGCCTGTAATCCCAGCTACTCGGGAGGCTGAGGCAGGAGGATCACTTGAACGTGGGAGGCGGAGTTTGCAGTGAGCAGAGATTGCACCACTGCACTCCAGCCTGGGCGACAGAGTGACTCTGTCTCAAAATAAAAATAAAAATAAATAAATAATCACTCTGAACTATAGGCATCAAGAATATAAGGAAGCAAACCAACTTCATTATTTTAGAGTGGCATTTTTACTCCAGCTGCTGACAATCACGCAGCGTCTACCTCCCGCAGCGTCTACCTCAAGAGAATTGCCTAGGCTTGTTTGTAATCTTAAGAAACCATAGGCCTCAACACAGCCATCTACTGGAGAAAGAGATATTCTGGACACTTTTAAAATGGTGCATAAATTTATTTTCTTTTTAAAAGTAAGAAATGTTTTTTAAATTATGAAGACAAATATTATAGGAGCCCATGTACTGACCACTCACATTTAACAGATGTTTACAGTCATGTTTTTTTCAGTTTTTCTATTTATTTATTTATTTATCTGAGACGGAGTCTTAATCTGCTGCCCCCGCTGGAGTGCAGTGATGTGATCATAGCTCACTGCAGCCTCAAACTCCCAGGCTCAAGTTATCCTCCCACCTCAGCCTCCTGAGTAGCTGGGACTACAGGCATTCACCACCATGCCTGGCTAATTAAAAAAACTTTTTTTTTTTGTAGAAGCTAGGTGTCATTATGTTGCCCAGGCTGGTCTCAAACTCCTGGACGCAAAGCGATCCTCCCGCCTTGGTCTCCCAAAGTGCTGGGATTACAAGCATGATCCCCCATGCCCAGCCCAGTTCTTCTTCTTCTTCTTTTTTTTTTTTTTTTTTTTGAGGCAGAATTTCACTCTGTCACCCAGGCTGAAGTGCAGTGGCACAATCTCGGCTCACTGTAACTTCTGTCTCCTGGGTTCAAGTGATTCTCCTGCCTCAGTCTCCCGAATAGCTGGGATTACAAGCGCCCACCACCACATCCAGCTGTTTTGTATTTTTAGTAGTACGGGGTTTCACCATGTTGGCCAGGCTGGTCTCAAACTCCTGACCTCAAGTGATCCACCCACCTCGGCCTCCCAAAGTGTTGGGATTACAGGCGTGAGCCACCGCGCCTGGTCCCAGTTCTTCTTTATAAGAAAAAAAATCAGACATAGCTGAAATCCCTTTTGTATTCTATCTCAATCCTATTTCCTCTCTTCCCCAAAGTAACCACTCCCTTGATCTTTAGTGTGTATTCTCATCAAAGTTTTAAAATGCTTACTACATAACATAGATATATCCATAAACATTGCATATATTGTGGCTGTACATATCTATGAAACACATCTATTAAATATCAACCTGGCACCTACTAAGTGACTGATGCTGTGCTCAGTGCTGGGAATACACAGTGAGTACTAGACGAACTCCTTGGCTTGGGAAGCTCACGTTCTAGTGAGCACGACAGACTACAGGTTTGATCGTATGATTCTGGGGCTCAGAAAACAATCATTCCCCCTGTCAACACTTCAATATCTGGTAGTGAAAGCCCTTCGCTGGCTGGTTCTACCCTCAGTTTTTAACATCTCAGCTACTCACACCACCCTCTGCCAAACTGCTGTGACAACACGGCACTGCCTCTTCCCCCATCATACTTGGTTTTTGCTGCCTCTGGGCTGGCTGCCCCAGGCATTGGCCTCCCCAGTCCTTACCCAAGATCTCTCCACAGAGTCCTTATCTATGGGCTGCAGCTTTCCTGCTCTCCCACCTCTGATGGAAGCAGGGGTCAGCACCCCCCTTGAAACACACACACTAGGGTCGGGCCATCTGCACCCCAGCTCGGGGCTCTGGTGGCAGTGGCCTGCCCCGGGGGCTTCACAGGGTCAGAATGGTCTCTGTGGCCTGGCCCTGTTAATCTATAGGGTGGGCTCTGCCTCTACCTTATCTGCGCTCCCTTAATCCGGGGCCCTTCCTACCACTCCCTAGCTCTTATCTACCCCTCCTTCCAAAGACCAGACCCTCCGGACTCCCAGACTCAGGCTCCCACCAGGAACCCCATGTGACTCTGCTTGACCTCCCCACTCCTGCCACTCTGTCTCGCTGCCTGGGCTTCCTGTCTCCCAACACCTGAAACAGGCTCAGGCTGGCCATGCTCTATTGCTCCCCAAGAAAAAGAATATAGCCTTGAAGACACAGCCCAGGCCAGACATGGTGACTCACGCCTGTAATCCCAGCACTTTGAGAGGCTGAGGTGGGCGGATTACTTGAGGTCAGAAGATCGAGGCCACCCTGGCCAACATGGTGAAACTGCATCTCTACTAAAAATACAAAAACTAGCCGCTTATGGTGGCACACGTCTATGGTCCCAGCTACTTGGGAGGCTGAGGCAGGAGAATCGCTTAAACCCAGGAGGTGGAGGTTGTAGTGAGCCAAGATCGCGCCACTGCACTCCAGCCTGGGCAACAGAGCAAGACTCCATCTCAAAAAAAAAAAAAAACACACACACAGCCCAGTCCCCAGTCACCCCCCAAGGAAGACTCCCACTCAGACAGAAATAGCGATTCTGTCCCCTACCCTCCCACAGCAGCACCCTGCAAAGAAACACCACCGGGGCATGTGTCCACTGCTTTGTCTGCCATTAATACTGCATTTCATTGTCAGGTCCTTGAGGATAGAGACTACTTCTTGTTCTTTCTCATATCCTTCTACCTTCCTCAGATAAAGTGTCTGGGTCTTCTCTCCTTCGCCGTGCAAGGGCTGGAATGAGTAATTGAATTTCTCCCAGCTTCATTTGCTCACCCATAAAACGAACTGCCTCTCCCTTTCCCTAAGGGAGCCGAGAGTGAGCAGTGGGGTATGGAAAGGGTTTTTAAATGCTCACTAAATGGTAGCTGTAAGTATTACAGTGAATATTAGTAAATATTTGCTGAACTAACTTAGAGACAGGGGGATCTGGAGCTGAAAACAAGGAGACATTCTTTCTGTCAAAATAAGCACAAATTAGCCAGCCTGGTGGTGGTGTGTGCCTGTAGTCCCCACTACTTGGGAGGCTGAGGAGGGAGGATCAGTTGAGCCCAGGAGTTTGAGACTGCAATGAGCCGTGATGGCACCATTGCATTCCAGCCTGGGTGACAGAGCAAGACCTTGTCTCTAAAACTAAATAAATAAAATAAAATTTTATAAAGCACAGACAAATATGAGAATTTGGAATGAAAGCCTTTCCCACCCAGCACTGCCCACCTCTACTCTAAGGAGAGATGCTGGCCCTGCCTCAGCCTGTGAAGGGTATTATTACATATTTCCCTAACCTTTCTCCTTCTAGCCTCACCAATATCAAGCTAAGAAGACTCACCAGTGAGGCTTTCATACAATTCCCTTTAAAAACAGAAAAGAGATGCAGATAGATGGCTGTGGATCAAGGTTTGCTCAGTGAGACAGACATGGAACAATCATTGGCCAACCCAGACCCATGGACATATTCACCGTGAAACCAACATGCACAGAAATGACAGAGCTGCCATCTGAGTGTTTGCCATGTGCCAAGACCTTGCGCCAGATAGCTTCTGTCCACGCCCTTATTTAACTAGCAAAATGCCATGTCAGATAAGTTTTCCTTTCCCCTTCTCTCAAATGAAGACCCTGAGACTTGATCATATAAAGCTAACTCTCGGCCAGGTGCAGTGGCTCACACCTGTAATCCCAGCACTTTGGGAGTCCGAGGTGGGCAGATCACTTGAAGTCAGGAGTTTGACACCAGCCTGGCCAACATGGAAAATTAGTTGGGCGTGATGGCAGGTGCCTGTAATCCCAGCTACTCTTAAGGGAGGCTAAGGCAGGAGAATCGCTTAAACCCAGGAGGCAGAGGTTGCAGTGAGCTGAGATCGCGCCCTTGCACTCCAGCCTGGGTGACAGAGCGAGACTCTGTCTCAAAAAAATAAAAGATAAAAGATAAAATAAAAAAATAAAATAAAATAAAACATAAAGCTAACTCTCCACGCTTATGTAGCCCCGACGCTACAGAGCTAGTTTGTGAACCTGGGTGTTGCAAACGGCAACATCTGCATCCTTCCTACTGCCCCACCCTGTCTCTGACACACACTGGTTCACTGCAGGAATACAGGGATGCACACACATGCACACATACACACACTGACCAGTAATGCAGCCACCTAAGGCCACCAGGACACAGGCTCCTCTACAGGTCCTGCAGGGGTAACCTCCTGGGTGCCAAGTTCCAGGTGCAGACTGTCTTTTGGATGGGCCCAGTTGCTCTTCTCTCTCAGAGAACAGTGAGGAATCTCAGAGCATATCTGGCCTCATCTTGGAACTGAGGGCTCTCAATTGCATCTCTGTTCCTGCTGCATCAGAGAAGGTGGGAGGGAGGGTGGTAGCATAGCCATGGCCAAGGATGTGGGTGTTTTCATGTGTGGGGCCCCAGTACAGTTGTTAACCAAGTGAGGGCCAGCAGGGGCACTTCAGTATCAAACATCCTTAAGACTAAGGGCCATGGCCATAGAAAACAGGGAGAGGACAGGGAGAGGAAGGCCAGTCTTCACTGAAAGAGGCTAATTTAATAATAATAATAATGCACTGTGTGTCAGGCACTGCACTCGGTGCTTTATGATGGAGATCTCACTTAATCCTCATACCAATCCAGTAAGGAGGGCACAGGCACTTTGTCCATTCTGCAGATGAGGAATCTGAGGCTCGGAGCAGAGAAGAAACTGCCTTAACTTCACAAGGCTGATATGAAAACCATGCCAGGATTCAAGCCAGGGTCTGTCCAATTTCACAGCTCCTTCTTCAAAAACCCTCCTAGCAAATCCACAAGGCACAGGTGGCCCAGCATCCAGGGCCACCTGGATCAATGTGGGGCTTTGATGAAAAAACCCACACAGGCCAGGGTTCAGCAGACAGACAAGGGCCCTTGCCCCAGGCCCCTGACCCTCACCCTGACTCCTACCCAACTACTCCTGCCCTTGGCCACACTCTGAGCCTCTGTCTTCAGCAGAGCCTCGATCACATTTACGGAATCTACAAGGGACCTGTTGTTTTCTTGGGTTGTTTACAAAGGCCTGTGTGGGAGGTGAGTTTGGGAAGTGATGGCAGGTCATAACCATTTATTCACGGATCCATCCTTCTCTGACTAGCTCTTGACCAAGTCTAAGAGCTGAATCTGGAAGATAAATGCTGTCGACCCCCACCTATCCAAAATATCTCCCCTGAAGCTTTGCCTTAGGGGTACCCCCTCTCCCTCTGGCCTGGCTTACAAGCTCCTCCCTGGATAAGACAATAGAGAGACTACCCACCCTGGCAGACCACTCCTCAAACGACCACCTGTAACTCAGAGCAGGTAACCCACGAAAGCCCTCGACCCACCAAAACATTGGGATTGATTTCTCCCAATCTCCTGAGAGAGGGGAGATTTAGCAAGACTTGATCTCCTCCACTCAAGTGGCTCACTACTCCCAAGCAGCTCCTGGAGATATTGGGATGTTTTAATGGTCAGAAAATTGACCTTCAGTCCAGGTGTGGTGAAGTGAACCTGTAATCATAGCCACTCAGGAGGCTGAGGTGGGAGATTCGCCTGAGCCCAGGAGTTTGAGGCTGTAGTGAGCTGTGAGCGAGCCACTGCACTTCAGCCTGGGTGACAGAGCAAGATACCATCTCAAAAAATTAACAGAAAAAGAAAATTGAGTCTTTTCCTCTCAGAAGACCCATCTTTCTCACTAAAGACAGAGCTGTTTTCCTTTCTGTTTCTCTTTCTTTTGCCTATTAAACCTCCACTCCTAAACTCCTAAAAAAAAAAAGAAAAGAAAAGAAAATTGACCTTCATATTGGCACCTTGTAATTTTTACTTATTGGTGCAAATTATGTCCCCACAAAGGTAAATCTGCTACCTCTTCTAAGTGAAAACCTGTCAGGTTTAAGAGCACTTTTGTGGTGGGGAGTGATGGCTTACATCTATAATCCCAGCATTTTGGGAGGCCGAGGTGGGTGTATTGCTTGAGCCCAGGAATTCGAGACCAGCCTGGACAACATGGTGAAACCTCTTCTCTACAAAAATACAAAGATTAGCTGGGCATAGTGGTGTACACCTGTAGTCGCAGCTACTTGGGAGGCTGAGGCTGGAGGATTGCTTGAGCCTGGGAGGCAGAGGCTGCAGTGAGCCAAGATCACGCCACTGCACTCCAGCCTGGGCTACAGAGTGAAACCCTGTAAATAAAAGAAAAGAAAAGAAAAAAGAAAAGACAAGGAAAGCAAAGCAAAGGGAAGAGAAGAGAAGAGAAGAGAAGAGAAGAGAAGAGAAAAGAAAAGAAGAAAAGAAAAGAAAAGAAAAGAAAAGAAAAGAAAAGAAAAGAAAAGAAAAGCACCTTTGACCTTTGTGTATGAAAGGCTCAATTCAAACTTTCCCAGTTGGAACAGAGCAGTTAGGGTAGGTGGTATCACCACATCAATGTTACCTCCCACCAATAGGTGGCGATAGTAGTTGGCTGCAGGTGGGTAAACGTCCTGTGAAGCCCATCTGTTTTTAAGCAGAGGAGCTTTCTGCCCTTGAAAACAGCAATTGTATGTTCTCTGATGATTTTCTTCTCTGGGGTAAATATTCTCAGCTCCTTCAAACAAGTCTTCGGGTGATGGTGTCCCTCATGGGCTCCTCATTCCTCTGTGTCAAGGGCTCCCCTAAGAACGACCCCAAAACTGGACACATGACTCCAGAGGGGTGCTGACATGTTCAGAATGACAGTTTTCTTGATGCTTATCACATGTGAGCCTGAATTATGCTCTTTACTAGCTGTGTGACCTTGGCCAACTTTCTTCACCTCTTGGTTTTCTGGTCTGTGAAATAGGAATTATAATAGTCACAATTCCATAGCGTTGTGAGAATTAAATAAGATGAAACGTCATATATTCAGCACAGTGCTGTAGACGATATCTATTGATATTGCCCTGGATTGATAAAAACAAATAGCTCATTGGCCTTATAGGCAGCCACAGCACACTGCTCCTATCCACCTACTGAAAGACGCCCCTACTCTTTTCACACTTACCCTTACGCTTGTTAATGGCCAAAGCCCCAAGATCACCAAGTGAAGGGGTTTTTTTTTTTTTTTTTTTTTTTTGAGATGGAGTCTCACTCTGTTTCCCAGACTGGAGTATAGTGGGACTATCTCAGCTCACTGCAACCTCCGCCTCCCGGGTTCAAGTGATTCTTCTGCCTCAGCCTCCCAAGTAGCTGGGAATACAGGCACCTGCCACCACACCCAGCTAATTTTTGCATTTTTAGTAGGGACGAGGTTTCACCATCTTAGCCAGACTGGTCTCAAACTCCTGACCTTGTGATCCGCGCACCTCAGCCTCCCAAAATTCTGGGATTACAGGTGCGAGCCACCGCGCCCAGCCGTGAAGGGGCTTTATAAACTACAAAGTGGAAAGAGAGCGGCAGTGACAGTCGCATGATGACAATATCATGATGGTCTGCTGTCCAGTCGCCAGGACTCCATTCTGCACTTGTGCAAATGACTTTTTGACAATCAGGACTTTGCATTGATCCCTGTTAGCCTTGACCTTGTTGATTTGGACCCTCAGGAGAGACATTTCAGCTCCTCCTGGATGGCTGAAATGACAGTGCTGTGACACAGCACATTGGCTAGAGGCTCATGACCCAGCAAGGACTTTGGGGTTGGGTAGACCTGGATTTTCATCTTTGCCTCATCACTGACCAGCTTGATAAACTGAGCCGCTCTTTCATTTGTAAAACAGGGATAACACCCCCTACCTCGTGGGGTTGTGAGAATAAATGAGATACCACAACTGCTCAACAGAGTGCCTGGAGTGCTCATGGCAGTTCCCGGCCTCTCTTCACCTCTCCCTGACTCCAGTCTGTGTTCTCCCTGCTCTCTTTGTCTCTTTGGAGCTTGAATGCCCTGGTCTCTGTCTGGTCAAGTTTGGGGCTGCATTTGGTCAAACTCAGGTATAAACAGGGAGGTCAGGGAGTCAGACCATGAAGCCTGGTGTCCCAAGGAGGGGATCTGAGCAGAGGTTCACCAGGACCTCTGAAGGACCTGATCTTCCTCTCCATCTCCATTGACAGCAGAGACAGAGGAAACAGTGAGATCTCCTCCAGAGAGTCCTGATGGGACCAGTGAGGCACACAGGCTGTGGCTGGACAGGGGAAGAGCAAGCTGTGGATTCATAACCTGAGACTCGGAAAACCGGGATTTCCCTTGTCACTCACTTGGTACCTGATCCTGGAAAGTCTTCTTCCTTCCCTGGACCTTGGTTTTCCTGCCTGTAAAATTGCCCAGTTTGGAGATCATCTCTAAGGGCTTTTCCAACCAGTGATTCTGTTATATGGAACTGTTCATAGTTTCACTCAAGAACTAGTGTCTTCCAAAAGCTTCTTCTTCTTTGTAGATATGGACTCAGGGGATGTGAGGAGAGGGAAGTCAGCATGAGCAGGTCAATCTGGAAGGCAGCGATCCTTTCTAGAAGGCACTCGAGACTGGAACAAACCAAGGCAGATTCCATGCAGGGACTTTGATTTGGCAACAGCAGTGCACAAGAAAGGAAACCCGGGAATGAACTATGTAGGGTACATAGTCACCCGAGCCACCTGAATCCTACATGGCCAGTTCCTTCACCCTCCATTCCTGTTTGGTCCCTTATCATAAGCTCCCCACCCTATCTGCCCTGTCTGTTCATGGTTCTGTGTATCACAGCTCCCAAAGCTGGGGTAGGAATTCTGCCGAGTGCTCCCTTGAATTGGAGGCCATATGCAATCACATACTGAACATGTGTTCCTTGTAGTTGGAAGCACATTTTCTGCTGCATTTACGCATTCATTCTTTCATCCTGCCATTCACTGATGCCCCCACCCACTCACCGGGCACACAGTCCTTCCACCCGCTCTTCTGTCCATCTGTCCTCCCATCCATTCAACCAGCGCTCACCCTGCACATAGGACTGAGAAGACTCAAAGAGGGCCGTGGGTCTGTTTTAAACCAAAGAACAATACATAAATAAATAAAATAAAACCCAAAAAACCAGAGGGGCCGAGGGGATTACGTCCTGAGGAACTCAGACCAAAAGGATGAGAAAAGGAATTGTTTCCTTTCAGAATCTTTTCTTCAATCACATGTACTGGACATCAACCCCACCCCCGCCGCCCACTCCATGCCTAGCCCAGCAATGACCACAGAAAGGTGCCTGATCAATGTCATACTGCAGTCCTAGGGCAAAGGCCGCAGCCTGTGGCTCTGGAAGTCTTGGCTTCAGGCCCATCACACCTGTGAAGTAAGACCCACCCTGACAAACAGCGGCTCAGATGTCCTTTGGTCTGATTTTTGTGGCCTGCATTGTAAGGAAAGGGGACTCCAGGAGCTTCTAACCCAAGACCTGCAGATATGATAAGCTGTATGTGCTAAGAGTTATAAATAGAAACCCCAGCTGGAAGTGGTCACAAGGCTTATTTTGCTGGTGCCAAAAGTGTGGCACACACAGTGCCAGATGTCGGTGGGAGGAAGAGACCTGTGGACATTGTGGTGGAGATTGACTGAGAGCTAGAATGTGACCTGTGGCTTCCATCTGTCTCTCAGTCTTTGGGCTCAAGCCAAGGACCCAGCCCTTGAGAGTCCTCGACCTCCGTATGAGCGCCCACCTAAATCTCCAGGTGTCCCACTGTCCCTGTGGGGCAGGGGGAGGCACAGGGTTAATGGGTTTATGCCCCTCAGTGAATATGTCAGAGGGTAATAATGCCACCTCGATGTTCTAGGCCAGGAGGGAAGGAAGCCAACACTCAAGCAGTCCCTACCCGAGTGCCAGGCACTGTGCTGTCACATGCTTTCCCATTCAATCCACACAATGAGGCAGGTCTTTTCATCTCCACTGTGCTGATAGGAAAGGGAGGCCCAGAGAGGTTAAGGGGCTTAGCCAAAATCTAACAGCAGGTCAATGGAAGAGCTGAGTCTCAAACTCAGATCTCCTACTCCAAACTGTCCTCGGCGACCCTGGCCCCCAGGAGGTAAGCAGTATTCCTGGGGACACTCTGAGGGCCAGTGACCCTGCTAGAGAAGGACTCTGCTCACTTTTCTTTTTTCTTTTTTTTTTTTTTTCCTGAGACGGAGTCTTGCTCTGTCACCCAGGCTGGAATGCAGTGGCGCAGTCTCAGCTCACTGCAACCTCTGTCTACCAGTTCAAGCAATTCTCTTGCCTCAGCTTCCTGAGTAGCTAGGATTACAGATGTGTGCCACCACGCCCAGCTAATTGTTTTGCATTTTTAGTAGAGATGGGATTTCCCCATATTGGCCAGGCTGGTCTCGAACTCCTGACCTCAGGTGATCCGTCCACCTTGGCCTCCCAAAGTGCTGAGATTACAGGCATGAGCCACCATGCCTGGCCACTCTCTGCTCACTTTTCTTTCTACCTGTTGATATTTTGAGCCCAAGAGGTACAGCCAGGCCTCAGAGTACGGCAGGGTTTCTCATCCTTGGTACTACTGACATTCAGGCCAGGTAATTCTTTGTTGTGAGGGGCTGTCCTGTGCATTACAGGATATTCAGCAGCATCGCAGCATCCTGGGCCTCTGCTCACTAGATACCAGTAGCATCCCCCCAGTTGTAACAACCAAAAATGTTACAGGGCATTTCCAAAAGTCTTTGGGAGACAAAATTTTCTCTGGTTGAGAATCACTGGAGTAGCGCTATTTGGCCTGCCTCTTAACAGTTTCCTCTTCTCTCTATCCAAGAAGATCTAGATAAGAAGGAAAATGTCCAGTCTGTTTTCACGTCTGCGGAGAAACAACCAATAACAGTGATAATGACGACAATGGCGATGACCAAAAGCACAATTACTACCATTGATCAAGTGCCGCACGTGTGAGTTACCATGCCAAGTACTTTGTATATGTTTTCTCAGATATATCATTCCTATTTTAAAGACAAAGGAGCTGAGGCCCAGAGAGGTTAGGAAACTTGCCCAAGGCATCTGTGCCGACACATGGCAAAGCTCAGATCTGTTCGTTTCCTATTGCTGCTCTAACAAGTTATTGCAAATTTACTGACTTAAAACAACACACAGTAATTTTCTTTCAGTATAAGAGGTCAGAATTCTTAAGTTGGTCATAGTGGGCTAAAATCAAAGTGTTAGCAGAGCTGTGTTCCTTCTGGAGGCTCTAGGGGAGAATTCATTTCTGGGCCTTTTCTTGCTTCTTCTGCAAACTGTCCGCATTCCTTGGCTCGTGGCTTCTTCCTCCATCTTCAGACCAGCAGCGTAGCATCGTCTTACCTCGCTCTCTCTGATCTCTGCTTCCATCGTCACATCTCCTCCTCTCTCTCTGACCCTCCTGCCTCCCGATTATGAAGACCCTTATGATGACATTAGGCCCACTCAGCTAATCCAGGATAATCTCCTCACCTCAAAGTCATTAACTTAATTACATCTGCAAAGTTCCTTTTGCTGTGTAAACTAACATATTCTCCGGTTTGGGGGATTAGGATGAGGATGTTTTAGGGAGGCCATTATTCAGCTTCCTACATAGGAGTTGGAGTCTTATCTGTCTGATCCCAAGGTTTGCACTTTGAATCCACTCCTGCTTCGTCTACACTGCCTTTACACGCAGGACACATAGGCCAAGTACCGTGGGAGGCATTGAGGTGGATCCGATGTGTACAGGGGATGGTAGGCACCAGCAACACATCAGGAGGGTGCGCATGAGAAGGGCTGTGACAGATGGACAGAGGAAGAGTCCCGGAGCCGCCGGGCCACCTGGGGTAGGGGAATAGGGAGTGGGCTCAAGAGGCAGTTGAGCAGGCCTAATTCCTTCCCTGCTGAGCAAGCTGATTTCATGTAAGTCTTAGCACCAAAGTACTTCCAACCTAACTTCAAAGGTATCTATAGTTCATCTTGTCCTGAAGGACCACTTCAGCCCAGCCCCTGTCAGCCCAAATTCTATCCCATCTGTGGGATTTATTTGCCTAGTTAACTCATAACCAGTCTCAAATCTTCCTTTTTAAAGTTCCTCCCTGCCAAGGGCTTAGAAGGTCTTTTGTCTTGTAAGGACTTTAGTCTTATAAATGTCTACTAAAGTAGACTGTCTGCTTTAGGCCACTCCCTGGACGGTTCTGATTTGCAAGCATGTCTTTCAGCTGTCCGGCCCTTCCTTGAGCCTCATCAATCCCTTTACAGACTAGAGAAAGTGCACTGGGTTGGTTAGCTGGGTTCTTTCGCAGACAGGCAGAGCCTTGGACTTCTCCCAGCAACTCTGAGGCTGTCCAGTAACTTAGGGTGGTTTCTCTAGGCTACTGAACACAACGAATTTCCTGCCTGCAGGAAACTTACAGGTAAGAAGGATGAATTCTAGTTGGCCTTATCTTGACATAAACAAAGTTTGGGATACATCTTTTAAACAAAAGAAAGCAGGGGCCGGTTGCAGTGGCTCATGCCTGTAATCCCAGCACTTTGTGAGGCCAAGACAGGTGGATTACTTGAGGCCAGGAGTTCGAGAGCAGCCTGGTCAATATGGTGAAACCCTATCTCTACTGAAAATACAAAAATTAGCCAGACACAGTGGCGGGCGCCTGTAATTTCAGCTATTCGGGAGGCTGAGACAGGAGAATCACTTGAACCTGGGAAGCGGAGGTCGAAGTGAGCCAAAGTAGCACCACTGCTCTCCAGCCTGGGCATCACAGAGAGACTTCATCACAAAAAAAAAAAAAGGCAGAAAGGAAGAAAGGACTTCTGGCTGGTTAAACAAACCAGATGGAGCATGAGTATTCATCTCTGCTTCATCCTGAACCCCCTGACATATGACAGTAAAGGAATCAAGAATCAAGAGGCATCAACTCTCAAGGCCAAAGGGAACAGAAGAGAAAACAACCACACTGGAGAGAGGCCAATCCAGGTGTGAAAGCTGGAAAAGCCAATGACTGAGTATGACTTACAGCCTGGAAAAGGCCAAGGCCCAAACCTACAGACTGGGGAAACCAATTAAAGCTGATTGCACTGCAGAAACCCTCCAAAGACTCAGGAGTGAGTGGGTGACAGAGTGCACCAAACTTCAGGGTGCCAGGTGGGGCTAAAAAGAGGAAGACGGGCTGGGTGCGGTGGCTCACGCCTGCCATTCCAGCACTTTGGGAGGCTGAGACGGGCGGATCACCTGAGGTCAGGGGTTTGAGACCAGGCTGGAACTTGACAAAACACGGTGAAACCCTGTCTCTATTAAAAATACAAAAATTAGCCAGGTGTGGTGGTGCATGCCTGTCGTCACAGTTACTCAGGAGGCTGAGGCAGGAGAATTCCTTGAACCTGGGAGGTGGAGGTTGCAGTGAGCCGAGATCGAGCCATTGCACTCCAGCCTGGGTGACAGAGCAAGACTCCATCCCCCCGCCCCCCGAAAAAAAGAGGAAGACAAAAGTTAAGGCACAGCTCCACTCTGCCCCCCTCCACCCCTTCCCTCTGTCCTCACCACTGTGGGCCTCCTCCACCCTGCAGAATAGAGTGAGTTCTGCTCCTCTGCAGAGATAGCCAGGAGGAGGTAGACCTGCACTGCCCGATATGATAGCCACATATAGCCACAGCGAGTTAAAGAAAAATGAATTCCACTTAAATACAATTAAAAATGTAGTGCCTCAGTCGCATTAGCCACGTTTCAGCTGCCCGGCATCCGCTGTGGCTGGTGGCTCCTGCGTTGGACAGCACAGGATTGTGTCAAGTCATTTTGGGCAGTGCTGCTGCAGGCTGTGGCCCTCACAGTGTGGTCCATGGATCAGCAGCACTGGCAGCTCTGGTGCTTTGTTGGGAATGTAGACTCTCAGCTCCACTCAGGCCTGCTGGCCAGAACCTACCCCTCGGCCAGACCCCAGGCGATTCATAGGCACATTTGTCTGGGAAGCTTAGCTCTGCCAAAGGCTAATCTCTGGCTGAAAAGGGGAATATCACAGCCTAGGCTCTGGGAAACTGACCAGTCAAAGGGAATAGATCTACAGATACTGATTGACTAGAGAATCCTCTAATACAATGGCCAGGTTCTGTCCAGTCGGCCTATGGAGAGGCTGCTAGTTGACAAGCTCTGCCCACTTCACCTAGAGTTTTAAATGGGTTTTTGTTTCCCTATTTATTTATTTATTTATTTATTTTTGAAACAAGGTCTCACCCTGTTGCTCAGGCTGGAGTGCAGTGGTGCAAATCATAGCTCACTGCAGCCTTGGACTCCTGGGCCCAAGTGCAGCCTCCTGAGCAGCTGGGACTACAGGTGCGCACCACCATGTCTGGCTAACTTTTAAATTTTAGTTTTGTAGAGATGGGTCTTGCTATGTTGCACAGGCTAGTCTTGAACTCCTAGACTCAAGGGATTCTCTGGCCTCAGCCTCCCAAATCGCTAGGATTACAGGCATGAGCCACCACCCCAGCCTGTGTCTTACTTTTAAATAGGAACAGATAGCCAAGGACCATCAACAGACCTTTGAGAGGAGAAAAGTTCCAAGCATGACAAACAGATAGCAAACAAAACCAATGAACAGATGGAGGCATTTAAGGCAAGTAGAGACAATGCACAGAGCAGAAGAAAACATCAATATATTCAGACAGCTAAGATATTGCATCTATAAAACAAGAACAGGATGCTATGAGAAAGGACACTTTTGGGCATGCAGATCTTAAAAAAAAAAAAAAAACCCACCCTACCCCATGCACGTTTTCCCAGGAAGCCCCTGGAGGATGCACCCACTAAAGTGAGGGAGGCGTGAAGCAAGAGAAGGGCAGGGATTCCAGGGACCAGGGGCTCCAGCCTCTAGTAGGAAGGAGCAAGAAGATGCGGAGGTCTGAGCTGCTGGGCACCGTCTGGGGTAACCAGCCTGACTGGGGTGGGGGAGATTCTGTCAGCCAAATTAAAAATGAAACGTGTAGATTTTCTGATGTGTTTGTCTAGATGGAAAGGAGATCTACTCTTCTCTTCTGTTGGAGAGTTCGGGGGATGAGTTTATGATAGAAAACTAAGCTCTCAGTCAGGTGTGGTAGCTCTCATCTGTAATCCCAGCACTTTGGGAAGCTGGGGCAGGAGGATTGCTTGAGGCCAGGAGTTTGAGGCCAGCTTGAACAGTATAGTGGGACCCAATCTCTACAAAAAATAAAAATTAGCTGGGCATGGTAGCATGTGCCTGTAGTCCTAGCTATTCAGGAGGCTGATATGGGAGGATCACTTGAGCCCAGGAGGTCGAGGATGCAGTGAGCTGTGATCGCACCACTGCACTCCAGCCTGGGAGACAGTGAGAACCTGTCTCAAAAAAAAACAAAAGAAAGAAAGAAAAAGAAAACTAAGCTCCCTCCCACAACAGGCTTAGGGATTAAAACCCCTCGTTTCTATTCCAGCTACTCCCCTTCCCACCCCACTCCCAATTTCTCTTCACCACACCACCCACCCTCTGTGGAGGCTCTAGGAAGCAACTCCTTGTCCCAGGGTCCTGGAGACCCCAGTTGGAAAACTCCTGAGTCCATTGCCCTCTCTTCTACAAATGGGGACACTGAGGGCCAGCAAAGCCCCCAGGAGCACATAGACAGAGGAAGGTTCATTGGTAATTTATTTGGTACTTTTTTTTTTTTTTTTTTTGAGACAATGTCTCACAGGCTGGAGTACAATGGCATGATCTCGGCTCACTGCAACCTCTGCCTCCCAGGTTCTCGTGCCTCAGCCTCCTGAGTAGCTGGGATTACAGGCACATGCCACCATGCCTGGCTAATACTTTTGTATTTTTAGTACAAACAGGTCTCACTATGTTGCCCAGGCTGGTCTCCAGCTCCTGGCCTCAAGTGATCCACCCGCCTCGGCCTCCCAAAGTGCTGGGATTACAGGAGTGAGCCATTGCGCCCCGCCTATTTGGTGCATTTTTTTAGACCTCCTTTCTAATTCATTCAAAACAAAATGGGTAACAGCAGTAGCAAGAACCAAACCACCCCTAAATGAGCCATGGCCTGGAGGCAATTTGTGAGACCCCTTCCACGGCCCATGCGTCTCTCCCTCAAGCTTTCCTTGCAACCACCCTGCTGTTGGAAGGCACTAAGTCTCCCAAAAGCTCAAACTGAGGTTTCTGAGTTACTTCTAATTGCCACCTACAAAAAGCAAGACTATGTAGATGTAGTTGATATCTATGCCACGAACAAGGCAACTGAAAACTTCTGAGAAAAAAAAACTAGGGATGGAAGTGCAGGAAAAAATTCAAATCCAAATGAGTGCCAGCAATCTCTTTGGAACCAGGTGTATTGACATCCAGAATGAAGGCCAGGCCAGGCGCAGTGGTTCAAGCCTGTAATCCCAGCACTTTGGGAGGCCAGGGTGGGAGGATCACTTGAGGCCAGGAACTGGAGGCCACCCTGGGCAATACAGTGAGATCCCATCTCTACAAACGAAAAGCAAACAAACAACAACAAACAAACAAAAAACAGAAAAACAAGGCCAGTGTCTTCTTACAAACTCCAAAAATCTGAGTTTATCCCTAATGAATCTTTTGGTGGTCTCGCTTTTGTTTCTCTGTCTCTTCCTCTGCCTTATGGAAGGGCTTGGTTAACCTCAAAGTGTTTATTAATGAGTTAAGGATGACAATTCTCTGGGAGTATCTGCATTTTAATATGAAATTCTAGGAAATCAAGTGCTCTTTAATTTTAGCATGTGACATCCTTTTGTTTGTTTGTTTGTTTGTTTGAGACGGAGTCTCGCTCCGTTGCCCAGGCCTGGAGTGCAGTGGCGCGATCTTGGCTCACTGGAATCTTTACCTTCTGGGTTCATGTGATTCTGCCTCAGCCTCCTGAGGAGCTGGGATTACAGGCGCCTGCCACCATACCCAGCTAATTTTATTTTTTTTTTTGTATTTTAGTAGAGACAGGGTTTCGTCACGTTAGCCAGGCTGGTCTTGAACTCCTGACCTCAGGTAATCCACCTGCCTCAGCCTCCCAAAGTGCTGGGATTACAGGTGTAAGCCAACGTGCCCTACATGACATCCTTTCTTTGAGCCCCAAGGTCTTGGTCTATCAGGCTCACTGCCTCACCTGCTTAACACAGTCACCTTGAAAACTCCAACAGAGAGGCCTGAGATGGGGGGCAAGAACCCTCGGCTGGAGTTAGTCCTGGATTCTAGTCTCACCCCTGTTACTTACTTGCTGTGTGACCTCGGGCAGGCCATTTGTTCTGTCTGGACTGCAGTTTGCCCTCCTGCAAAGTGAACAGCTGGGGACCAGGGATCTCCCTCTCTGGCCCCTTCCTCCTTGTGACTCTTCCAGCCTCTCATTTGGTTCAAGACGTGGTCCCTCACCCTCCCTGAAGCTTGTTTGCCTCCACACCCTCCATTCCAGAAGGAACACCCCTCCCCTTTCCTGCCAAGCCTGGGCCTGGCAGTCACTGGACTCCAGAGAGGACAGGAGTTGGGGAAACAATCCCAACCGTTCAAGCTGCCTGTGGTGTGAGCTGGCCAGTGGCCAGTCACAATAGGCTCAGAGATACAGAGGGGCGTTTGTCTGGGGGACCTGCGGTGTCATTTAAACCTACACTCTCGCCTTGGCCTGCCGCCTGTCTTTTCTTCCCACCCTCTCAAGCAGCAGTGCCAGCCCCCAGCTTTGTCAGGAGGTGGGATGTGGATGTTGCACGGACCTAAGTGGCCTTTCTGTGGCTGGGAAACTGGACCAAGAAAGGGAGGCAGGGGAACAGGCAGGGGAGCCATCTGTGCAGGGTGGCAGTGGTGAGGGTGGAGGGTGGGGACAGCGAGGGAGGGCAGGAGAAGATCTGGATGGGGCAATGCGGCTATACAGAGAGGATCAGGATGAGGGAGCTAGTTCTGACTCCTTCACTATCTAGCCAAGTGACTATGGGCAAGGCACAAGGCACTGTCTTCTCCTCTCCAGGCCTCAGTTTGCTCAGTTTTTTTTTTTTTTTTTGAGAGTGCAATGGTGCGATCTCAGCTCATCACAACCTCTGCGTCCTGGGTTCAAGCAATTCTCCTGCCTCAGCCTCCCCAGTAGCTGGAGTTACAGGCATGTGCCACCACGCCTGGGTAATTTTGTATTTTTAGTAGAGACGGGGTTTCACAATGTTGATCAGGCTGGTCTCGAACTCCTGACCTCAGGTGACCCGCCCGCCTCGGCCTCCCAAAGTGCTGGGATTACAGGCGTGAGCCACCACGTCCAGCCAGTTTCCTCAGTTTTAAAATGGGGCAATTGCTCCTAATCTGTGAGGACTGGGTTAAATACAATGATGAGCTTGCAAACGACCAGTGTGGCTTGGTGAAGACAAGGATTTGGACTCAGATGGACCTAGGTTCAGATTCTGCCTCTGCCACCTTTAAACTCACTGTTGTAGACAAATTATTCACTCTCCAGGAGCCTCATCTTCTCATCTGGATTATAAGGATCGAATAAGAGCCGACAGAAAGCACCCTGCCCAATAAACCTGTCTGAACGAATGAAGACTCCATCGGGTGCATTATGACTTTTGCGGGGCCCTCCCAGCACAATCCATTTTCATGGGCTCTAAAAATTTTATTTTTTTTCCAACCTGAGGGAAAAAAACTGAAACTTTTTTTCTGCTCTAAAAGTTCTTTCCCCTGCTTGATTTGAAAGAAATTAAAACATTTTTTTTTTTTTATCTGAGACGAAGTCTCGCTCTGTCGCCCGGGCTGGAGTGCCGTGGCACAATCTCGGGTCACTGCAAACTCCGCCTCGCAGAAATTAAAACATCATAATGGGCCCTTAAAAGTATTATGGGCCTTGGCCAGGCATGGTGGCTCATGACTGTAATCCCAGCACTTTGGGAGGCCAAGGTAGGCGGATCACCTGAAGTCAGGAGTTCAAGACCAGCCTGGCCAACATGTTAAAACCATGTCTCTACAAAAATACAAAAATTAGCCAGGCATGATGGTGGGTGCCTGTAATCCCAGCTACTTGGGAGGCTGAGGTGGAAGAATTGCTTGAACCCGGGAGGCAGTGGTTGCAGTGAACCGAGATCATGCCATTGCACTCCAGCCTGGGCGACAGAGTGAGATTCCATCTCAAAAAAAAAAAAGTATTTTGGGCCTTGTCTACTGTGCTTAGTGGTCCTGGTACTGCTGGTTCAAGGTTCTCTCAGAGCTGACCTGTCCTGGACACCGTCTCCAATGTCTACCGGGCCTCTGATGTCATCTCTGAAGAATCTGCTGCAGAGCTCAGAGTCCTGGGACATGGTATATGTCAGGGTTCTCCAGAGAGACGGGATCAATAGGTTATACAGACGCAGAAGAGGGGACTTACTAGGGGAATGGGCTCATGCGATTGCGGAGGCTGAGAAGTCCGGTGACAGGCCATCTGCAAGCTGAGGACCTTGGGACGTAAGGAGCATGGCTCAGTCCAAGCCTGAAGGCCTCAGCACCAGGGACACCGATGATATAACTCTCAGTCCCATTGGCCGGGTGCGGTGGCTCACTCCTGTAATCCCAGCACTTTGGGAGGCCGAGGTGGGCAGATCACTTGAGGTCAGGAGTTCGAGACCAGCCTAGCCAACATGGTGAAACCCTGTCTCCACTAAAAATACAAAAATTAGCTGGGCATGGTGGCAGGCACCTGTAATCCCAGCTACTCAGCAGGCTGAGGCAGGAAAATCACTTCAACCCGGGAAACAGAGATTGCAGTGAGCCAAGATTGTACCACTGCATTCTAGCCTAGGCAACAGAGCAAGACTCCGTCTCAAAAACAAACAAACAAACAAACAAAAACCCTCTCAGTCCCAGGCTGAAGGCTTGAGCACCTGGGGGCCACTATGTGAGTCCTAGAGTCCAAGGGCCGGGGGACCTAGAGTTCTGCTGTGCAACACAGGAGATGAGCGTATCCCAGCTCCAGGAGCTAGACTGACACATTCCCCCTTTTTCCTGTTTTTTGTCCTCTCTGGGTCCCCAGCAGAGTGCATGGTGTCACCCACACTGAGAGCGGATCTTCCCTATCTAGTTCACTCAGACTCGCTCGCTAATCTCTTCTGGAAACACCATCACAGACACGCCCCAAAATAATGCTTTACCAGGTTTCTAGGTTTCTTTTCTAATTTTAATTATATTTTTTGTGGAGATGGGGTTTTACTATGTTGCCCAGGCTGGTCTCGAACTCCTGGGCTCAAGAGAGCCTCCTACTTTGGCCTCCCAAAGTTCTGGGATTCCAGGTGTGAGCTGCCACACCTGGCTGGTTTCTAGGCTTCTCAGTCCAGTCAAGTTTTTGTTTTGTTTTCGTTTCTTTTTTGCAGGGGGGACAGAGTCTTGTTATGTCACTCATGCTGGAGCGCAATGGTGTGATCCTCGCTCACTGCAACCTCTGCCTCCCAGGTTCAAGTGAGTCTCCTGCCTCAGCCTCCTGAGTAGCTGGGATTACAGGCATGCACTGCCACGCCTGTCTAATTTCTGCATTTTTAGTAGAGACGGGGTTTTGCCATTTTGGCCAGGTTGGTCTCAAACTCTTGACCTCGTGATCTACCACCTTGGCCTCTCAAAGTGCTGGGATTACAGGCGTGAGCCACTGCGCCCAGCCCCAGTCAAGTTGATACCTAAAATTAACCATCATAGACACTGACGCCTCGCCCTCTACAGAGCTGAGCTCAGGGGTCCGTGTTTGAGCCGAACCTCCTGGTTTCAATGTGGTATGAGTCCTGTCCCTGAAGGCTGATGGGACCCGGGAGAACCTCAGGTGTGAAGGCTGGGAGGACCCAGGTCTGCCCCGTAGACAGGCGTGGAGGTGTGTGAGCAGGGCCTGGCTTTCCCAGACCTGGGGTGTAGAGCACGGACACTTACCACCCAGTCATGATTGTTCCTTCTGAGCACCCCTTCCATGCCCACCACTGGGCACGGGCTTCCTGTTCACAGTCCCATTGGATCCTTATCAAACTCCATTCTGCTTCACACCCAGGGTCACTGAGGCTGAGAGACTGAGTTAATCATCCAAAATCACAGAGCTACTGGGGCAGGATTGGGATCCAGTTTTCTGCTTCCCAAACCAGGGCCTGGCAGCACCCATCCTGCCCGCTCCTTGATGTGTCAGAGGAAAAGTGGAAGAGACTTTTAGGACGTGCGGAACGTGCGAGGCAAGTGTGAGCCGGGGGTCCAGGAAATGCAAACAGCAGCAGGAAAGAGGTTTGGAGAAGGATGTGGTGGGTGTGCTGGTGTGCTGAGCTCTCCAGGGGGCCTGTGTACTCCTAGGGGGAGGGGGCTGAGCAGTGGGGAGGGGCAGCGAGTGTGTGGGCAAGTGTGCAAGCGAGTGTGCATGTGTCGGCTGGTGTGTCCAGAGCTGGCCTGGCAGGGGGAGCTTGGCCAGGCGGGGCTAGCAGGTTCTTCACTTCCTCACTGAGCTACCCAGAACCATATCTGTTACCCATGAACCATAGCAGGTGCCAAGCTCAGCCCCAACTTCCACCATTCAGTGACCACTGACTGCCTCGGGAAAGAGCAGGTCAGAGGCACAGGAAGGAAGGGGCTGATGGGGGTCGGAGCCTCAGACCTGACATTTACCTTGGACGGGAGAGTCCTTCTTGGGGATGCGGAGCCCATCTCCACCTCCAAGTCATATCCCAGTGGGGAACCCTCAGTGTGATCCATCCACCCTACGGTGGAGAGGACAGAAAAGCCCTCTCACCTTAAAATCCATCAGCTGTACAGCCACCCCAGAGGACTTTCTAGAAACACATCTGACCATGCTCGCCACTGCCCCAACCTTGGGTGGCTACTCATCAGCTAAGGTGAATGAAGTCCCAGTCCTCAGCCAGGCTTTCACCACCCAGCAGCATCTAGATCTGTGCTGTCCAGTGTGGTGGCCCCTGGTCACACATGGCTATTTGAGCCTCTCAAATGTGGCTGCTGTGAGTTACAATGTATTTTAAGTGCAAAATGCCCATGGGATTACAAGGATTTAGGGCAAAATAAAAGAATGTAAAACATCTCATTCATAATTTTTTTTGCTGGGCCCGGTGGCTCATGCCTGTAATCCCAACAATTTGGGAGGCCGAGGTAGGCGGATCACTTAAGGTCAGGAGTTTGTGACCAGCCTGGCCAATATGGTGAAACCTCGTCTCTACTAAAATACAAAATTAGCCAGGTGTGGTGGTGCGCACCTGTAATCCCAGCTACTCAGGAGGCTGAGGTAGGAGAATCGCTTGAACCCGGGAGGCAGAGGCAGTGAGCTGAGATCATGCCACCACACTCCAGCCTGGGTGACAGAGCAAGACTCCATCTCAAAGAAAAAAATATATATATATATACACACACACACACACACACATATATACACACATATATGTATATATGTATTATATATGTGTATATATAATACGTATTATATATAATGTGTATATATAATGATTTTTTTCTATTGATTACATGTGGAAATGTTCATATTTGGAATACACTGAGCTATATAAAATATCAAAATTTACCCTCTTCCTTCCTTCCTTCCTTCCGTCCTTTCTTCCTTCCTTCCTTCCTTCCTTCCTTCCTTTCTTTCTTAACATGGAGTCTTGCTCTGTCACCCAGGCTGGAGAGCAATGCCATGATGTCGGTTCACTGCAACCCCAGCCTCCTGGGTTCAAGTGATTCTCCTGCCTCAGCCTCCCAAGTAGCTAGGATTGCAGCCATCCACCACTATGCCTGGCTAATTTTTGTATTTTATTTTATTTTATTATTATTTTTTTTGAGACAGAGTCTTGCTCTGTCGCCCAGACTGGAGTGCAGCGGCGCCATCTCGGCTCACTGCAAGCTCTGCCTCCTGGGTTCACGCCATTCTCCTGCCTCAGCCTCCTGAGTAGCTGGGACTACAGGCACCCGCCACCACACCTGGCTAATTTTTTGTATTTTTAGTAGAGACAAAGTTTCACTGTGTTAGTCAGGATGGTCTCGATCTCCTGACCCTGTGATCTGCCTGCCTCGGCCTCCGAAAGTGCTGGGCCACCATGCCCGGCCCTCTTTTTACTTTTTTAATGTGGCTACCAGGACATTTACAATTACATATGTGGCTCACATTATATTGGACAACACCAAATCATACTCTGTCCTTCTCTCTTTGCTTTATACCCAAGGACGCCGAGAACTCCAAGAGAAGTCTCAGTGTCCCTGGGTGTGAAGCAAAATGGGATTTGATGAGGATCCAATAGGACTGAAAACATGAAGGCCATGCCCAGTGGTGGGCATAGCAGAGGTGCCCAGGAGCAATTACGACTGGGTGGTAAGTGTCCACCACCCACACCCTTCTCCTACCAACACCAACTCATTCATTTGTTCATACATTCATTCATTCAGGAAATATCCATTAATCATATATTAGGAGCTAGAGACTGTGGCACTGAGCAAGGATTGGGTACAGGGCACCTGGCATGTGCCTTCCCCCATGTGTGGTCTGCATCACCAGAAGGCAGATGTGACACTAACAAAGAGGTGCTGTGAGCTCAAAGGCTGAGGGTGCTGAGCAGGGGCCTGGGGGAGGGCAGGCCACCTGGAGCAGTGGAATCTGAGTGGCACCATGGGGTCATTAAACTCTTCGGCTGTGGGGTCAGACTGACCTGGATCTGAGTCCTAGGAATATAATAATAGCTTGTATGTACTTAGTTCTAAGTGCTAAGCCCCCTGTTAAGTACTTTGTTTGTTTTTTTATGTGTTTAGTTTTCGAGTGAGATTTTGCTGTGTTGCCCAGGCTGGAGTGCAGTGGTGCAATCACGGTTCACTGCAGCCTTGACTTCCCCAGCTCAAGGGATCCTCCCATCTGCACCTCCCAAGCAGCTGGAACTACAGGTGCACACCACTGCACTCGACTAATTTTTACTTTTTTCTTTTGGTAGAGATGGGGTCTAACTTACTTTATGTTTATTTGAGTGTCTCTCCACCCTAAGCAAAAAGCATATTGTTTGTTAAAATTTCTAGGCTGGGCGTGATGACTCATGCCTGTAATCCCAGCAGTTTGGGAGGCCAAGGTGGGCAGACTGCTTGAGCTCAGGAGTTTGAGAGCAGCCTGGGCAACATAAGGAGACCCCGTCTCTACAAAAAAAAAAAAAAAAAAAAAAAAAAAATTAGCCAGGCGTGGTGGCTCACACCTGTGGTCCCATCTAGAGGTTGAGGTGGGAGATCACTTGAGCCCAGGAGTTTGAGTCCAGCCTGGGCAATATATCAAGACCCCCGCCTCTAACAACAACAACAAAAAGGACCCCTATTATGGGATTAGTTTGTTATGGATTCAGTTTGAGATGCTTGAAAATGAACCAGTAGTGGTCATAGCCAAACTGACCTGGCTCGGCTGGGTGGCCTTCAGAAAGTTACTTACCCTCTCTGTGCTTACATCTCCTTTTCTGTAAAGTGGAGGTAATAACAGTACCCTCTTCATGGGGTTGCTGTTTAATACTACTACCACTAAAAGTAAATATAAAGTCTCTGGTAGTGTTTGGCACAAAGCAGCCCTTTAATACATTTCCTTTCTCTCCCCTCCTCCACCTCTAGGAAGAGCTCCCCAAACCCCCAGCCACAC
This sequence comes from Rhinopithecus bieti, assembly GCF_001698545.2. Taxonomy (NCBI): domain Eukaryota; kingdom Metazoa; phylum Chordata; class Mammalia; order Primates; family Cercopithecidae; genus Rhinopithecus; species Rhinopithecus bieti. The sequence goes on from NW_016808328.1 coordinate 723,876, forward strand.
GAGAATCGAGGTTAAAATCAGCAACGGATCTAGCACCACCGAGGTTCCCGAGGACCCCAGGTCAGTAAGGCGAGGGGGGAAGAAGAGAGGGCAATGTCAAGCCATCCAGTTTCCAAATGTGTCTAAGACAGAAAAAGGAATAACTAGAACTTGTTTCCCTCTCCTTCCTGCTGTGTCAACTCCGAGTTACATAACTGAGCTTCTCTGTGAGGTGCCTCATTGGGGCCTCCAGGAGGCAGGGTTGGCAGTGACATAAATAAATATTTCTGTGCTCTCTGCCCCCGGGCTCAGGTTCTGAGCAAATACCACAGCTGAGAGAGAGGCCGTGACAAGGAGGAAGCTCTGGGCTGTGAGTTGCCCCGTGTTCCAGGCCCAGCCCTGCCTGGAAGGATGTGAACGGGTCACAGGCCGGTGCCTAATTAGGTGACGAGCGGTCACGGGAGTGTGACCTGGAAGGAGAGATTCCAGTACGGCCAGGGCGTCGCGGAAGCCTTGGTAGACTCTCTCTATGGATAGAATCGAGCCCACTCTCCTACCCCACCTGGTATTCAATGCCCTTTACAATTCATTCCCCGTCACCTCTCTCCTGCCTCCTCTCCCATCCCATCTGGGCACCCACATACTCCACACCGCGGCTCCTTGAGACTCCTGAGTTTTCCCCAAGATTTGTCCCCTCTTTGGGAATGTCCTCCATGAACTAGAAAGGGGGTGCAGTAGACAGAGATAAGGGCTTTAGAATTAAACTGGGGATTGAACTCCGGCTTAGTCGTGTCCCCTTGGGCTCACGACTTTGCCTCCATGCCTGTTTCCTCAACCGTAAAGGAGGCTTTGTGACTCCTCTCTAGTTTTCTTGTGACACTCAAAGGAGATGATAATTGTTAATATTAAGTGTCAATCACTTAGCCTTACTGTATCGACCAGGCCTGTGTAAGGGTTTGGTGTGCCTAAGTCACTTTAGCAGGGCACGTTAACCCCCTAGCAGAATGCCTGGGCCTAGTGGGTGCTGATCATCTCAGCTCCTTTTTCTCCAAGACCTGCCCAAAGCCTCTCCTCCTATCTCAAGGAGGTCAGGCTCCTCTGAGACTCTTCACAGCATCTCATAGGTACCTTAGTGATAGCACTTACCACATGAAAGTGTTGTTATCGGTAGGGAGGTCCAGCTTCCTTTCTATTCTAGGTGCTCCCTGGGGGACAGATCTGCCTTAGTTATAGCCATCCTGCCAGCACCCAGCACAAGGCCTGCCATTTAGAAGGCACTTGAATGAATAAATGCGTGAATGCGTGCGTGCATATAGGCTGCATGGAAGAGATGGGCTTAGGCAGGTACCTGAGGATGGGTTGGTTCCGAACATACGCTTGACTCTGGGGTCCGGCTCCCTGAGCTCAGGGCCTGGGCCCTCTCAGCTCCATGTGGACTCAAGGGGCAAATCACAGCCTCCTTTGTACTTTTACATTGGATATTGGATATTTTCCTAGTAAAAAAAAAAAAAACAAAACAAAAAAACAGGATATTTGTCCCGGCAAAGGGTTTTTGGGCCACAAGTCATCCAAGAGGGAATCTAGAAGCTATGGACTGGAGTTTCCAGGATTCAGGTTTATGAATCATAGACTCACCTCCACAGTGCCTGGCCTGGCATTGTACCCAGCATACAATAATTGTCTAATAAATGCTTAGTGGATTTGAGGCGGTGTGCTTTTTATGCCATTGTGGGGCTGGGATATGTGACTGTGAAGAAATAGAAGCCTCCAGCCTCTTCCCTGGGGAGCCACCTGTTGAAGGAACTAGAATTATAGACCTTTGCTTTCTGCACGGTTTCTACATTGTTCCAATAGCAATGATCATTTCCAACTTGCTACAGAATAAAGTTCTAATGATCTGTTGTGGGAATCAAGGTCTTCCATGAACTTGCCTCAGTCTTATTCCACCAGCCCCTGTCTCCTCCTCCCTTCCCCCGCCAGGCAGAAAGAGCAATTTCCTGTCTCCAAAACTCACCAGTACTTCCCAGCTATGCAAATTGCAGTTTCCAAAGACAGCCTCATAATATCTCCCATTCCATATTCTCTCCTGCAGTGTGACCCGGCCATGGCCCACATCAAGAGGCAGAGTCCATTTCTCCACTCCCTTGAGTCTGGGTGGGCCCTGTGACTGCTTAGACCACTAGAATATGTCAGAAATGGCCAGGCGCATGGCTCATACCTGTCATCCCAGCATTTGGGGAGGCTGAAGCGGGAGGATCACTTGAGCCCAGGAGTTAGAGACCAGCCTGGGAACATTAGTTTGTTTTCTTACTGCTATAAAGAACTGCCCAAGACTGGGTCATTTATAAAGGAAAGAGGTTTAACTGACTCGAAGTCCAGCATGGCTGTGGAGGCCTCAGGAAACTTACAATCATGGAGGAAGGAGAAGGGGAAGCAAGGTAACTTCTTCACAAGGCGGCAGGTAGGAGAAGTGCCAAGCGAAAGGGGAAGAGCCCCTTACAGAACCATCAGATCTCATGAGAACTCACTCACTATCATGAGAACAGCATGCAGGAAACCACCACAGTGATTCAATGACCTCCATCTGGTCTCTCCCTCGACAAGTGGGTATTAAGGGGATTACAATTCAAAATGAAATTTGGGTGGAGACACAAAGCCTAACCATATCACTGGGCAACAGAGTGAGACCCTGTCTCTACAAAACACATACACACACACACACACACACACACACAAATTAGCCAGGTGTGGTGGTGCGCACCTGTAGTCTCACCTACTCGAGAGGCTGGTGAAATTAAGAATATGAAAGACTAGGAAGAAGAGCAGGGAGAAATAACAGATGCCATACAAAGGAACAAAAATCAGGTTGGCATTATACTTCTCAACAGCAATACCCGATAAAGGAAGTCAAAGAAGTGAGGTGGGTGGATTGATTGAACCAGGAGGTGGAGGCTGCAGTGAGCCATGATCAGGCTACTGCACTCCAGCCTAGGTGACAGAGTGAGACTCTATCTCAAAACACACACACACATAACACACACACACACACAATCTTCTATCGCTTCTAGAAATGGAAAACCAGTGTCACTTGCCATTAATAGAAGGTAACAATGACACAAATTAGATGAAATAGATCAACGTCATTAAATTTTAGCTAGACGGTGTCACCTCCCAAACTGTCCAAGCCCAGGGTTCACTCTCTCCTTGTTGAAAAGATGAACAAGTGTTGCAGTGACATTGGTACCCAGACTGTGGGTTCCAATATCTGGGCAGTTACAGTGTATCAGCTTCCAGGTCACTGGATCCAGGATGTATGTGTCCTTGAATTCAACAGTTCCCTGTCAAGTTCAGTTTCAATCTCCAGGGCAGCTTTGAGATTCTTCCACTTTCCTAGCTATGGCAGATGCTGCAGCTCCCCAGTCTGGCCAGTTCTGCAGTATTTTGGGAGCCTCTAGCCTTTCCTATATTAAAAACAAAAACAAAACCAAAAAACCAAAAAACGAGGTGTATAAAATCCCAGCCTGCCTAAAATGCCAAGTATTGCACTGAAGCCTGACTTCCCACAGCTCTTGCAGGATCTCCTGAACATTTCTTTTATTATTTATTTCCTGCAAGAGTATTTTCAATGTGGGTCTTTGTGTATTCCACCTTCTGCGGCTTTATTTGCCTAAGAATATTTTTATTGTGACCTCATGTTTGAATGACAAATGACAAATTGGCTGGCTTTAAAATTCTGGATTGAAAGAGTTCTTTTTTTTAAATTACTAGTGACATCACTTCTTTGACTTTCTTTATCGGGTATTGCTGTTGAGAAGTATAATGCCAATCCAATTCTTGTTCCTTTGTACACCATCTGTTATTTCTCCCTGCTCTTCTTCCTGGTCTTTCATATTCTTAATTTCTCCATGATACCTATGTGTGAATTTTTCCTTATTCTTTTCTACTGTTGGTTACTCTATGAGCCCTTTCAATCTGCACTCATTTAAAAAAAATTTTGAAACATTTAAATCTCCATTATTTCTTCAATTATTTATTTCCTCATCTCCACTTTTATTTTTCTTTCATCTTGGGAATCGTACGTCTATTCTCCATCTCTCTCAGCTTTTTTTTTTTTTTTTTTTTTTGAGACAGAGTCTCAGTGTGTTGCCCAGGCTAGAGTGCAGTGGCATGATTTCAGGTCACTGCAACCTCCAATCTCCCAGGTTCAAGTGATCCTCCTCTGGCCTCAGCCTCCCCAATAGCTGGGATTACAGGCTTCCACCACCACACTCAGCTAATTTTTGTATTTTTAGTAGTGATGGGGTTTTACCATGTTGGCCAGGCTGGTCTCAAACTCCTGACCTCAAATGATCTACCTGCCTCGGCCTCCCAAAATGCTGGGATTACAGGCGTGAGCCACTGCGCCTGGCCTCTCTCAGCTTTTCTTTTCTATGTGTTGTCTCTGTTTCTTTCCCTGTTGCTTTTGGGGATAATCCTCAATCTGATCATCCTATCTACTCGCAAATTCTTCAGTTGTATCCATCCTGATATTCAGGCCATCTATTATGTCTTTTATTTTTTAAATCTTAAATTTTTCATAGCTAATGTTTTGGCTTGGTTCTCTCTTATGACTTCTTTTTTTCCTCTTCATTGCAGCAGTTTTTTAAATGAAAGCTGTATGTAAGATTACTTTATTCCTACATCTTCCCAATTGCATTTTCCTTGTATTTGGGCTTTCTATTCCTACTTGGTGAGATTTAGCTTTCTGCTCAAGGATTTCAGTCTTCGTTCAGGGTTAAGCACCCTGCTGGGGCGAATGACCAGCCTTCTCCCCCTGCACATGTCCAGTGCAGATAACATATTTCTTCCCACAAACTTGGACCACTTTGCTAATTTGCTGACCTCTGTAGTGTCCTTGTGCAAACTGAGCTTCTTCATCCTTTCAGATGGGCATGGACCGAACATTATATTTCTGTCTCAGCTCTTTGGAAAGAGGAGAAGACATAATCTTCCTGTAAATATGGGAAGCTGCATAACGATACTGCTTATGGTTCTTGTGAGAGACACAAAGATTTCTTGACTTTCAGAAGTCCCTTAATTTCTGTTTTTGTTTGTTTGTTTTTGTTTTTGAGAAGAAGTTTCTTTGTTGTTGCCTAGGCTGGAGTACAATGGCGTGATCTGGGCTCACCGCGACCTCCGCCTCCCGGGTTCAAGCGATTCTCCTGCCTCAGCCTCCCGAAGTAGCTGGGATTACAGGCATGCACCACCATGCCCAGCTAATTTTGTATTTTTAGTAGAGACGGGGTTTCCCCGTGTTGGTCAGGCTGGTCTTGAACTCCCGACCTCAGGTGATCTGCCCACCTCAGCCTCCCAAATTGCTGGGACTACAGGTGTGAGCCACCATGCCCGGCCAAGTCACTGAATTTCATTTTGGCCACTGTTGCTTTCTCAGTGATAGCTGAGAAAGGGAAGTGCCTGTGATTTCTTGTTCTTACATTATTTCATGAATTTCTTCCTTTATCTCCTTAAGTATAATCATGCTTTACTTTAAAATCTTGGTCCATCTGCTTCAATAATTCTGCTCTGAATGGCATATGTGGTTTGATTTATCTTTCTTTTGTAGTAGCTGCACTTCTCAAGTGTCTAATTATTCCAGCAGGTGAGTTCATGTCCCCCCAGGGATGCCAGCTCTCTGTCTGGTAATGTGCCCTGGAGAAAGGGCATAAGGAGGGGGAAGGGATGAGCCCCAGGGCAGGAAGCCATGCAAGCATCCTTGGCTTTTCTGCCTGGCACTCTGCCAGCTTCACCTTTACGTTCCCAGAGAAAAGCAGGCTCAGTAGGAGGTAGACTCTGCTTGGGAGATTCTCCCAGCTGGGGGTGGGGATGGGACTTTAGGGGTATTAGTGGGGAAGTCAACGCCTGATCCCTTGCCTGTTTTTATAATTCCTCACTCCAGCAGGGCTATAGCTGCCAATATCTGCACCAAAGTGACAGGCAGTGATTGTTTCAAGACAAAGAGCAGGGGACCCGAAGCAGGTGAGCTTCTCTGAAGGACAGAACAGTGGAAAGGGCAAGAGTTCAGGCTCTGGGGTCTGTCAAGCATTCGTTCATTCCACATTGAAAGCTGGTATGTGGCGGGCATTGTGTTGGGTGACAGGGAGACAGTGGGGAACCGGGCACAGTCCTCACCCTCAGGGAGGTTACAGTCTGACAACAAACTAACAGACTTGGATCCATGTTGGCACTGCCAGCTGGGCAACTCGCTTAGTCTTTCCAAGCCTCAGTTTCTTCATCTGCAAGATGGAGATGATAATAGCACTAATTTATAGGGTTCCTAAGGTTTATCAGGAGACAAGGCTGCAAAGTGATTCGTAGAATGCCTGGCATGTTGAAGGCTCTCAAAAATGTTAATTATTGTTGTCGTTACTGTGACTAATGACGCTGTTACTGGGAATGAGGAACTTGGAGCTGTTTAGAAAAAAGATAAATGAATTGCTTTTCATCCTCTGGGCAAACCAGTTACCCTTAGGAGACAGAACATTCAGAATTTCAAAGAAAGAGGATTGAGTGGGCGTGGCTCTTAAAAAGTTGAGGTTG
>NW_016808328.1:732865-736955 GCF_001698545.2 Rhinopithecus bieti
GTCTCGATCTCCTGACCTCGTGATCCACCCGTCTCGGCCTCCCAAAGTGCTGGGATTACAGGCTTGAGCCACCGCGCCCGGCCCTGGCTAATTTTTTGTATTTTTAGTAGACACGGATTTTCACCGTGTTAGCCAGGATGGTCTTGATCTCCTGACTTTGTGATCCGCCTGCCTCAGCCTCCCAAAGTGCTGGGATTACAGACGTGAGCCACCGCGCCTGGCCACAAATTCTTAATAGGTGATTGCAGAGGGTACTGTCGTCTCTGGTTAAATTAGGAAACTGAGGCTCAGAGAGGTGATGTGGCTTGAGGCAGAGTACAGGGCTTAACACCCTGCTCATCTCCGCCTCCTCGGGGCTGTTATTTGGAGCAAAGCCCTCTAAGCCCAGAGGCCCCAGGCAGGTACCGGCCCCACAAGGGCCTCCATAGTTCAGGTGTGTCCAGCGCAGGCAGGAGGCCCCTCGGAGAAGGCCTGAGCCCAGCTAGAGAACAGGCTTCTCTGTCTTAGAGGTTGGCACACCCTCTGTTCCTTCCTTAGACTAAACTGCAGCCACTACCTCGGGGAATTTCAAACCACATGAGAAGGTCCCACTATCCAGCTCCAGCTGTGGTTCCACCCCCTCAGCTTCACCTACACCCCTGCGCTGCTCAGGAATCCACCGAGACTCACTGCTGGCTCTTTTCTTGACTCAGTCCCCTTCCTTCTTCCTGCCTCCTCCTGCCCACATGGGATCTATACTTCTGATTAGGAATTCATTTCAGTGTAAACAGCAAGACATCCATCCTGCTAGGTCCCAAAGCAAAGAGCAGGACTCCAGGGGCCGAGGTGCCAATGACTGCCTCAGGAGACTGGATGGATGGTGATGGGGAAACCGATAGGGGAACTAGAACGAGGCTTGGAGGTTGTCCAGGAGAAACAAACCAGTTGCTGCTTCCGGGCTGACTTCAGAGGCCCTTGGACAGCAGCGTGCAAAGTGGACATCTTGCCACAGGCATTTCTGGCCAGCAACAGGTTTAGCCCAAGTTACAGAAGTTCTGTTTTGGATATTTCTCTTCAACATCAAATATATATCTTTTTAAAAGTCAGGAGACTAGATGTAATTTTGGGTCTTTCTTTTCATTATACATGAGGGTTTTTTTTTTTTTTTTAAGAAATTAAAAGAGTTTATTGGGCAACTTAAAATCCACTTTACCTTTCTTTTCTTTTCTTTTAACCTTTCATCCCAATTTATTGGAAGACTGTAAAATAAAGGGAAGTGTTGCTGCATTTACAATTCCCAGAGAACTGCACCGCTGAGTGTGGAAAGCAGTTGGAGTTAGGAGAAATGGCCTTCCCCAGCTCTACATGACTCTGAACATCATATCCAGATTCCAGTTTGCAAACCCTGAGAGTGACAGTGTGCTCTGCTCCCTGTAGAGACCCTGTCACCTCTAACACACCGTGACCCTGTGTCCCAGGAGCAACAGGATGTGGGGGGTGTTCAGCTTGGACGTCATTTTCTCCTCTGGCAGCTCCGGGAACAGCCAGATAGTGTGAGGCCTCCCCCTCGGGTGTCAAGGTCTAGCACTAGATCCTTTTCTGAGAAGAGGCATTGGTGATGGTGGGAGAGAGAGTGGAGGTACCAAATGTGAGACAGGGGGTGGGGACAGTGGGGGGACCACACAATGAAACAAGAAGCTCGTGGTCAGTTAGTCAGAATCTCTTCTCTCAAAGCCAAAAGCCCCGTCCCTCAGCCTGGGTGAATGCATTCCACATGGATTCCTTGAGCCCCTCCTGTGAGCCAGACGCCATGCTAGGTGGGGACACAGTGAGAAGCAAGGCAGGCTTGCTCCCTGCTTTTCTAGAGCTTAGGGCAAAACACAGATATTAAACAAGGGTTGTTGGCAATTATGGAAAGTGTTACAAGGAGAAGCTTCGAACTTGGCCCTCTTAGGGGGTCCAGCGCCTCCTGACCGTTGATGTGCTCCTCCAGTCTCCACCTCCACTTTAGACCTTTGCTTCTCACATATTCCTGGTCAACCCAGGGAGATGGAAACCCACTGCAGCTGCCTGCCAGGACGTCATAAAACTAAAACTAGCTTTGCTTAGAGTGGCTCTACCTCAAGGATACAGCTCCTTCCTGGCTCCAGGCAGGAATGGCCACAGTCCACATGGTGCTATGGAGCCCAGGAAATGGCCCAGGGGATAAGCTGTTGATAGGAAACCACTACACCAGATTCCCACAGAGCCCAGCCAGTTCCTCAAGCCCAGCTCACTATATGCCCAGCTCACCGCACACGCCGTGGCTGGCTAGCTTGGCACCATGCTGCCTCCCCACAGCTCACCTCGGCCCCAGCCAGCAAAGAGCCCGGCAGGGACAAGGTGAGGAATGCCCCACGCCATGAAGGGGTCATGGGAAGCCCCTTCCCTTTTCCTCTGCCCCTCCCACCAGGCATTCATGGCCCTTTGGTGTCTCTTGACCGACTTTCTTTCCCATCTCCCCACTTAGAGGACATGAGTAAAGCTATTGGTCTACTTAGAGTTCCTGCTCCATCATCCACTCCCATGGGCTGCTAGGACTCAGGATTCCAGTGCCCTTCTCTACCCCGGTGCTCCGGCTGTGCCTGTCACTTTCTACTACCACCACCAACACACGCACGTGCACACACACACTTACACACATGCACACATGCACCATAGGAGGGGTTGTCTATAATCTGTTGCTCTGAGCTTATGCTTATAACTGTTCCATCCACCTAGACCACTGTCTCTGGTATCCATATGCACCTCTTAGAACCAGCCATCTGTAAATTCACTATTTGTGTCAAGCATTGTACTTCATACTCATTCATTCATTCATTGGACAAATATGTATTGAGACCTACTGCGTGCTGGACACCGTGCTGGTGCTGGGGATATCAGGGTGAACCAAATAGGAATCATCCCTGCCCCCAAGCAGCTGCTAGCAGCATTAATAGCTTATGTTTATGGAGTGCCTACTATATACCAACCCTGTATTAAGCACTTTCTGAATTATCTGATTTAATCTGTCAGAGAAATTGTTTCATTTAAGGAGCACATCAAACTGAACCATAGAGAAAAGTGTGGACTTGCCCGAGACTGTTGGACGGCCTTGGCTGAGGGGTAAAGCAGGGACTCCAAAGTGCGGTCCTAACCACTACCTTTCCTTTCCCTGCCCCACTCAGATGCCACCTCCTCCAAGGAGGCTTCCGGAATCTTCTCCCAGACTCAAGGACTGCCTTGGTCTCTCTAATCCAGCCTTCAAATTTGACACAGCCATCTTCTCCTCCCACAAGGATACCCAGAGAACTGGAGCCGTCTCTGCATCCTTCCTCAGGAGCGCAGTTGGATGAGTGACCCCCGAGCCTCTCCAAATGTGCGGCGGATCGGAACTAGAGCCCTGGGCTCCTTCTCTGCCATGGCTTTTCATCTCGCTGAACCGCAGATCTTCCGGAGGGGCCTCTGCGTAGGGCCGACCCATCAAGGCGCCCATTTAACAGATGAGGCGGACAAGGCCCCAAGTGGGTAAAAGCTCCTTGCATCTCCAGGCCGGGTCAAGGTCGACCCCCTTTTCTTCCAGCGAGCCTTGGCCCCTCCGCCAGAGGCTTGGGTGAGGAGAGGACAAGGAAACCCACTGGAGACGGTCAGCCTCCCTCCCACCACCCCGGACCAACGCCCTCCCGCGCAGACCCCAGTTCCTCCAACAGAGGTGGTGGCGAGACTGGGGACCCCTCGTCCCCACCCCCTGGCCCTCCTTCGCCCAGCGCGGTCGGCAGGTGGACAGGAAGCCACCGTACCTAGGCCGGGCCGCTCCTCACTCCTCGCAGCCCCGGGCGCCCGGGCGACCAGACGCCTCCTACCTGCTCTGTCGAGCCCTGCTCGGCCTCCCGCCGGCGCCGCCGCGCTCCCAGCCTGGGTCCCCGCCGCCGCCCGCGCTGCCACCCTGGGGATCCCGCCCCCGCCCGGGGCGTCCCGCCCCCGGCCCCGCCCCGTGCAGGTGATCCCGGGGAGCCCGGGGGCCGCGCCGGGGGTGCCAGGTTCCCGCACACTGGAGTGGCGGCGCCTCCCCGTGGTGTCCCCGAGCCTGGGT
>NW_016808328.1:739243-741692 GCF_001698545.2 Rhinopithecus bieti
AAAAAAAAAAAAAAAAAAAAAAAAAAAAGAAAGCGGGAAGAGACCAAGGAGAGGGGATCTCTTCTTTCAGAAACAGGGAAGCTGAGGCCCAGGAAGCAGAGGTGAGCACAAAGTCTTATAGCAGGTTAGTGACAGAATCAGGAGTAGAGGCTGGTTTCCCGGTTCTGTTTTCAAATGATTTCCAGAAAGTGATTGGATCTGGGCCGACTGGCTTGCCGCTCAGTGCCTGTGAGATGCTTTCAAACTCTCCTGAGCTAAGAACTAAGATTTTTATAGGAAAAAAACATGTATTTTTTATAGGAAACTCCAAGGTAGTATTTATTTATTTATTTTTGAAACAGGATCTCACTCTGTCGCCCAGGCTGGAGTGCGGTGGCACGATCTCGGCTCACTGCAACCTCTGCCTCCTAGTTCAAGTGATTCTCTTGCCTTAGCCTCCTGAGTAGCTGAGATTACAGGCACATGCCACCACACCCAGCTAATTTTTGTGCATATATATATATATATATATATATTTTGGTAGGGATGGGGCTTCACCATGTTGGCCAGGGTGGTCTTGAACTCTTGACCTCAAGTGATCCACCAGCCTTTGCCTTCCAAAGTGCTGGATGAGCCACCGCTCCCGACCTATTTTATTATATGGAGACTGGGTCTTGCTCTCTCACCCCAGCTGGAATGCAGTGGCGCGATCTTGGCTCACTGCAGCCTCTAACTCCTGGGCTCTAGTGATCCTCCCACCTTGGCCTCCCAAAGTACTGGAATTACAGGCATGAGCCACCATGCCCAGCCACAAGGCGGTATTAACAAATATTGATTGAGAGTATAATTCTGTAATTCTACTTTCCCATCAAAGACTTGAGACACTTGAGTATGATCTTTAAGGAGCATGGCGCTAATACGTGGCTTCGAGAGCTTCCCTGTGGTGGGGGAGGCAGACCTGGTTACAGGGAGAGGCCACAATGTGAGGAGGGGAGTCCAGTGGGAGCCTGCTCTGGCCCTGAGGCCTGAGTTCCATAGTAAATGGCACTAGGGGCAGGGGGGACACTTCAGGATGTTTCTGGAAGCTTTTCCAGGTTTGTTTGTGGGGGCAAGAGCCCCCAGTGCACAGTTTCAGATTCAAATCCTGGCTCCACTGCTTACTACTCTCAAGATGGGAGTCGTTTCTGAGACTGTTTCTTTCTGTAAAATGGAGAGAAGGAACTTCATTATGGCTGTGGTGAGGATTAGAAATGTGACCACGCTTGCGAAGTGCCGGGGAAGTGCCGGGTAAGTGGGAGAATGATTATGCCAAGTGGCAGGAGCTGGGGAGGGGAACCTGGGTGTCTCAGGTCCTTCTCCATGGGGTTTGGTGGTCTTCAGCCTTCTGTTATCTATGGCTCAAGCCCACCTTCTGTTTTGTCCCTTAATCCAGGCTGGCTAAGCCACAGGACACCTGCCATGTCAGAATGAGTTTGTGCACACAGACAGTAAGGGGTTTGGGAAGGGAGCTCTCCCTTGCATCAGCCCTCCCATAACCAGGGTCAGACACACCAGCCAAGCCCAGGAGGCAGAAGCATGAAAAGGCTCTTCATTGCTCAGCATGTTCACTCATTAAGTGCTACAGAGTGTTCACTACAGGCCAGGCACTTTGCAAGGTGGGACAGAGTCAGTGGTGGCCCCTCCCTGCCCTGTACACCTCACCTTCCAGAGGGGCTGGGGTAGGGGGACAGATGACACAAGCACAAAAGATGGTAACAAAATAGTGAGACTGTCTGAAAAGCTCTAAAGGAAATAATAATACGATGTCATTGGTTATTATGGGTGGGGGCAGGGGCTCCCTCAGAAACAGAGGAGAGGGTAAAACCCATCTGCCAGGGAAGGACAGGGGAGCTGAGACCCAAAGGACAGGCAGGCTGGTGAGGAGAGGCTGGAGCTGGGGTCAGGGAGTGCTCTAGAAGGGAGCAGGGTGGGATAGGGTGGGGGAGGCAGAAGATTGGTTTGTGAAAAGATCCTAAAGCCAGTATGGCAACTAAAGCCAGGGGTGGTTTCAGGGAGAGAGGACAGAATGAGGTTAGAGGCAGGCAGAGATCAGATGTGAGGTCTTACAGGTCAGAGTAAGAATTTTATTCCAAGGACAGGGGAAAGCCGTTGAGGGTTTCCCCTTGCAATGAAGACAAGCAACAGGCTGGGGGTGGTGGCACACACCTGTAATCCCAGAACTTTGGGAGGCTGAGGCAGGAGGATAGTTGAGTCCAGGAGTTCGAGACCAACCTGGGCAACATGGCAAGGTCCCATCTCTACAAAACAAATTTTAAAAATTAGCCGGCCAAGGTGGTGCATGGCTATAGTCCCAGCTGCTTGGGAGGCTGATGTAGGAGGGTCAGCAGTGAGCTGAGATTGCAGCACTGCACTCTAGCCTAAGTGACAGAGCCAGACCCTTTCTCCAAAAAAAGAAAAAAAAAAAAAAAAA
>NW_016808328.1:742097-757073 GCF_001698545.2 Rhinopithecus bieti
AAAAAAAAAAAAAAAAAAAAAAAAAAAAGAAGAAGATTTTGAAAGGAGTTTAATGGAATGTAAAAAAAAAAAGTGTGGTGATTTTCATTTTAAAATAAAGATGATGTTTATATATAAATCAGTTTTATTAGTCAATGAAACTTGCTTATAAAATTACTCAACATTCCAGCACTTTGGGAGGCCAAGGTGGGAGGATCACCTGAGGTCAGGAGTTCGAGACCAGCCTGGCCAACATGACAAAACCCTGTCTTTACTAAAAATACAAAAAAATTAGCTGGGCGTGGTGGCGTGCACCTGTGATCCCAGCTACACAGGAGGCTGAGGCAGGAGAATCACTTGAACCCAGGAGGCAGAGGATGCAGTGAGCTGAGATCTGCTGCTGTACTCCTCCAACCTGGGTGAAGAGCAAGACTCCATTAAAAAAAAAAAACAAAAAAAACAATTAACCAACTAATTAACCACTCTAGTTTTGGATGTTACCATATGGGAGTCTCAGGTGCTGGGGGATTTTAAAATAACAAAAACTGGCTGCTTCCACATGGAAAATACCCAGAGGCAACCAGTTATCCTTCCTTTTCTTATTAGCAGAAGGTGTAACTACAAACTAGCCTTTGAGCGGCTGTGTTTTCATCTCCTGGCCAGGCATGTCCAGTCTTTCATATCTCCCCTCAAAGCCTTAATCTGCTGTTTATGGCTTTTGAGATGGTTGCTAGGGAAACCAGCCAAATGTCATGGGGATTAGAATGCAATTTCAGGGGAGGAGACGAAGCACAGAGAATCATGAGTCCAGAGAAACCCAAGTCCACATTGTTTAATCTAGTACAGAGAGAGAGAGAGAGAGAGAGAGAGAGAGAAAGAGAGAGAGGAGGCAAAGATACCTAGGCTAATTGATTTTGAAACAATTCCCTGTCTTTCAACTAAAGGGGTAGAGAGTAGAGGGAGCAGCAAAGGCCACAAGACTCAAGCCAAGGTTCTAAATGACTTGCAGGGCTCGTAGTGCAGTGTGTCATGTGGCTGTTCCCAGATGGATGTGCGCCGGGTGGACGTGAAGTGCAGAGGAGGACCAGTGCCCCTTCCCACGCGCTGCTGTCCTGCATGTGGTCTAATTCCCATCTTACCTCTAGGAGCATCTGGCGACGGAGGATGAGAAAATAGAGTGACGGATGTGGAGTCAGGGGTCTAATCTCCCTGCAAGCCACCTGATCTCCCTGGGCCTCTGTTTTCTCATCTGTGAAATGACAGGTTGGACGGCTTAGTCTCTGAGGCCTCATCCAGTTCCACGGTAAGTCTGATAATCGTGAGTGTGCCTTTAAATAGCCAGCTCAGGTAATTACCTGACAGCTTCCTCATTTTTTTATGCTACATTTTTAGGACTGTGTGTTAGCACAAACTATTTGTTGGCAATTACAAGGGAAAAACTTCTATTCTCAGAATGAAAATGGGAAGCTGTAAATTAATTTAAGTCCTTCTGCCATCAGTGGAAGCCACTCCTCCTCGCCTTGACAAGGAACCTGTGCTCACCTGGTGACAGCCCATTCGCAGCTATCTTGGCTGCTAAGTCCTCCTCCCCTGGTACCTCCCTGGTCTATCCTACTCTCACAGTCACCCTAGGAATCCCAGAGTGAGAGCAGAAAAGACACACAATGAGAGAAGACGCAATCTAATGGCTACTCCATTTACTTGCTGTGTGACTTCAGGCACCTAGCCTCTCTGGGCATGAGTTTCCTCTTCTATAATTCATTCATTCAGTGAATATTTACCAACAGCCTGCTATGTGCCAGTGATGAATAAAAGAGATGACAATTCCTGCCCTGATGAAGCATGCATTCTGATGGGAGAAAAACAACAAAAATGAAGAAGCCAGGCTGGGCATCGTGGCTCATGCCTGTAATCCCAGCACTTTGGGAGGCCGAGGAGGGTGGGTCACTGGAGTCCAGGAGTTCAAGACCAGCCTGGGCAACATGGAGAGACCCTGCCTCTACAAAACATACAACAATTAGCCTGATGTAGTGACACACACCCGTAGTCCTGGCTACTCAGGAGGCTGAGGTGGGAGGATCACTTGAGCCTGGGAGTTTGAGGCCTCAGTGACCTGTGATTGTGCCACTGCCCTCCAGCCTGCGTGACAGAGTGAGACTCTGTCTCAAAAAAATAAATAAATAAATAAATAAGCCAATGACATGGCATGTTGGAGAGTAATAAGTGCCCTGGAGAAAAGTAAAGGGAAGCTGGGATAGTGATATCTGCCTACTCCAAAAGGCGTGGAGCATGAATGAGTTTATAACCTTACTTTCAAAGAGTAGGCCAGGCCTGATGGCTCATGCCTGTAATCCCAGCACTTAGGGAGGTCGAGGCTGGTGGATCACTTGAGCCCAGGAGTTTGAGATCAGCCTAGGCAACATAGTGAAACCCCATCTCTACTAAAAATACAAAAATTAGGCAGGCATGGTGGTGGGTGCCTGTCATCCCAGCTGTTCAGGTGGCTGAGGCAGGAGAATCACTTGAACTTGGGAGGCGGAGGCTGTAATGAGCGGAGATTGCGCCACCGCACTCCAGCACGGGCAACAGAGCGAGACTCTGTCTCAAAAACAATAACAACAACAACACACACACACACAAAGAGTAATTACTCTTGATATTTGCACATACTCTTGTGCAAATATCAAGATTAATTACAGTATTATAGATGGACATTTTGTTAGATGAAAGCATTTACAGTAATTCTAAAGGCCCAGGGAATGTGGTGATCCACGGAGTGAGAAGTCACTTTTGGGTGACCTCAGACATCCCCCAGCCCTGGCTGTCTCAGTCCTGGTGGTCCCTCAGAATCCCTTGGGGACTTTGGAAAACTCCTGCTAAGGTTGCACTTTACAGCCATAGAGCTAGAGGCTCTGCAGTGCAGCCAGACCAGTCATGAGTTTTTATGAGGTGTCCAGGTGCTGCTAATGTGTGACCAGGGTTGGGAGCCACTGAGGAGCCCAAGATCATAGAGAGGGAGTGACTTGCTCAAGGGCTGGCACCCAAAGTGCTGGGATTAGAGGTGTGAGCCACTGCACCTGGCCTTTTATAGTTACTTTTAATTGCATGCAGATTAAGGGATGGTTTATGCAGAAATTTCTAGGAAAAGAGTAGTAACTTCTGGGTTTTTGGGTCATTGCCATGGAAAGGGGAGGTAACTCCTGAATGCTGTGTAAGCTGACATGGAACACTGGTGGGTGCGTCTCATGGAAAGCTGCTTCTGCCCTGTCCTGATTTTAACTACTCCTCAGTTTGGTTCAGTGTCCAAGTCCCCTTCCAGAGTCTAGTCCCACCTTCTACCTCATGGCTACTGTTAATGATCCCAAAGGATCCCAGTTATGAAAGATAATAATATGTCAATGTAATGCAAACACAGTCAGTGCTGTCTTCTGCTCTGGCCATTTGCCTTAGGAGGTAGATTCCTCACCTTAGTTCCTTTCAGGAGAACAGCGGGGACTTCGAGGCTAGTTTAAGATAAGAAAGAAAGAAAGAGAGAAAGAGAGAGAGAGACAGAGAGAGAGAGAGAGAAAGAGAGAGAGAGAGAGAGAAAGAGAGAAAAAGAGAGAAAGAGAAAAGAAAGAAGACAAAAGGAGCCAATGGGCCATCTCTGGCAATTAAAAATCTCTGATCACATGACCAGGCGCACGTGGTTCATGCCTGTAATCCTAGCACTTTTGGAAGCTGAGTGGGTGGATTACTTGAGGCCAGGAGTTTGAGACCAGCCTGGCCAATATGGTGAAACCCCATCTCCACTAAAAATACAAAGATTAGCTGGGCATGGTGACATATGCCTGTAATCCCATCTACTTGGAAGGCTGAAGCATGAGAATCACTTGGACCTGGGAGACAGAGGTTGCAGTGAGCCGAGATTACACCGCTGCACTCCAGCCTGGGTGACAGAGCAAGACCTGGTCTCAAAAGAAAACAAAAAAACACTCTGATCAGGTTTGTCTAACAAATGATCAAATGATCACAACTGTAAACAATAAAACACAATTTCTGAAAAAATATCTGGCATTTGGAAAACCACTGTCCTGCTTTTAGAAAGTTCTTCCTGAGCTGTAGGATTGAGTTTTATTAAAATTATTCTATGGGGACCGGAAGTTACCTTTTCTGGGATATATAGGTGTTTGCTCAGTTAGCCACATGTGTGAGTTCATTTGAGTAAACACTTCCTGAGAGCTTAAGTGGGCAAGGCTCTGAGCTGGGCTCTGCAAGAGTCACAGAGGCTGCATTCTCTGCTTATGTGTTTGTTCCCTTACCGGGCCTCTCTCCTCCCCATCGTGCCAGATTCCACATTCTTCCGTGTGTTTTTCCATCCACTGTGAGATTTCCACTGTATGTTTTCTATTTCCTAAACTATGTGAAAACTACACTTTTAAACACACAATTCCTTCTGGTGATTTTTTTTTTTTTTTTTTTTTTTGAGACAGAGTCTCACTCTGTCACCCAGGCTGGAGTGCAATGGCACGATCTTGGCTCACTGCAACCTCCACCTCCTGGGTTCCAGCAATTCAGATGTCTCAACCTCCCGAGTAGCTGGGATTACAAGTGACTGCCACCATGCCCAGCTAGTTTTTGTATTTTAGTAGAGAGGGGTTTCAACATGTTGGCTAGAGTGGTTTCGAACTCCTACCTCAGGTGATTCACCTACCTCAGCCTCCCAAAGTGCTGGGATTACAGGCGTGAGTCACTGCACCTGGCATCTTTTATTTATAAAGTCAGAAAATCTAAATAAAAACATGTTACGAAATTATTTCCTTTCTTGAATCTTTAGGTGCTTAAATAGGGAAATGGCACAAAACCAAAATATAAGTGGCTAACCCTATTAAAAATTTAGAGTAATGATAAAATACTGTTCTTTATGTATACTGGCATATATGATATGTCTCTTATTATGACATGGAAGACTGGGATAATGGTGTTGTTTCACATTCAACATCAAGATTATAAGGAAGCTCTGTGGTAAATACCATAAAAGCTCTCTGTCTGAAATTCTCTATACCAGAACTTACTTTGGGTACATTTATCAAACATGCTTAAAATTTACTTCTTTTATCTTGCCTGGAATCAGAATTGAGTGGTGAAAAAAATGAAGGCCAGATAAAAATCAATGCTCACTTATTAGGTCTCTAAACTCGGACTAATTTACCAATGAATAAAATACTCTCCCCTTTTGGTCTTTATCAAGTTCCTTGAGATATTGAAGTTTACTGTGATTGAAGTCCACTGTGATAGCTATTTTATTTTTGTCTGCCCTGCTTTCATTTCCCTTTCTTGGGTAAGAGACTTGCCCATCTGGCCTCAGGGATGGGCAGGCAACCCAATCTGGCCAGTGAGAATCCCACTGCAGTATGGAATCGTAGAAAGAAGCTCTCCTTCCACCTGAGTTGTCGGCTACCATGTTCTATGCTGTGAGGGGACGTCCTTTTTGCAGTAAGAAGGAATTTGGTGGACATGCAAAGAGAGGTAGAGACAAAGACAGCTGAGAGATGAAGAAAGAGTCCTTACCCTATGCCCTTCTAAGCTCTTAACATAAGCATTTAGAGTTACACATTTTCCTCTCTACTTTAGGCCCCTTTTCTCCTACTACATTGTACCAGGTTGGTCTATGACCAATACCATATGGCAGAAGTGATGGTACATCATTTCTGAGATTAGGTTATAAAAAGACTTCATCTTGGGCTCTCTCTCTTTCTGTCTCTCTGATCACTCGCTAAGGGGAAGCCAGCATCCATGTCCTGTGATCAGGCTTCTGGAGAGGCCCCTGTGGCGAGGAACTGAAGCCTCCTGCCAACAGCCTTGTGAGTGAGCAGGGAAGCAGATTGTCCAGCTGAAACGGGAAATGCCCCTTGACCCCTTTGTGAGTCTTGTGACAAGGGTGCCTTGCTTACTTAGCCCACAGCTCTCAACCCCTCGTGGGACGGGGAGCGCAGAACAGGTGCAGGAGCCGGGGCAAGTGCTTTTGGGCACTGGTAGGAGCGAAACTCCTGTGGCAGCATCTAGAGGGGAGTACGCGTGACCCCCCAAGAGACTGGAGAGTTCTACAGTGAACACTCTTTTAAAAATTTATTTATTTATTTATTTATTTTGAGACGAAGTCTCCCTCTGTCACCAGGCTGGAGTGCAGTGGCGCGATCTTGGCATACTGCAACCTCTGCCTCCCGGGTTCAAGCAATTCTCCTACCTCAGCCTCCTGAGTAGCTGGGATTACAAGTGCACGCCACCATGCCCGGCTAATTTTTGTATTTTTAGTAGAGATGGGGTTTCACCATGTTGGCCAGGATGGTCTCAATCTCTTGACCTCGTGATCTGCCTGCCTCAGCCTCCCAGAGTGCTGGGATTATAGGCGTGAGCTATCGTGCCCAGGCTACAGTGAACACTCTTTTAGCTTTTGCCGTTCATGGATGGCTTAAGTGTTAAACAGCTCAGTGGGCCCTCTGCCTTTTCGCATGAGGTGGTTGATTTCCACCAGCGAGGGCAGAGGGTCAGCGTGACGCCTTGTGTATCCCATGCTGTTGTCTGGCATCCAGAAAAAAATCAGATCACATGAACGAATTGAAGGATAGTAAATGTGCAGGATTTTATTGCTGATGGAAGTGGCTCTCAGAGGGAAGGAAAGCGAGAAAGGGGATGCAGCAGGAAGGTGTCTTCCCCTGAAGTCTGGCCATCTCCATCCGGACTTTTCTCCAAAGTCCCACTGTCAAGCCGTCCCTCTGAAGTCAAGCTGCTTCTCTCTGACATCTGGCTGCTGCTTCTCTTCTCCCCTTCTCTGCTCTCTGCCAGTGGAGCCTGGGGTTTTTATGGGTACAGGATGGGGGTGGGGTGGGCCAGCAGTGGTTTTGGAGAGGGCAACATTTGAATGGGAAAACAGAGATGTTCTCACTTTGAGCCATGGTTCTAGGCTTGAGGGTGGAGCTTTGCCAGGGTCCCTGTCCTTTTCAGCCTAGAATTTCTCCGCCTCCTGTCCCTACCACAGCCTTGCTGATGACTTGATGGCAACCTCTTAGAGGCCCTGAGCCACCACTGTCCAGCTTAGCCACTCCCAGATTCCTGATCCTCAGAAACTGAGATAATATTTTCTTGTTTTAGGCTGCTAAACTTTGGGATAAAATGTTGTGCAGCAATAGATAACTAATACACCCCTCAATGGATTTTTATTAAACCTGCAGTTTAACTGTCTCCTTTTTCTCTAGCATGAACCACTAGTTAACTTCTCTCCAGGAAAACGCACCTTAAAGTGTTTAGTTCGTATCGTTGGAGACATCTGGAGACAGGAACTGAGCGGGAGGGCAGCTCTGTGCCCTTTCACAATAGAACTCATTAGTATACAGTATCTAGGATTAGCAGGATGCCCAAGGGCTGCTTCTCATTTGCAAAGGAGACAAATCTCCATTCTAGACTTTCCAACTGTTGTTAGAAATATCTAATGGGATAGAATAAATAGCCTGCCAAGTAACTGAAGTTATCAAGGAAGTAAGTCAGAGGAGGCTAGTCCATTTGGTCCACAAAAGACCTTTCATTCACAGGGCTCACTCAGGTGATGTCTGAGAAATCATTTTAGGTTTAATTTCCTCCTTTGCGGGAAGGGGCCTGGTCAAGTCTCTCAGGACAGAAGGCTGTATAATTTCCCATCAAAGATCTCAATTATTCAAAAGATATTGAAGAAAGATAGCACCAGGCTGCAAATTAACCTGATTATTTCTTTGAACCAAAAGGAAATGGTGAATCTAGAGTCAAACCACATACAACGTTCCTCATTTGTAGCTCAGAGAAGAAAGAATGATACAGTATATATTTTCTCCATCCATATGGGAGTACATTTAATAGAGAATCTTCATCTACTATTAATGTAGTAAAGTAGTAAAGTAAAAATGTAAAGTAGTAAAGTAATGTAGTAAAGTAAAAAAGAATCTATGTAACCCTTTAAAGTCTATCAAAAGGTGATGTAAAGTCTCACAGTAAATCAGACTTCTCAATTCATGGCACATTATCTTTGATCTGTGCAAGATGCTTTTTATGTTTGGAGGTATATATTTAATGTGTATCTTTTTATTTGTATGTATTCTTGCAAAGTGCATTACTGTCTGTGTGTGGTACTTCAGGTAATGTGAATGTTAGGTATATCTCACTCCTTTTGGCACTCAGCTGTTTTCAAGATATATCCATGTGGCTGTGTATATGGCTACTCTTGCTGCATGGTTCTCCATAGTGTTCATTTTCCAGTTGCAAACACCAGTTTGTCTCCATAAATAATGGTGCAATGAACATCCTCGACATACCTCTTTATGGCCCTGTGTGAGAATCCCTTTGGGATATTCTTTTGTTTTTTTTTTCGTTAACGATATGTTATAATAAACATAGACTAATGATCCTGTGCCTTAAATAGTCGTTGTGTTGTGTGTTGATTTCCACAAATACATAACTAGTAGAACCTTCACAAATACACGCAAAAAGGTAAACAGGAATGAGACAAGACAGTGCCCATTTCCAGACACAGCTCCCTCCAATACTTGCTAGAAAATGGAGTTTGACATTATTACAATATATCCAGACATGTCAGAGGCGAAATGTCACAGGATAAGGGTACACCAGATCATGATATTTTCCTACTTCCCAAATATTTAAATTTAGCTTTGAACGTCAGTACCAGAGCCAAACTTGTTCTAACAAGAGAATTTTATGTCGCTTCAAAGAGTCTCTACACCTTCGGCCTATTCACTGCAGAGAGAGTCGAAAACTGTAACCTGGCTCTCATATCGTGCATTCCATATGAGTTCCAGTCTTCATATGCGTCCAAATTCTTTAAGATAAATGGAGTGACTTCGCAGCAGGCCACGTAGATAGAAAGTTCCGTAATGGAGGATGATCACATCCTCGCACATCTCCCTGCATCTCCTCCGGGCAGCGTTCCGCGAGGCCCCTCAATCTGGAACATCGGGCTCTGACTTGCAGTTCCAGATGCCGCGCCCTCTTCCCACAGTGGCCTCGCCCGGCCCTTGGGAATATTCCAGACATTCTCTCTCTCTCTGTCTCATCTATCCCAGGAGCAGACTGCAGAGTCCAGAGATTTTGTTCCTTATTCAGATGACAAGGACTCCAGTGTGTCTTTCAGAATGACTAAACTATCGTACTTTCCACCAGTTGCATCTCAGCCACCCTTTCCGCACATATCCCTGCCTTCGGCTATACTGGCATGGATTGTTTTACATTTCGCGTTGAGCAGAATCCAACAGGGTATAAATGGCAACCCCCCATGTTATTTTAATTGCCCTTCATCTGTTATGGTTCTAGTGTTTCTTCTAGCGGCTCATTGTTCCTTTCTCATTAGCTTCAATCCTTTAGCCTATCTTCTATTGGGCTGCTTTCTTGTCAAGTTTGGAAATCTCTTTTGCATTTATATATGCCTGGTGCTTACGTGTCAGAGGTCGTTCAAACCGGGGAGTACTCCATCTTGAAGTAGGCTCAGAAAATAGACTGAACTACTAGCGCTGCATTCCTAGGAGGGTTAGGTGCCTTAGTCACAGGACAGTTTCCAGTTTAAGGGAACAAGTTAATAATGTTAGCATGCTAGATGGGAAATAATAGACCCAGGAAATGTCCTGATGTCCCATATCTTAGAACAAAAGCTTTTTTATTAAGAATATGTCTCGCTTTAAAGATAATAATTACCATGCCATTGTGGAAAAGCATTACACAAAGATTTAACAGTCCCTTCTCGATCACAACCTTCTGTAGTAAGCACATCTCGCCATGATTTTTGCTTCTATCTTATATAGTACAACAAGCATTGTATCTCAGGCAGGCACGTTCCCCCAATACTTTGGGAAAGCGCTCTCTTGTTTGTGGAGTATTATTCTTTCCATTCCTTACTTCTTTTCTTTTCTTTTTCCTTGAGAATTCACTCTGGTTCACTCTGTGTTTGAGAGTTTCACCTGTTGTCCAGCTGGAGTGCAGTTCACAATCTCGGCTCACTGCAAACTCCGCCCCTGGTTCAAGCAATCTCCTGTCTCAGTCTTCCAAGTCTGGGACGTAACAGGTCTGCACCACGACGCCTGGCCAATTTTTGTATTTTCTAGTAAGACAGGGTTTGTAATCGTTTGACCAGGTTGTCTCGACTCCTGACCCACCTGCCCTGAGCTCTAAGTGCGGATGTACAGGTGGAGCCACCATGCCGCCCATTCATTTACTTCTTAATAAACTTGCTTTCACTTGGCCTGGCAGGTGTTCATGCCTGTAATCCCAGCACTTTGGAGGCCGAGGCGGGAGAATCACCTGAGGTCGGGAGTTCGAGACAGCCTGACCAACCATGGAGAAACTCTGTCTCTAACTGAAATACAAAATTAGCCAGGCTGTGGTGCATGCCTATATCCCAGCTACTCAGGAGGCTGAGGCCAGGAGGAATCGCTTGAACCCGGAGCGAGGTGCAGTGAGCCAAGATCGTCCATTGCAACTCTAGCCTGGGTGACAAGAGCAAAACTCCCATCTCAAAAAATTTTAAAAATTAAAAAAAATAAAATAAACTTGCTTTCACTCTACTCTGTGGGCTCATTCTGAATTCTTTCTTGCATGAGATCGAAAAACACTCTGTAGGGGTCTGGATCAGGGCCCTTTCTGGTAACATCTGGACTGTAAATATTTCTCCCTATTGTCAACATTTTCATGGCATTCTTTGTTGAACATGAATAATTAATTTTGATGTAATCAATTATAATTTTTACCTTATAGCTTATGCTTTTAAAGTTTTGTGAAGTCTCTCCCTGCCTCTAGGTCACAATGATATTCTCCCACAATTTGTTCTATTAACTTAGTATTTTTGCATTCTAGATTTAGGTCTTTAACTTTTAACTTTCAGCATTTAACTTTTCCAAACATTTCGGACCACAAACTTTTCCCAAGTAACATACTTTGAAATACCTTACAGAAATATCTAATCTACAAATCACTTATATTTATACTTTCTATGTCTCAGAAGACCCGGGGAAGGTTGGCAAGATGAGATCTTTCCTATGTGTATGAGAATTTTAATCTTTTCTTCTTCTAGATTAGAACCACATTTTAACGTGTTCATTGAGGGCAGGAATATAGCAGATGCTCACTCCGGCCCTTTAAACATATTTCTCAGTGATAATAGGACTCTGATACATCTGATACATACATTGTATGCATTTAACTTGAAGCCAGTCTATTAGGTAAATTACTTAAATCTTGATTCTTGTATTTCATATTCTGCATTAAAAATTTTGTGTTTTGGCTGGGTGCGATGGCTCGTGCCTGTAATCCCAGCACTTTGGGAGGCCGAGATGAATGGATCCCCTGAGGTCAGGAGTTTGAGACAAGCCTGGCCAAGATGGTGTAACTTGTCTCTACTAAAAATACACAAATTAGCCAGGCGTGATGGTGTGTGCCGGCAGTCCCAGCTACTCAAGAGGCTGAGGTAGGAGAATTGCTTGAACCCGGGAGGCACAGGTTGCAGTGAGGTGAGATTGCACCACTGCACTCCAGCCTGGGCAACAGAGTGAAACTTGGTCTCAAAAAAAGAAAAGAAAAAAAAAATGTGTGTGTGTGTGTGTGTTTTGTCCTAGGTTATTTGCAGTGGTTTTCCAATTTTCTGTTTTCGCCAAGGAATCCTTAGCTCAAGTGAAACCTGACGCTGGGATGTTTAGGTACAACAAATAATAGGAGTGCAAGGCCCCAGGAACCTGGAAGCATGGCGCCCCCTGGAGGCAGCCCCACAGAACACAGCTTGGAAAAACATCAAAGTAGACATGTCCCCAGCGACGCCACTTTAGTTTTTTAAAAACAGAGAAGGCCACTTTGCAGTGGCTCATGCCTGTAATCTCAGCACTTTGGGAGGCTGAGGCGGGTGGACTGCCTGAGATCAGGAGTTAAGAGACCAGCCTGGGCAACATAGGGAAACCCTGTCTCCACAGAAAATACAAAAATTAGCCGGGTGTGATGGTGCACACTTGTAGTCCTAGCTACTTCGGAGACTGAGGTGGGAGGTTGGGGCTGCAGTGAACTGTGTTCATGCCACTGCACTCCAGCCTAGGCGACAGGGCAAGACCTTGTCTCAAAAACAAAACAATATCAAGAACCTTTGAATCCAAACACATTTATCCAGAAAAATTAGATTTTGCTGTAACAAAGTAGTGGAGTGGGTATAAAGAATGTCAAGAAATGGGTTCTAGTCCCAGGTCCATGACCATCCAGATGTGTGCATCTGGCAACACCTCTGGGGCCACTTTCTTGTAAAGGTGTGTTGGGGGTGGGGTGGGGATGGAGGAAGTGGAGGGAGGCAGGGGAAATAGAGGGGTGTGTCTGGGTCTGTTCTGCTGAGCTCTCACAGGGGTTGGAACTCAGGTCCCCATTCCTCCCCCAGCCCCTTGGTTTACCTTTCTTTTTTGTGATCAATTTTACATTGGCTTTGTGTAAGATTTCATTTGAACAAAGAGCAGAGTCCTATGACTTAAAAATAAGTATTCGAAATCCCACTGCACTAGATAACCTCTACTGTCATTTATAGTTCCACATTTTGGAGATTTTTTTTTTAACCAAGACAAAAAGTAAGTCTTTACCAGGAATAAATCGTTTTTAACCAAAGAGGAAACCAGGGTATAAAAGGGAAGAGCTGAAACTGCAGTGGTTATTTACACAGTCAGCAGTGACTCACAACCTTGAACTCTGGCACTGCACAGCATTAATGTTCAACAGCACTCTTGTGGAAGGAACAAACACAATATTGCACTTCTCTGTCTTATTAGCTAAATATAAGTGAGGCATATTGAAAATACTACACACACAAAAACTCAATTCAATGGACTGATTTAAAAATAGTTACTAACTTTATTCGTAAGTTTTAAAACAGAACTTGTTATAGGTAATCACGAAGCTTCCAAAAAAAAAAATTACATTCTGCTTTTGTCACCTTGATAGGACAAGGAATGTTTAAATGTCCTTAAAACATAGGGGAGTTAAAAAGTTGACAAATAAACTACTACAAACTATGGATTGTCCACTTCACACACACTAAAATGTGGAATACATGTACATAAATTACTGACCGGTTGTTTACAATGCAAACAGTATGCACTATAGCTTACAGTACCATAAAGGTAACATGCTCCAAAATATAACAGAAGATCACAAACACGTTCAGAGAAAATAGTAACTTTGACTCTTGGGTTCAATTAAGGTTGAAGTGAAATGATCGGGAAAGTTTTCTGAAACTTGAAGGGCACACACAATATAGCAGAACTGTCAATCAACACTCACATGGGGTTGAAAAGCAGCAGGAAGAATCTGGCACGATAACAAGGGTAACCACCTTTCTCTTTCCTCAGTCCCCAATTTGAGTTAGGAAGATTGGGGACTAAACAGAAAACAATATTTAAAAACATATATTATCTGCATAGATAGAAATCTTCCATTATGATGAGAGTGAACATTCGGTCAAAGCTATACAGGATGCCAAGAGTCTGCAGGATATAATTCTGTTTTCAAAAGGAAATATATACGTTTACATCCAGACAGACCACATAACGAATTTAGTGAAAGATCTTTATGCTGTTATTGAAGTGGGTAGAGACACTGACTCAGCCCCAGGTTAGTTCTTAACCTTGGTTAAAAACTCTACTTTGAACATGATTTTTATAATCTTTGTCAGTGAACCCAGCAGTTGTTGCTTTCAGTTGTCTTATCGATTGTACATTTGGTAATAAGAAAACAGTCTCCAAATGATTAACATGTTCCCCTGATTCACAATTAAACAATGGCATTCTGACCAAGATGTTCAGGCTGATCCATACACCAAGGGGAGTTTAAAAGACAAATAAGTATTTGGTGAATTGTAGGACAAGGTTCATAAATCTTTTAAAACTTTTTAAGTAGTGAGTTTCTGTAAGATGGACTTACTGCTCCAGCTAGGAAGCAATTATTTCCCCATCTTTTGTTCCTTTAGATTGTCACCCCAATTATAAAAAATTTGTTTCTTTTAGTACAGGAAGATATAAATGCAAATGTGTAAACAAAGGAAGGAGGAAAGATGGACCAAGTTCACCTGTTTGGTACGTACGAGGTCCACAGCTCTGCAGAAAGGGGAGAAACCCAGTAGACAGAGGGCCTGACGCACCACGGGATTGAGTACATTTTCCATTGCTTAATTGTGTGTGAGATTTTCCCTTTTAAAATAAATCTATGGTCTGTGAAATAGTCTGTATAAAAATATGAAGCTGGCCGGGTGCGGTGGCTCACGCCTGTAATCCCAGCACTTTGGGAGGCCGAGACGGGTGGATCACGAGGTCAGGAGATCGAGACCATCCTGGCTAACACGGTGAAACCCCATCTCTACTAAAATACAAAATTAGCCGGGCGTGGTGGTGGGCACCTGTAGTCCCAGCTACACAGGAGGCTGAGGCAGTAGAATGGCGTGAACCTGGGAGGCGGAGCTTGCAGTGAGTGGAGATCGCACCATTGCACTCCAGCCTGGGTGACACAGCGAGACTCCGTCTCATAAAAAAAAAAAAAAAAAAAAAAAAAAAAAGAAGCCTTGAATAGGTCAGTCATAGCAGTTCCGTCTTGAATAGAACTCAATTTTACAAGCACGGAGTGACAGTATCATTCCACTGCAAACTTTTATTTCCACCTCATATTAGATCTCATTCTGCTTCAGTAGAGTTACCTCTTAAGTACGACTATTAATCATTTCATTAATAGGAAAATCTGGGAAAGCCCATATAAAATGCCAATGTAACTGCTGGCTACCAAGATAAAATTATTTAGGTAGATTCCAACCCCAATGGTTCAATGATAACAAAACCACAAAACATGGGACATCAAATTCATTCACTAAAATTACTAAGTCACCTCTTCCATCCGACGATGAGATTTTTCTTATTCATTGTTTCCCATCAGGGAAAAAAGAATCCTTCCACTTCATGCTTTTTTTTTTTTTTTTTT
>NW_016808328.1:757505-764510 GCF_001698545.2 Rhinopithecus bieti
TTTTTTTGAGCCAGGGACTTGCTATGTTGCCCAGGCTGGTCTTGAACTCCTGAACTCAAGTGATCCTCTCATTTCAGCCTCTCAAATAGCTGAGACTACAGGCACACACCACTGCACCTGGCTGAAGACTATCTTTTTAAAGAATAAAAGTACTGCACTTCACCTCTATCTCCTGGTATCTGTTCGATTCAAACACACCATCAATGCCTACAATATTTTATTTAGAGCCAGGCGTGGTGGCTCATGCCTGTAATCCCAGCACTTTGGGAGGCCAAGGCGGGCGGATCACTAGGTCAGGAGATCGAGACCATCCTGGCTAACATGGTGAAACCCCCCCGTCTCTACTAAAAACAAAAAACAAAAAAACAAATACAAAAAAGTAGCTGGGCGTTGGGGCGGGTGCCTGTAGTCCCAGCTACTCAGGAGGCTGAGGCAGGAGGATGGCGTGAACCCGGGAGGCGGAGCTTGCAGTGAGCCGAGATCGCGCGGCTACACTCCAGCCTGGGCGACACAGCAAGACTCTGTCTCAAAAATAAATAAATAAATAAATAAAAATAAAAAATATTTTATTTAAACCTTTATGTTGAACTTAAAAGTTCCTTGAAGCTTTGCTTTGGCTCTTAATTACTGATATGTTTTTGAGTATAACATTTTGAGGAAGCAGAATGTGAAAAGACTAATTTGCTTTCCCGCTGAGTTTTAGTTCTCGAAGGCAATGGAACTGTTCTTATCCATTTCTGCCTCTTAGTACCTTAAACCTCAGAGATGCTCACTAGTACACTTTTTACTTGGCTTTATCTTTGGTTTCATCAGGTGGATGTGCTACAAAAATCTAGAACGTAAGCGCCAGTGCAGTGTAGGTTCTGTGACTATCCTTGTTAAGTGTTATGGTTTTCTAATCCTTCACAAATATTTTTTTCCCAACACAAAGCACCATTATCTTTTCTCACAATTTTCTACATAGTTTGAGTCCCACGAAGAGGTTATGGTTTCTAAAGAAAACATGGCTACTACTATGCTATCAGGGTTAAATACTTTTTCTTTCTTTTTTTTTTGGTCTGAGATGGAGTTTCACTCTTGTTGCCCAGGCTGCAGTACAATGGCATGATCTCGGCTCACCGTAATCTCCATCTCCCAGGTTCAAGCAATTCTCCTGCCTCAGCCTCTCAAGTAGCTGGGATTACAGGCATGTGCCACCACGCCAGGCTAATTTTGTATTTTTTTAGTAGAGATGGGGGTTTCACCATGTTGGTCAGGCTGGTCTCGAACTCCTGACCTCAGGTGATCCACCCACCTCGGCCTCCCAAAGTGCTGGGATTATGGTGTGAGCCACCACACCTGGCCTATCGGTTAAATCCAAGTAATAACTCAATTTCAAAAAAATTGCAGAAAAGCTTATTAAAAGAAAAAAAAAAACACAAGACTTACCTCTCGTAAATTTGTTACATGAACTAGATATTATACAGCCAAAAAAGGACAGAGATGATAGTACCTGTTAAGATCCTGGTTCATTTCACAATATGAAAAAGTTGATGGGTACTTAGTAGTTTTTTTTTAATTAATTGTATTATATTATACTAGAAAATGAAAATATTAATGTTTTCCATTCAGAAAAGTTTAAATGACTCTCTAATTTTGGTTTAAAGTTTTCTTCAATTTATTCAATGCTCTAAAAAAAAAAAGATAGAAAAGCATTGGGTAATTTGCACTGCTTGACTGTAAAAAGTTTTATGTGTTTGGAATAGAATATTCTTTAGTTGGCAGGCAGAGAATGAAAGCCAAGCCAAATAACAAAATATCATGGGTTTTGATCACTTAGAAAATTACAGTGAATCAATATTACCTAAAAGGAAATTCAAAAAATTCCCAATTGTTGATAATACATGTCTCCTGACATATAGGGTCCATCTTGCAACAAAAAATGGGCACAATGCTGAGTTCAGAACTGCAAAGTAAATTTATTAAGTGGCTCTCGGTTAAAATGACAAATGATGATTTGAATTCAATACATTAAATTGCTGATAGAATTGCAAATTTCAACTGAATTTACATTGAGGCTTAGCAGTGGTAGTTGGCTACAAATGGAACAGTTTATTACCTCAGAGTATTTGAGGGCAAGGAAGACATAGAAAAAAATTTAGGGGTGTGCAACACAGTTAGTGCTCAGAAATAAATTTTACCATAGTGAGAACAAAACCACAATGATGTTAGTATCACTGTGCAGACGTCATGGTTGAATGCCTGCGTTTTGTTCCTTCATGGTGGCAGCCACCTTGGTTCATTCGTTCTCACTCATGTTTGCAACTCCTTCACACGCCCCGGAGCTTCCCAAGTGTGCCACACAAAGGAAACAGCACAGTGAGTGGAGGCCAGCAGACCCACTCGGCCCAAAGCAAAGCCTTCTCAGTTATGAGACTTTTCTACAGAAGGGACTTCAAAGTCTAAACAGACCAGAAAGAGTTAAAAAGATCCTGCTTCTTCTTAGAGAGGGTCAAATACACATTCTGACACATAAGTGAGAAACAATTCTGTTTTAGGGAAAGTGCCAATTGCAATCCGGGTACAAAATTGCAACAAAAAGAAAAGTAAAACTGAATGATCTCCCCCTCATTCCCTAATTCATAGAAAATAGTAGGTGTGACTTTTGTTTCAAAGCAAGCTGAAGAATGGTTAAGGGACAATTTACATTATCATTACCTTTTCTAGTTGAAAGTCTATGAATGACATACATAAACGTACACATCACAGCAAAAGACTCAAGAACCAGTGGCTAACATGATACTGGAAAAGGTGAAGGATAAAAATTGGTGAATGAAGGTAGTTGGGTGGTCTACAGGCTAGAACACGGTCACCAACGGCAGAATGCAGTAGCCACCTGCAATCCTAATCATTCAAGCTTCCTGGTGGTACGTCCCACTTCTAAAGCGGTCCTCCTTCCCAGGCAGCCATGTCTCGAGGGCGCCACATCAGGAATGAGGGCCTGTGCATTGCTTTGTCCCAAATTCCAGATAAGAGCAACATGTGGGGACATCTGTGTCATAAGACTGATCCTCAAAGTGGATTTGGCATTTCTTCCCCAAAGCTGATGAAATAAATACTTGAGAACCATGATTTCTACGAATTATTCTGTATTTCAGGTTTCTTTTCCTGCAAAAAATGTCGTGTATACTGAATAACAACCTTTGATCGATGTATTAATTAGAAGCTATTTATACCAGTAGAAAAATACCCATTGTATTTTTCTATTTGTAAGACTATTTTAAATTCATAAAAATGGTACTGTACTGGCTGTGACTAGAGTTCCAGTTTTTGGTGTCTCCTGTGATACGGCATCAGGAGGACTTACAAGGCTGGAGGGAAGCGAAACTGTTTTCCTAATCTGTTATTATTTTAAAATGGTTAAGGGTGGCCACATCTCCGGGGCTTCTCCTTTAATGTAAAGTCCCATTTGGAATATCACTTAAAATCTAGGGCAGGTCAAATCAGCTGCTACTCTACACGACCGTGTCTGCAGTACAGGCGTGGTGAGAAGACCTACACCTCCCTCTGCAGAGTCTCAGCTACACTGTCGGCAGCAACGCACCGGCCGCGGAGCACAGATCGCCATGGCCGGAGCCCACCAGGGCAGCCGCCTTGCACCACAACCAAGCGCCTCACAGTGCGCAGTCGAAGGTCTGGGACTCATTCAGCGCTGCGGTCGGAGGGTCAGGGCGCCTCGTCTGGACAATTTTCTGTTTGGGGTTTTTTGTTTCTTCTTCCTCTTCAGTTTCACTTTCACAGACATGAACCACCACGCTGGGCGTCGACTCCGTTCCTGCGTGAAGTTCGTATTTCTCTCCTGCGGAGGTAAAAGCAAAATAAGAACCCTGACAAAAGCATCACTTCCAGCAAAAAGAACTCTTTTGTCTCTTGCAACGTTTTGTTTTACTCCTATTTTAATGGGTGATTCTTGTTGTTTAAATCTTTAAGTCCTATGTCAGAGTATTTTATCTTGTTTTGGTGTTCAAGATTTGATACTTTAAGGCTCGTATAAAATGTTGTTGTTTCAGTACTGAGGTCTTGGGAGTTAAAATGCAAACGCTAATGATTGTTTTCTGAATAATATGAGTGAATCTGTTTAATTAATTAATTAATTAATTTGAGATGGAGTCTCGCTCTGTCGGCCAAGCTGGAGTGCAGTGGCGCGATCTCGGCTCACTGCAACCTCTGCCCCCCGGGTTCAAGTGATTCTCCTGCCTCAGCCTCTGGAGTAGTTGGGACTACAGGTGTGAGCCACCACGCCCAGCTAATTTTTGTATTTTAGTTGAGATGGGGGTTTTATCATGTTGGCCAGGCTGGTCTCGAACTCCTGACCCCAAGTGATCTGCCTACTTTGGCCTCCCAAAGTGCTGTGATTACAGGTGTGAGCCACCGCGCCCGACCGAGTCAATCTGTTTAACTTCAAAATGGTGTCAGTTTTCCTTTGGGAGATACTTGTAAGGATTCAGGCAGCACAGGCAATCCGTTGATTGTAGGACCTTGGATATCTAAGATACAGCTCTAACGTCTAAAAACAGCAGAGTCACTTCTTCCTCAAAATGCCTCTTTTATTCCCCTTCAGGAGACATAACTCTGTCTTGGGTGGACAACTGTCTGAACCAGCATCGCATCGGTTTCTTGTATGATTTTAAAAGCATCACATCGGTTTCTTATATGATTTTAAAAGGAAGAGAGGTAGAGAAACTAAAGAGAAGGAACAGAGGAAATGAAAAAGAAGTGACAAAAATATTGAAGGAATGAGATGATATCACCACCAATTCCTTATAATGTAGTCAAAGCAGTTGTTGTTTACCTGATATACTTGGTGGGGCTGAGGAGAGAAGGCACCTAATATTCACTAACTGCCTATCAAGTACTAGCAAAATTTGTAGTAGTAAAAATTGCAGTTACATTTACTGAATATTATGTGCACATCATTTAATACTTATTTTTTATTTTTATTTTTGGAGAGAGTCTTGCTTCATGGCCCAAGCTGGAGTGCAGTGGTGTGATCTTGGCTCACTGCAAACTCTGCCTCTCGGGTTCAAGCAATTCTCCTGCTTCAGCCTCCTGAGTAGCTGGGACTAGAGGCGTATGCCACCACGCCTAATTTTTTGTATTTTGTATTGCACCATGTTGGCCAGGCTGGTCTCGAACTCCTGACCTCAAGCAATCCGCCCGCCCTAGCCTCTCAAAGTGCTGGGATTACAGGTGTGAGCCACCACGCCCCGCCCTCATTTAGTACTTATAACCACACTGAATGGTGTATATGATTCTCCCTACTTTATAGATGGAAAAGCAGAAGCTCAGAAAATGGAGGCTACGTAACTTGCTCAAGATCACAGAGCAAGTAGATGCCACAGCTGGAATTTGAACTCAGGTGTGTTTGACTTTATCCTCTGCTCTAATCATACTGCCACAATGCACATTGCTGAATACGATCTTCAATATAAAAGTTTCTTGGGGAAGAAAAGAGGAAAAATAGAAGTTTATTACCTGGTCCCAATTTGGAAACAGCACAGAGTAAATCATAATTTATAACAGGCATCGCATCTTCACTCTGCTTCCACCCCACCGGGGGAGAGGCTGGAGGAGAGATGAGGAACTGCTTGACAGGCTGGGGCGGCAGGAGATACGACTTGTCCCGCACTTCACCAGACATCTGCACCTGCAGGGAGCGAGACGCTCAAAGCCAGTTTGCAAACTGGGTTATGTTTTCTTCCTTTTCAACTTTATGTTTACTGTTCCATCTTTTTGTAGAAAATTAAAAATTTCTCTTAAACAGTCTATAATCTCCAAGAGGGTGGGACTGGGTCTGTTTCGCTCACCACTGGCCACTCAGTGCACAGCACATGGCCACACATAGTAGATGCTTCATAAATATTAACTGAATAAAAAATAAATGGATGGGCTGGGTGTGGTGGCTCACACCTGTAATCCCAGCACTTTGAGAGGCCGAGGCAGGTGGATCACCTGAGGTCAGGAATTCGAGATCAGCCTGGCCAACATGGTGAAACTCTATCTCTGCTGAAAATACAAAAATTAGCCGGGTGTGGTGGCGCATGTCTGTAGTCCCAGCTACTTGGGAGGCTGAAGCAGGAGAATCACTTGAACCCGGGAGGCGGGGGATGTGGTGAGCTGAGATTGCATCACTGCATTCCAGCCTGGGTGACAGTGAGACTCCATCTCAAAAAATAAAAAAATAAAAATAAAAATAACAAATAAATAAATAAGTAGATGAACAGAGAAATGAACGATAGTAACTACTAAATTCCAGTCTTAGAAGACATTAGATTATATCGACATCTTTTCATTTAGGTTTTTACTCGGAAGGCAAGACAAGAAAACTTTTTTTTTTTAATTTGAAAGGGAGAGTGTAAAAAATGCTTTTTTGAAAATAAAACAGTGCACTTGATACACGAGTAATCTCTTGATTTTGCCCATTCTTCTCAGAAGAAATCCGTTTCTCAGAAAGTCACACCAATGCAGGATTAGAATATACTAAGTGTAGCCAATTCTTGGTACCCCACAGGGTCCTCTACAATTTCAAAGTCGAAGATTTGTACAGTTCTGTGACCTCCCTGGTTCCTCATATGAATTATGGAACATAGAAAATGATTTAAGAGACCATTTTCTCAGTTTTCCCAAGGATTTCATGTCTTATTTCATGTGTGCCATTCCAGAGGCAGAGGAGGTAAGTTAGTTCCCTAACACTAGGTGTCAGGGCATAACCCACGCAGAATCCCAGTTGAGCAAAGCTGACAGAAAAATCAACTCCTTCAACTGCTAGTCTCAGCAAAACAAAGTTAGGAGGTAAATATGCTTAATAAATACATAAAATTATGTATCTATAAAATAAAAGTAAAATATTTTTGTATTATTTGCTGATTGAGATGGTTCATTCTATACACCTCTGCTATAATAATATAGAAAATGGTGAACTAAAACTATTTTTGGATGGAGAAAACAAGTGTAGAGAACAGTGTT
>NW_016808328.1:764690-766523 GCF_001698545.2 Rhinopithecus bieti
ATTATACTTTAAGTTCTAGGGTACATGTGCATAACGTGCAGGTTTGTTACATATGTATATTTGTGCCATGTTGGTGTGCTGCACCCATCAACTCGTCAGCACCCATCAATTCATCATTTATATCATGTATAACTCCCCAATGCAATCCCTCCCCCCTCCCCCCAAAAAAGAAAAATCTTTAACAGAAGGGGAAATTTAAATCATGAAACCTAAGTAATTAAGAACTCATTGTAAGTTAAACTTTTCTCCTAAAACAGTATACTTTTCTTGCACATATACAAGAACAGGTATCCTGTAATTTAGCAATTGTACTTACTTTATGCATTTTTTTGAGATGGAGTCTCATTCTGTTATCCAGGCTGGAGTGCAGTGACGTGATCTCAGCTCACTGCAATCTCCACCTCTCGGGTTCAAGTGATTTTCCTGCCTCAGCCTCCAAAGTAGCTGGGATTATAGGGGCTGGCCACCATGCCTGGCTAATTTTTATATTTTTAGTAGAGATGGGTTTTCACCATGTTGGCCAGGCTGGTCTTAAACTCCTGACCTCAAGTGATCCATCCACCTCAGCCTCCCAAAGTGCTGAGATTACAGGCATGAGCCACCACGCTGGGTCGTGCACTTAAGTGTAATTAACTTTATTAAATATTGTCTACATTCAAAGGTTATAAAACAAATGCAAGATAGAAGAGAATGATACAAACACGCCCAATTCTAGAACACTGCTATTGTTCTGATGTCCTCGGGGCAACAAGGTTAGTTTTCCCTGTCACATTCCTTTCCTCCTTCAAAGCTGTCATTTCTGGAATTTTATCATTCCCTTGTTTTTCTTTATAGTTTACAACATTTATTTGTATCTCTAAAAATGTTATCATGTTATATGTATTCTTCCACAACTTGCTTTTTTTGCTTAGATCTTGCTGCTGAGGTTCTCCCTTGCTGCTGTGTGTGACTGTTTTGTTTTGTTTTGTTTTGTTTTTTTTTTTTTGGAGATAGAGTCTCACTCTGCTGCCTAGAATGAGGTGCAGTAGTGCAATCTTGGCTCACTGCAGCCTCGACCTCTAGGGTTCAGGTAATCCTCCTGCCTCAGCCTCTTGGGTAGCTGGGACTATAGGCACCTGCCACCACATCCAGCTAATTTTTTGTATTTTCAGAAGAGACGGGGTTTTGCCACATTGCCCAAGCTGATCTCAAACTCCTTGGGCTTAAGTCACTTACTCCCCTTGACCTCCCAAAGTGCTGGGATTATAGGTATGAGCCACTACACCCAGCAAGACATCCATCTCTAAGTACTGTTTCAGCTGTTCACCACCAGTTTGTTTAATTTTTTTTTTTTTGAGACAGGGTCTTGCTATATTGCCTGAATTGGGCTCAAGTGATCCTCCTGCCTCAGCCTCCCAAGCAGCTGGGAGTACAGGCATGTGCTACCACACCCAGCACCTGAACAGTTTTGATATGTTTTATTTTTATTTTTTTAAAATAGAAGGCAGGACAAAAACAAAATAAAATAAAATTAGCCAGGTGTGGCCAGGCATAGTGGCTCACACCTGTAATCCCAGCACTTTGGGAGGCTGAGGTGGGCGGATCACTTGAGGTCAGGAGTTCAAGACCAGCATAGCCAACATGGTGAAACCCTGTCTCTACTAAAAATATAAAAATTAGCCAGGCATGGTGGTCAGCACCTGTAATCCCAGCTACTTGGAAGGCTGAGGTGGGAGAATCACTTGAACCTGGGAAGTGGAGGCTGCAGTGAGCCAAGATCGTGCCACCGCACTCCAGCCTGGGTGACAGAACAAGACTCTGTCTTTAAAAAAAAAAAAAAGAGAGAGAGACAGA
>NW_016808328.1:766770-781947 GCF_001698545.2 Rhinopithecus bieti
TATAAAATTAGCCAGGCATGGTGGTCAGCACCTGTAATCCCAGCTACTTGGAAGGCTGAGGTGGGAGAATCACTTGAACCTGGGAAGTGGAGGCTGCAGTGAGCCAAGATCGTGCCACCGCACTCCAGCCTGGGTGACAGAACAAGACTCTGTCTTTAAAAAAAAAAAAAGAGAGAGAGACAGAGTCTCTCTGTCGCCCAGGCCGGAGTGCAGTGGCGTGATCAGAGAGCTCACTGCAGCCTCGAACTTCTGGGCTCAAGCCACCCCCAGTACTTCAGCCTCCTTCAGCACGCACCACCACACCTGGCTTTTTTTTTTTTTTTTTTTAAAGAGATGAGATCTTGCTATGGTTCCCAGGCTAGTCTCAAACTCCTGAGCTCAAACTATCTTCCTACCTTGGCCTCCCAAAGTGCTGGGATTACAGGCATGAGTCACCAGGCCTAGCCACACCTGGCTAATTTTATTTTATTTTTGTACAGAGTCAATGTCTTGCCCAAGCTGGTCTAGAACTTCTGTGCTCAAGTAATCCTTATGCCTGAGCCTCCCAAACTGCTGGGATTAAAGGCGTTAGCAACTGCGCCAGTTGATTCTAAATACTCTCTAATTTTTCTTACAATCTCTCCTTGTCTCATGTTTAGATGTATGTTTCTTAAATTGCAAATGGATGGGAGTTTTTTATCTTTTTAATGTCTAACTCATTTTCACTCTGATTGGAGTAGGCTATCCAGAGTGATAGTAATCCTTTGACAGTTTGAGACTTGCTTTTGGTTCAATGTCATTAAATTTCATAAATCTTCTACATGTGCTTGAAAAGAGTGCATTTGTGCAGCTGTTTGGTACAGTATTATAAAAATGTTCAGTATATCCAGCTCATATTCTTTACAAGTTCTATATCCTGATTTTTTGGGGGTCTGTTTTAACTATTATCAGGAAAGATCTGTTAGATTTTCCCACTATCAGGTCGATGTGTTATTTTTCTGTATAATTTGGTTACTTTCGCGTCCTACATTTTAAGGCTAAGTTATCATGTGCATACAAGCTTATAATTGTTTTCTCTTCCTGGTGAATGAAACTTTTAATCATTAGGTAGTGACCTTCTTCATCTGCCAGATAAAGAAATGTGCTTTGTTTTAAAGTCTATTTTGTCTGGTAATGATATAGCTGGTGTAGCTTTCTTTTGATTATATATTGCATGGAAATCAATTTTTAGCCTTTACTGCTAACCTTTATGTATCCTTATGTTTTAGATATGTCTCATAAAAAGAATACATGTGTGTATAATGCATGTGTGTGCCTGTATGTAAATAAATGCAGTTTGACACTCACTGTCTTTCCACTGGAGTCCACTGTTGACTGCTGATATTTTGGGATGTCTACTATCTTATCTGTTTGTCTTAGATTTTCTGTGTTCATTTTTTTATTTGTTTTCTTTCCAACTATTTTCTCTCTTTCTCTATTTTCTTACCCTGAATGAAATTCCTATGAAAGATGCTAATGTATGTTTGGCATCGTCTTTAAAGACGCCTAACTCCCTACAGCCACAGCTTCTCTTTCACAAAGGCAAAACCATCAAACCTTTTTCTCAACATTCATACTGGGACTATATAATTCCACAAAATAGCATTTTGGGGTAAAAGCACTGGAAGAATATCTGAGCACAAATCATTTTATATAATTTGCAATAAGTGTGTTTCTCCTGAGTATTTTGAGATGGACTAGAGAAAGAGAGCAATATTTGAATCATTCATGAGGCTGAGAAAAAAAATGGT
The DNA here is from genome assembly GCF_001698545.2 of Rhinopithecus bieti. Taxonomy (NCBI): domain Eukaryota; kingdom Metazoa; phylum Chordata; class Mammalia; order Primates; family Cercopithecidae; genus Rhinopithecus; species Rhinopithecus bieti. The sequence goes on from NW_016808328.1 coordinate 768,540, forward strand.
TATTTTCCTATTTATTAACGAATTGGGATAATGAAAAGCCTAACTTCAATCACCAGAAGAAATGTGACATTAAATTTTCTTTACAGAAAACATATTTAGGCAATGGTTTAATAAATGAAATGTAATAAAATGGATCTAAGAAACTTCTCAATACCTTTAGACGTATTCCTTAGGCTTGGCAATGGTAACACAATAAAAGGAACCTATAAATTAGCTTTGTTCTTGCTCGGCCTATGTAAAGATCTTTCAATGATCTGTTGATCTTGAAGTGCAAATTATACATTCCCTCATTTATTAGCTTCTCTCAATGTGAACATTTACCTGGCACTTTGCACTATTTCTCCAATTGGATAAAATATAAAATAATTTGTCCTCTGATATTTATTCTTTGTGTTCAAATATCCTTCATTCTTGAGGAAACATCATTTATCCTAAAGACTATGTATTTTTTGTTGATTCATTTAAAAAAATAAATTATGCTGGACCTTCTACTCAGCCTGGCTTTTTAGTGGACTGCAAGCTGCTTCCAGCAGGGGGCAGTTTTAAGATCAATCCTATTCTTATTTACTACAGTATTTCCATATATTAAAGTAATACAGAAAGCCACACACGGTGGCTCACGCCTGTATTCCTAACACTTTGGGAGGCTGAAGCAGGCAGATCAACTTGAGGCAAGGAGTTTGAGACCAGCCTGGCCAATCTGGTGAAACCCTATCTCTACTAAAAATACAAAATTACACACCTGTGGTCCTAGTTACTCTGGAGGCTGAGACATAAGAATTGCTTTAGCCCGGGAGGCAGAGGTTGCAGTGAGCCAAAATTATGCCACTGTACTCCATCTTGAGTAAGAGAGCAAGACTGTCTCAAAAAAAAAAAATCTAGATAAATAATAAAATATTATATAGCTTTAGTAAGGATTTTAAAGTATATCAGTTCTTAAAAGGGAAGGTGAATAGGTAAATATATTAAATACTGATAATTATTATTGCTTCTGGATACATTTCAAAGTTTCTTCAGCATCCATTTCAAAGGTGGCTAGCTTTGTTGCTTTTAAAGAGAATGAGAATTGAGATTTTGCAAAATCACAACCCATTTGGTTCTTGGTATTAGCTTATTTTAAATGGATTTTAAACAGTAAGAAAATATTAAAATTCCCATGTGATATAGTCAAGAAATATTAACACTGAACACAATGGAAATTAAGAACTAATTAAGAACAGCTTATAAAATATTAGTACTTTGTAATTCTATACATTAAACATTTTCCTTGCCCAAGGTAAAAGGACCATGTATTATCCCCAGTCCTCCAGAGCAATGAACTTTTCCTAGTACCAATGTATTGTATGACAGAAGCTATCTTGCAAACAGCTACTTGATAATCATATCCTTCTTCCTTTTTCCCTTCAAGATACTTCTTTTTTTCAAATTCCAGAAATACACTGTAACTGAATGTAACATGCAGATGACAGCAATGGGTCATATGGCTCGCTCGCTCGCACACTCTCTCTCTCTCTCCCCCCGCGCCCCCCCCCAAAATCCAATACCTGTGATAGGACTAAGAATTATAACAAAATGGCCAGGCACAGTAGCTCATTCTTGTAATCTCAGCACTTTGGGATGCCAGGAACTTGAGACCAGCCTGGGCAACACTGCAAGACCCCATCTCTACAAACAAATTAAATAATTAGCCAGGCATGGTGGCACACACTTGTAGTCTTATCTACTCAGTTGGCTAAGGTGGGAAGATTGTTTGAACCCAGGAGTTCGAGGCTGTAGTGAGCCACAATCGCACCACTGTACTCCAGCCTGGGCAACAGAGTGAGACCCTGTCTCTCTCTCTCTCTAAAAAAGAGAATTACACAAAAATGAAGCCATGCAAGAACTGATTGGCAAGCTTTTTCTGAATTTTGTGTTCTTTCTCTCTCCTTCACATCCATTTTCCCTTGAAGTAGCATGAATATGGTTATGAAATATGTGAATTCTAGCTGTGAGGTGCTTTAGAAGCATGAAGAATTAACTTGGAGGCAAAACCATCAGTTTCCTATTTGACAAAAAAGGTTACGAGCCCTCAGCTGGTAGCTTTGCCCTTCTGTGAGTCCACAGACATCCCTATGTAGATTCCTGATGCTGCCCGATAGCCCGACATTAGCACGAAAGGGATTTAGAAGATTGCAGACAGCAGGGGAAGGACATAATCTATGAAAATGGACTGAAAACGACTTGTGATAAACATGAGGATCTGCAGCTGTTCATTCAAAACCAAATGACTATTTTCTCCTTAGAGTTGTTTCAGAAATAGCTCACTTTTATAAATGTCTGAATTCTCTAATGATGTAACATTAACATCATCCTGTTGGGTGATGGCTGCACATTTATTTGAGAAAAGATAATGGGGATTCCATTAAAATAAAAATCATCATTAACCACTTTACTTTTCTGTAGTCACTTACTATCCCCTCTGGCAGCGTAAGGTCTACAGGCACAACACAAATAGTGCAACCTAAAACCAATGCCTGAGGCTTTTTCCTATGATGTACGTAGATTTTCCACAAAATATAGACCAGAAGCTGCCTTCACATGCTAAGATCACCTGTGCAATTAGTCAGCCATCAAAATGACAGCACATACCTTGTACCTAAAATAGCTAAGAACAACATGTAACCAACAACCTTCTTGGGGACTTAAGAAAGAGTGCTTGACAGCTGGATAACAGGCATCAGTAAAGGAGAAAAGTGGAAAAGGCCATACAGGAAGGTCAGTTTCAAGGAGCAACAGATGAGGATGGCAGCCAAGTGTGTATTTCCTGACCTTTCTGGAACCACCATGGCTCCACTCTGTTGCCCTATCCCAACTCGGAGAAGGCAAGGTTTAGCTGTTTCACTGAAGAACAAACTGGGAACATGATTTTGCCACACCCCTTTGCTTTGGACTGAAAAAAAATGAGGAGCCCACCACTTCTAGTAAACATTAGAGAGCAGGAGGATGGGAGGCTGAGGCATGAGAACTGCTTGAACCTGGGAGGTGGAGGTTGCAGAGAGCCGTGATTGTGCCACCACACTCCAGCCTGGGTGACAGAGCGAGATCCTGTCTCAGAAAAAAAAAAAAAAAAAAGAAAGAAAGAAAACAAAACAAACAGAGTAGGAGGAACGATTTTACTCTTGAGAAGGAATGGCTTGATTCATTCAGCAGTGAAATTATCTTTGGAATCCTAAGGCAAGAGATTTATATTCTATGTCTTTCTGTAAATCTGATCTAGAAAATTCCATTTCTCCAGTGTCCCGAGCCTGCAGGTCCACTAATATCAAAGGCAAGGCCTCCATTTCTGTCTGGGGGTAAGCAAAGTGCTTTTGGTTCTCCTCAATCACCACTGACTAAAACAGCCAGACAGATAGACTTTACTGAACAGAAAAAAGAGCACATACAGCTAGGCATGGTGAATTTAAAAACTTTCCTTTGATAATCTGAGTACTTGTAAAATTCTGGGACCTAAAGTCAAAAGTGCTAGAGGGGAGAAGAATATATGAAAAATGCAAAACCTTTGTCAACCTTTGTTATTTATGTTGCCATCATCATTTTCCAGATCAGAAAGAAACCTGTAACTGAATTAAAATTCAAGAAAATATGGAATGCTAGCTATTCAAGATGAGTTTTTATGTTTTAATGGCTACTGTATTTATAAACACATACTCTGACTTATTGGAACATAAATTCTTTCTTTTTTCTTGAGACAGGGTCTCGCTCTGTCACCCAGGCTGGAGTTCAGTGGTGCAATCTTGGCTCACTGAAACCTCTGCCTCCTGGGTTCATGTAACTCTCCTGCCTCAGCTTCCTGAGTAGCTGGGACTACAGGTGCCTGCCACCATGCCCGGCTAATTTTTGTATTTTTAGTAGAGACGAGGTTTCACCATGTTGGCCACACTGGTCTTCAACTTCTGACCTCAAGTGATCTGCCTGCCTCAGCCTCCCACAGCGCTGGAATTACAGGCATGAGCCACACTATGCCCAACCCTGGAACATCAATTCTTAAACAGCTATGATTTTTTTCCAAATCTATAATATTCCTTAAGCCATGTACAAATAAAGTGGTCAACATGATGATTAATCATTATTGATCAGAACAAATTATGGATTGGCATAAGGATGGGATCATGAAAATATTTTGATTGCTGTGTTAGTTACAAGGGTAGATACTGTCAACTTACCAAACTGCATACTTTGAAGATCTGTATATTTCACTAAGAGTTTTACCAAAGTTAAAAACAATGTATAGGCCGGGCGCGGTGGCTGAAGCCTGTAATCCCAGCACTTTGGGAGGCCAAGACGGGCGGATCACGAGGTCAGGAGATAGAGACCAGCCTGGCTAACACTGTGAAACCCCATCTCTACTAAAAAAACACAAAAAACTAGCCGGGCGAGGTGGTGGGCGCCTGTAGTCCCAGCTACTCCGGAGGCTGAGGCAGGAGAATGGCGTGAACCCGGGAGGCGGAGCTTGCAGTGAGCTGAGATCCGGCCACTGCACTCCAGCCTGGGCGACAGAGCGAGACTCCGTCTCAAAAAAAAAAACAAAAAAAAAACAATGTATAAGGGGAAACAAGATAAAAAGATGGGGTGAAGTGGCTACAGCAGCGAGCTGCCGGGTCAGAGGTAGCACCTGGGTCTCACCATCGCTGAGCACAGGTGTTGGATGCCAGAGCCCTGCTTCATGAGTGTCTGCCATAGACCTGGCTGTGGGCCCAGAAAGGCTGGTTTTGGCTGGCACTATTTTCCATCTTTAATTAGGGCAACATATCCTTAGTTATTAATAGTAATTCTGGTTATAGAAACTTCTCTGGCTGGGTGTGGTGGCTTATGCCTGTAATCCCAACACTTTGGGAGGCCGATGCAGGAGGATTACTTGAGGCCAGGAGTCTGAGACCAGCTTGAGCAACATAATGAGACCTCATCGCTACAAAAAAAAAAAAAAAAAATAGCCATTCATGGTGGTGTGCACCTGTAGTCCCAGCTACTCAGGAGGCTGAGGTGGGAGGGCTGCTTGAGCCCAGGAGGTCAAAGCTGCAGTAAGCCAAGACTGTTCACTGCACTCCAGCCTGGGTGACAGAGTGAGACCCCATCTTAAAACGCAAAAACAAAAAAATAAAAATAAAAATTTCTCTCTTCCATAGTTAAGTTGGAAAAGATCTATGACTGTGCTTGAACTGAAGATGTATGCACAATGTAGAAATCATTTTCAAGCAGTTTGGCAGCCAGTTGCCAGCCTCAAAACACCTCGAAAATGCACTTTGCCACCCGAGGAACAGGTCCACAACCACAGCTACCCCCCAATTACAGCAACATTAACAGTTAAGCTGATTAGGCAGCTGTCAGGGCTTCTACAGAAACAGTCTACACACACACACACACACACACACACACACACACACACACACTCTCTCTCTCTCTCTTTCAAGATGTGAAGGTACCACACTCAAGTGATGACACTCAAACCCTGTAGCCCATCAATAAAGAAAAGTACTTTTTATTTGGCTTTTCTATTGGAGAAGTGCGATCTTCAAAACCACAAATGGGAGAACTTCTAACAGCTCGTGACAGCAGTATCGGCCTTTTCCCCCTTAAGCCTAGAGGTTGTTTGGTTATTTACTGAATAAAGCAAAGAAGACAGAGGAGCAGATTATAAGGTCCCCTGAAGGAAACAGCAGATGGACCAAATCTAGAGAGAGTGCACACAAATTGTGAAACACGATTTCTGTCCTTTGCAACCCCACTTAGCTATTTTGCTATTGAAGGGCATCTCAAAGAGGCAGTCAAATTATAAGCAGGCAATTACCTAATCCAAAGCCCCAAAACAGCCCACAAAACACTTCAGGTTTGCAAACCTGTCCAGGGAGCTGGACTCAAACATACAGTTTTGATCTAAGACATCACAGTTAAGAAAAACCACGGTGAGTTCTTCCCCCAACAAACCGTGCAAATTTGCCCAGGAACAAGGGAAAGTGTTTCAGCTGCCCAGGCTGCTGTTCAAGCACTCTGGGCTCCGTTTTCAAGGTTGGTGTGGTAGCAGATCCATGCCAGCTATTCGAGAAAACTGATGACTGCTCTCTAGGATGTCCATTGGAATCTTCCCTCCCTCTTTCTTGTCCTCCCTGTCCATGAAGTAGGAAAGATTTGGGAAGCCCAAGTTCAGCTTGAATTCCACATCTGGCCTTGGGTTCCATGACAGCCAGGAGCAGAACGACATGGGCCAGGTGCAGATGCTCCGACGGCCCCATCAGAGACAGTGCCCATATGGTGATCTCTTTGTGACTTTTGTGAGCGAGCATTGGCTTTGATGAACAAGCATCAAACCCCGCTCTGCCTCTGAGAAGCGGAACATGAGTGGATGTTATCCATTCGGGAGGACCAGAGGCCCCTGTTCATAGGCCTGGTGGTGTGTGCCTGTGGTCCCAGCTACTCAGGAAGCTGAGGTAGGAGGATCACTTGAGCCCAGGAGGCAGAGGCTGCAGTGAGCCGAGATTGCTCTACTGCACTCCAGCCTGGGCAACAGAGCCAGACCCTGTCTCAAAATAATAATAATAATAATAAAAATAATGAATAAAGCATCCTTTCTATTCCTGAACATTCAGTCCAGAAGCTGTTGATGGAGCCATGTAAGGTAGCTGTGCACAAAGCTGGGCAGTGGGGGAGCTGCAGCAGCCCGCAGCACGGTGTGGGGTCCAGGTGGGGCAGGGCAGGTGGTCACTTGGAGAGTGGCCTGGCATGGGGTATTGGAGCCCAGCAAAGATGAGGATGGTATGCCCAACAAGAGGCTGCCTAACACAGGGTAAGGGGGCGAGTATTCCTGCATTGGAGCAGTCGGACTGGAGGGGGAAGCCCAGGCAGGGTGGGAAGGTGAGGGGCGCTGTGTGGGAACTCAGCAGCGGGTAGTGGAGCCCTGTAGGGTGAGGGGGTGTCTATATAAGGGGCAGCCCAGTACACACAGGAAAAAGGCAGTGACAGTCACAGACAGGGGAAGGGAGAAAATTCTTTAGTATTGGACTGGAGCTGGACGTGTTAAATGTAAATACATGTATATGCACGTATGCAGATAACGTGTATATGTGTACATGTATGTAGACACATGTGTGTATCTGCATATTTCCTAGCCCTGTCCACTGAAGGGCCTGGAAACAGGGACACTCCAAGAGCAGTGGACACAGCCAACTGCCATATCCTGGTTTCTATACACTCTTCTCCACGGAAAGCAATCCAAGGGCTCCTTGGAAAAATGGCTGACTCCGAGTTCAACACTGTATGTTGGAGCCCAAGCGCCAGGGCTGAGGCAGCGAAAGTACCAAATAATTCTGGAATATCTTGTGCTAGAAAGTAAGGAAGTACTCAAAGAATGATGGGTGCATGTCAAAAAGACACAGAAGCCATCTTGAAGGGACAACTACTGGCCAAATCCGGACAAACTGCAGCATCAAAATAATCACAGGAACAGATTATAACCAATGAATAAAATAGGAAACCATGGACCTTACTGTATGAACTGAATACACTGAAGGTTTGATGGGGAAACAGTTTCAAAGTACCTCCCACAAAATATTAATTAATTACAAGGAGAAAAAGAGCAGCTCGACAGTGGAGAAGTCTGGCAGACACCATCTTAACCAAGGCTCAGAGCCAAAGGGGACAGATGGAAACCGCACCATCGGACAGGACCTGAAGGGAAGAGATCAGCGTCACTTCTGCAATGTTCTGGTCAAAGATGCACAAACTGAATCAAACCCGGAGGAAACAGCACGCAAACCCAAAGTGAGAGACATGCTACAGAATAACTGGACTGCAATCTTCAAGAGGGTGGGATGCTATGAAGAGTGAAGAAAGACAGGCTTCCTTCAGATTGAAAAGGACTTAAGAGACCTGACAAATAAATGCGATGGGTGAGAAACAACTGGATATTTTCACTATAAAGGACATTACCGGGACAACTGGCAAATCCTGAATGGGATCTGAGGATTAGGAGGGAGAAATGTAACAATGTTAATTTCCCGGTTTTTGGTTTTTTTTCTCCCAGGAAAATGCCCCTGTTTGTAGGAAATACATATCGAAGTACTGGGGAGTGACAGCCATCATTGTGGGCAACTTATGCTTTGAAATGGTGCAGGAAAAGCAAAGTGCTCTGTACACCTAACCATTAAAAGTATCTTTTTTGGGGGGCATGGGATTTCGCTTTGTTGCCAAGACTGGAATGCAGTGGTGACATCATAGCTCACTACCGCCTCAAATTCCTTGGCTCAATAGATCCTCCTGCCTTGGTCTCCCAGAGTGCTGGGATGACAGGTGTGAACCATCATACCTAGCTTATTTACTTATTTATACACACACATATATTATGAACATGTTCTACTGTCCTAAATATGACACAAAACTTACAAAAATAAAAATGTAAATCAGGCAAGGAAATAAAATAGGAAAGACATGGTTATTCAAACTAATTAATGAGGGTTCAACATAAATGTTGGGGCGTGTTGATGTCTCAGTACATGTAGATTACTTTCCCAGTCATTTTTCCAGCACATATTTCATGAACAGCAAAGCTCACAAGCCAGGCTCTGTGCTAGGTGGTGTGGAGGTGACACACATGCCTATCCTGAGCTCCCTCACTTCTGAATTACCCTGTCCTCAGCCATGGGAACACTCTATCGTTTTCACTTATCGTTGAAAGTAATTGAAGGCCGGGCCCAGTGGCTCACGCCTGTAATCCCAGCACTTTGGGAGGCCGAGACGGGCGGATCACAAGGTCAGGAGATCGAGACCACGGTGAATCCCCGTCTCTACTAAAAATACAAAAAATTAGCCGGGCGCGGTGGCGGGCACCTGTAGTCCCAGCTACTCGGGAGGCTGAGGCAGGAGGATGGTGTGAACCCAGGAGGCGGAGCTTGCAGTGAGCCGAGATCGCACCACTGCACTCCAGCCTGGGGGACAGAGCGAGACTCCGTCTCAAAATAAATAAATAAATAAATAAATAAATAAATAAATAAATAAAGTAATTGAAGATGCTTATCTCAAAATATATTACAATATTTCATGGCCAGGCATGGTGACTTGCTTGAATCCAGGAGGTGGAGGTTGCAGTGAGCCGAGATCGCACCACTGCACTCCCACCTGGGCAACAGAGTGAGACTGCATCTAAAGAAAAAATATATATATATATATATATGTGTGTGTGTGTGTGTATATATTTGAAATAATATAGATTTGACATACGTGTATATATATGTGAAAACACGACCTGGAAGGACAGAGAATGGGCTTGCCCTCCTTCCCAGTGCCACTGTTCCCAGGCCTCCACTCTTGTCTCATGGGGTCGCTCATGTGTGTGTAAACATATTTGTATACACTCATGTGTGTGTATACATATTTGTATAAATATATGTGTGTATATATATTTAGGGATTTTTGAAATATCTATAGATATTTCAATTTCCAAATGTTTACTGTTACAAAGACAGTTGATTTTGTGCATTGAACCCATATCCTACAATCTTCCTAAACTCACTTATTCGCTCTAACAGCTTTTACATAGATTCCTTTCTAAAGAGACAAATCACGTCGACTTCAAATACAGACAATTTAAAATCCCAGCACTTTGGGAGGCCGAAGTGGGCGGATCACCTGAGGTCAGGAGTTCGAGACCAGTCTGGCCAACATGGTGAAGCCCCATCTCCACTAAAAATACAAAAAATTAGCCAGGCGCAGTGGCAGGCACCTGTAATCCCAGCTACTTGGGAGCCTGAGGTAGGAGAATCGTTTGAACCCAGGAGGTGAAGGCTGCAGTGAGCTGAGATCACGCCATTGCACTCCAGCCTGGGCAACAGAGTGAGACTCCATCTCAAAAAAAAAAAAAAAAAGTGTGTGTACATACACACAGAGTATCAGGCTAAATCAGAATAAGTGCTGATATTTGCACTTCTGACCAACAAATAGAGCAATTTCATACGGTTAAACCTATTAAAGTTTACAGATTTCATGGAAAATGGGAAACCTGAGTTCAGGATGATGGTTGTCTCTGGGAGGAGACACAGGGGATTCAACTGTATTAGTAAAATTTCATTTGTTAAATTGGGTGGGCACGTGGGTGTTTTTTATATTAGTCTTTATCCTTTTTGCATAACCTAAAATTTGCCTTTTTTATTTTGAGAGCCTGGGACAGCACCTTACATAAGAGGAATAACCACAACCAAACTTGGAAGCTTTACCTGTGCCTAACCTGGGCTCCTTGGAGAAGCAGAGGCAAGGCAAGGCAAAGGCACACACACTGTTTGTTTCGGGAAGCGACCCCATGAGACAAGAGTGGAGGCCTGGGAACAGTGGCACTGGGAAGGAGGGCAAGCCCATTCTCTGTCCTTCCAGGTCGTGTTTTCAAGCTTGTCACCTCTGTGGGCAACTGGGGCTCCTTGCTGGGGAGCCAGTAAGAACCCACCTGAGAATTGCTGGATTCAGTGTCAGAACACTGGGCAACATAGCAAGATCTTGTCTCTTAAAAAAAAAATCAGGCCAGGCACAGTGGCTCATGCCCGTAATATCAGCACTTTGGGAGGCTGAGATGGGCAGATCACTTGAAGTCAGGAGTTTGAGACCAGCTTGGCCAACATGGAGAAACTATCTCTACTAAAAATACAAAAATTAGCTGGGTGTGGTGGCATGTACCTGTAGTCCCAGCATTTTGGGAGGCCAAGGCAGAAAAATCATCTGAAGCCAGGAGTTTGAGACCAGCCTGGTCAACAGGTGAAACCCTGTCTTCACTAAAAATACAAAAAATTTAGCCGAGCATGGTGGTGGATGCCTGTAATCCTAGCGACTTGAGAGGCTGAGGTGGGAGGATCACTTGAATCCGGGAGGCAGAGGTTGCAGTGAGTTGAGACTGCACCACTGCGCTCCAGCCTGGGTGACAGAGTGAGACTCCATCTCAAAAATAATAATAATAAATAAATAAACAAAAATGAAAACTTAGCCGATGTGCTGGTGCATGCCTGTAGTCCCAGCTACTTGAGAGGCTGAGGAACGAGGATTGGTTGAGCCCAGGAGGTCAAGGCTGCAGTGACCTATGATCACACCACCACATTCCAGCCTGGGTGACAGAGCAAGACCCTGTCGCTTTTCAAAAAGACAGAGAAAAAAAAAACTGGCGTTAAAAACAAACAAGCGAACACAATCACACTGGGACAAATCCAAATCTGTCAAAGAAAAATGAAGCACTAAGCCTGCCGCACTCCTGATGGAGTGACTGACTAGCACAGCACATGCATGAAATTAACAACCCTATAGCTGAGAAATATACATTGAAAGGTAAGTCCTTTACTCCACCTATTTTTCTTACAGTTTATTTTCCTATGATTTATTATCCCCCCCAACACTATTAAGAAATACTGATAAAAACATAGAGCCAAACCTAACAATCTAGAGCAAAGATTTACCTTTACATGATAATAGCACCTGTGTTATTTACTCTATTGTTTGGAAGAATGTAAAAGCTTACTCCAATAGTTAGAAGCTTATGAAGACAAAAATTTTTTCAAGTTAGGAAAAAAAATTTTTTTTTACAGAGATGGGGTCTTGCTATGTTGGCCAGGCTGGTCTCGAACTCCTGGGTTCAAGCAATCCACCTGCCTCAGCCTCCCAAAGTGCTGGGACTATGGATGTGAGCCACTGCACCCAGCCAGAAATTATTTTTTGAAATTAAAGTGTTTCATTGCAATCAGGATTATTCTGCCTATAATTCAACAAAAGCAACTGTTTTATTTTTTGCACATTCATAGATAACCTGAATAAACAGGTGATTTCAGGAGAAACTACAACAAAATAAGACACTGATAGAAGAAAAATGTAAAGGAAACATTTGATTCTGCCCATATTTTAAAAAATATTTCTTTAATAGAAATGGGGTCTCACTATGTTGCCCAGGCTGGTTTCAAACTCCTGGCCTCAAGCAATCTTCTTGCCTTGAACTCCCAAAGTGCTGGAATTACAAGCATAAGCCATCATGCCTGGCTTTGATTCTGTCCATATTTTATATCCAACTGATGATCTATAGATAACTATAATATAAACATTTTATATTTAGTCATTTCAGATATTACTGTTAAAGTTATTCAATACAATTTACTAGGAAGTCCACTGAACTGCTGTTATTAGAATTCCTGCTGGGATGATTTCCAGTATAAATTTAGGTTAGATATAATCCCCAAATGGTTTAAAAACTGAACTGAAACCCAACAAGGACTCACCCTTTTTGCAGGTTAAAATTTCCCAGGCTACAGTTAAAAAGAAAAGGTAGAAATAGAAAAGACTGTGAGGTTTCTTGAGAGAATTCCTACGTATATAATTTTAACATAAATTGGCAATTCATCTGGTTTTTTACAACAATAAACAACAAGGTTAACTTATTTATAACATAAAAACTTAGAGCTCTTAGAAAGCATGAGAAAACTCAAAAGGATGATTTCAAAATGTCTAACTTATGACTGGACTTGGGAGAGCAAACAGCGTTTGTAAATGAAACAACCCTGAAAGACACAAGCTGGTGACTGCAGCCCCTTCCCTGCTCCACTTCCGGGTGGGTCATCTCCAGGTGGGTGCACTCCGAGAGCTCCCTGCTCTGCCCTCTTCTCCCATCGCTCCACCATCCACGTGCTGCGGGCTCAGCTTCCTGACATGGAGCTCTGATGGCCGCTCTGTGCTCAGAAAACCTCCGACCGTCTCCCACAAAAGGGCAAGCTCTGGGTTGCGCTGGGCGGCCCCATACTTACTCTTCTGGCCCGATTTTCTGACTCTGGCCACATATCAGCTATGTGCTAAGCACACAGAATGGCTCGCTACTCCCGAAATGGCCCACACTCTCCCAATTCAGCTCTTTTCTCATTTTGTTCCCTGTGGCCAAAATTCCCTTTCCCTTCCCTGCTAAAATCCAACCCAGCTCTCACAGCCCTTCTCCAATGCCACCTCCCTGTGAGATCTTTTATTCCAACTGGCTGTGATCCTTCCTCCTTCCTTACCTCAATACATTTTCTAAATTATTATTACTTTTTTATTTTATGGAGATAGGGTCTCACTATATTGCCCAGGCTGGTCATGGACCCCTGGGCTCAAGTGATCTGCCCGCTATGACCTCCCAAAATGCTGGGATTACAGGCACGAGCCACCGTGCCTGGCCCTCTACTTTCAAGTGTTTCTTTCTTTTTTTTTTTTTTGAGACTGTTGCCCAGGCTGGGGTGCAGTGGCGTGATCTTGGCTCACTGCAACCTCCGCTTTCCAGGTTCAAGCAATTCTCCTGTCTCAGCCTCCAGAGTAGCTGGGATTACAGGCACCTGCCAACACGCCCAGATAATTTTGTTTTGTTTTGTTTTGTTTTGTTTGAGACGGAGTCTCG
>NW_016808328.1:785293-798401 GCF_001698545.2 Rhinopithecus bieti
TTTTTTTGAGACTGTTGCCCAGGCTGGGGTGCAGTGGCGTGATCTTGGCTCACTGCAACCTCCGCTTTCCAGGTTCAAGCAATTCTCCTGTCTCAGCCTCCAGAGTAGCTGGGATTACAGGCACCTGCCAACACGCCCAGATAATTTTTGTTTTTGTTTTTGTTTTTGTTTTTGTTTGAGACGGAGTCTCGCTCTGTCACCCAGGCTGGAGTGCAGTGGCGCGATCTCGGCTCACTGCAAGCTCCACCTCCCGGGTTCACGCCATTCTCCTGCCTCAGCCTCCCGAGTAGTTGGGACTACAGGCACCCGCCACCTCGCCTGGCTAGTTTTTCATTTTTTTTAGTAGAGACGGGGTTTCACCGTGTTAGCCAGAATGGTCTCGATCTCCTGACCTTGTGATCCGCCTGTCTTGGCCTCCCAAAGTGCTGGGATTACAGGCTTGAGCCACCGCGCCCGGCCAATTTTGATATTTTTAGTAGAGACGGGGTTTCAGCATGTTGGTCAGGCTGGTCTAGAACTCCTGATCTCGTGATCCACCTGCCTTGGCCTCCCAAAGTACTTGGACTACAGGCGTGAGCGACCACGCCCGGCCACTTTCAAGTGTTTCTAAAGGCACTAAGATTCCATTTGATATCATAATTACTTGTCATCCCTGCTGCCTGGCCTTGATTTTGCTGCAGGGCTGGACACCATGAGACAGAAGCTGCATGACTCACGCTCTATCCCCTGAAGCAAATGGCACCAGTGCCTGGCACAGTGTAGGCACTCAAGTATGTCCTGAGTTAAACGGTATCGAAGTTCTGCTCCAAGAAAGTCACTGGAAGGGAAATATTTTGGGTGCATTGGCTGAAAACTAAAGGGCCAGCAATAGCGTTTTGAGAAAAAGCCTCAGAACATGGAAAACACATCCCAGTGGCAGAGCTATTTTACTTTTGTGGGACTAAGACCTATAGCCTTTTGTGAGGTCATGAGGGGGAAAAACAAAATACACACACACACACACACACACACACACACAACTCTCTTTCTAGGTAAATAATAAATGAACTAAAGGAATCTTTAAAATAAGCTCAATCATTTTCCCCAGTTGTAGGAACTAATACAAGAAACGTGAACAATTTTGTTACGACAAAATCATAAATAGTCCTAATAGGTTTTAGGTAAATCAGCCCCAGGAAAAAGCTGAATTCCTTCTTTTGTGAACGCACTCCCAAGTAACAGGAAGCCCGGCTAAAGATCTCCAGGTTTTCTTTAATTATAGTCTCCGAAAATGAGTAAGTGAATAAATAAGTAAATGGATTGAATAAGACTTGACTCAGAGTTCACTAAATGCCAGTGCTTCTCAAAGTGTCTATGGAGAAGGACTGGTTTTGAAACATTTCCTATCTGCTGCAGACTGACACTCTTCTAAAATACAATAAAATTCTGCGGCAACATCTATAAGTGGACGTACACTTTCTTTTTTTTTTTTTTTTTTGAGACGGAGTCTCGCTCTGTCCTCCAGGCTTAAGAGCAGTGGCATGGTCTTGGCTCACTGCACCCTCTGCCTCCCAGGTTCAAGTAATTCTCCTGCCTCAGCCCTGCGAGTAGCTGGGATTACAGGTGTGCGCCATCACACCTGGCTAGTTTTTGCATTTTTAGTAGAGACAGGGCTTCTACATGTTGCCCAGGCTCGTCTCGAACTCCTGACCTCAGGTGATCTGCCCGCCTCAGCCTCCCAAAGTGCTGGGATTACAGGTGTGAGCCAATGCGCCCAGCCTAAAAGTGGACATACATTTTCTATACTTAATTTGTCAGGGACCAGTCAT
The DNA here is from genome assembly GCF_001698545.2 of Rhinopithecus bieti. Lineage (NCBI taxonomy): Eukaryota > Metazoa > Chordata > Mammalia > Primates > Cercopithecidae > Rhinopithecus > Rhinopithecus bieti. The sequence goes on from NW_016808328.1 coordinate 787,102, forward strand.
GCTGTTTCCCCAAATTCACACACATTCAACATGCTACAAATGCAGGGAAAGGGAGGATAGATGCCTACCTTCTGCTCTCGTGCCTCAAACACTGCTTCATGGACGCTGCAAGCAAAAAGGGAGGTAGGCAGATCACTTAAATCCATCATCTCATCCAAATCATCTTCATTTTCACCAAAAATCATCTCTTCTTCCTCTTCTTGGTCAGTGCTACACAGATCTGACTGGCTATCATTCCAAGATTTCATAGTGTCCCTCAGCATTATCCTCCAAAGTGGGCCTTTTCCGTCTGTATAGTCCTAGGATCAGGCACCCACTGTTAAAAAAAAGAAAATGCAGAGGTAAAACTCTGAAGGCCAAATAATGTTCCAATCAATCAATGTCTCCAGGTTGCAATTCATCAAATGAAGGAATCTTATTTAGAAAGCTAACTCAGTATTTAAATCAAAGCATTTCAGTCCTCATAAGTGAATTCTAGATACGCTAATTTGATTTGCTTAGCATATTTTATGTAACATATTTCACTGGCAATGATTTATTAAGAAAAAAAGGCAAAACGTTTTCTAGTGAACTTATGGAAAAAAGGGTAATATAAAATGAGATCATATCAATATGTACTCCAGTTTATAAGCAGTAGAAAGAAAAATGTGAACCAGAAGAGCCTCCACATATTTGTTTGGGGTTTTCCATCTACAACAGTGTAACTGGCACAGCCAAATACAACCCACACTAATTCTCTCACCATCTGCACCCTGAAATATGGTCTATGATGAGCTGACTGTACCTCTCCTAACCAATTTGTTCTTTTTGAATACACTTGAAAGAATTAAGTTACACAGAATCAAAAGCTGTCTATAAATTCAGTCTTTGTTAATATCTGAAATATTTGCAGTAGGCAAAATTTAACACAGAAAATCAAAAAGAGAGCCAGGTGCAATGGCTCATGCCTATAATCCCAGCACTTTTTTTTTTTTTTTTTTTTGAGATGGAGTCGTGTTGTGCTGCCCAGGCTGGAGTGCAGTGGCTCGATCTCGGTTTATTGCAACCTCTGCTTCCTGGGTTCAAGCGATTTTCATGCCTCAGCCTCCACTACAGGCGTGTACCACCACGCCTGGTTAATTTTTTATATTTTTTGGTAGAGATGGGATTTCACCATGTTGGCCAGGCTGGTCTCCAACTCCTGACCTCAGGTGATCTGCAGACCTCGGCCTCCCAAAGTGCTGGGATTACGGGTGAGAGCCACCACACCTGGCCAATCCCAGCACTTTGGGAGGCTGAGGCAGTGATCAAAGGATCACTTGAGCTCAGGAGTTCAAGACCAGCCTGGCAACATAGTGAGACCTTGCCTCTACAAAAAATTTAAAAAAATAAAAAGATGTCATTTTTCTGAACTTTTTTTGAGATGGAGTCTTGCTCTGTCGCCCAGGCCGGAGTGCCGTGGCGCAATCTTGGCTCACCGCAAGCTCTGTCTCCCGGGTTCACACCATTCTCCTGCCTCAGCCTCCCAAGTAGTTGGGACTACAGGCACCTGCCACCACGCCCAGCTAATTTTTTGTATTGTTAGTAGAGACAGGGTTTCACCGTGTTAGCCAGGATGGTCTCCATCTCCAGACCTCATGATCCGCCCACCTCGGCCTCCCAAAGTGCTGGGATTACAAGCATGAGCCACTGCGCCCAGCCCCTTTTTCTGAACTTTAAAAAATAACCAATTTTAAGGCAAATGTCTGAAGCTGACAGTGTCCCTGAGTGGAATAACAGGACAGAATCTGTCTCTCATAGACTGTTTCTGTGCATGTCTGCCTCTTCCAATGAATTGCACATCACATCCACCAAGCAGAGAGTCTTGGACATGACACATTTCAAGATGTAGGGGCAGAATTTGAGAAATAACTAGCAGGCACAGACAAACTAAGTGATTATGATTACTACCTCAATACCACCTGATTTGTGATTTTTCACTTTTATTTCAAAGAACAGAAGGTCACAAATACATTGCTTATACACAGTACAATACAGAATGGTAATTATAGAATAAAAATAGTGAGGGTTTTTGGTATTCTATAATACTAATCAAGACTACTTCTAAGAAGTAAAATCTTTACCCATTTGTATACACATTTTCTGTGTGCCTACTGCTTGGTGTTGGGGAGTGAAGAGAACATGGTTCCTACCCTCAAGGCACTCCCAGCAAAGCCAGCATTTCTCCTCCTCAACAATGGTAAGCACCCACTCTCCTAAAGAACTTCGTTCCATCAGCTGTCAGCTGTACTTAATTTTTTTTTTTTTTTTGAGACAGAATTTTATCCTGCCACCCAGGCTGGAGTGCAGTAGTGCGATCTTGGCTTACTGCAACCTCCGCATCCCAGGTTCAAGCCATTCTCCTGCCTCAGCCTCCCAAGTAGCTGGGACTACAGGCATGCACCACCATGCCGGGCTAATTTTTGTATTTTTAGTAGAGACGGGGTTTCACCATGTTGGCCAGGCTGGTCTCGAACTCCTGACCTTAAGTTATTGGCCCACCTCGGCCTCCCAAACTGTCAGCTATACTTTCAATTCCTCCTTCTCCACTTGTTCCTCTTCCTCAGCAAACATATGTGTTCCCGCAAGCCCTACCATCTGGATTCTACCCTCCCCTTCACACTGGCCCTAATTCTCCTTCACCTTCCTACCAGCTCCTGGGAAATGTGATATCTTCTTGCCGCGCTCCCTCTGCTCTAGTCACTCCTGAATTAGGTGTAGTTTGGCCTCCGCACTACCTTTTGGCTGCAGCTGCCCTCCTCATGGACGGCAACGGCCTCCCAACAGGCATCCCACATTTTATCATGCGTCACTGTATCACACAGAACTGCATTTTTTCCAAAGTGACGGCTTATGACAACCCTGCATTAAGCAAGTCTATCAGTGCCATTTTCAAACAGGATGTGCTCACTTCATGTTTGACATGCTCTGGTAATTCTCACAATATTTCAGACCTTTTCATTATTATTGTATCTGTTATGGTGATCTGTGGTCAGTGATCTTTGATGTTACCATTGTAATTGTTTTGGGGTACCATGAACTGCACCCATATAAGATGGCAAACTTAATCAATACATGTTGTGGGTGTTCTTAATCAATACACATGGGTGTTCTTAATAAATGAATACATGTAGGTGTCCTTAACCAATACATGTTGTGGGTGTTTTGTTTTGAGACGGAGTCTCACTCTGTCGCCAGGCTGGGGTGCAGTGGGGTGATCTTGGCTCACTGCAACCTCCACCTCCCGGGTTCAAGAGATTCTCAGCCTCCAGAGTAGCTGGGACTACAGGTGTACGCCACCACATCCAGCTAATTTTTTGTATTTTTAATAGAGACAGGGTTTCACCATATTGGCCAGGATGGCCTCGATCTCTTGACCTTGTGATCTGCCCACCTCAGCTCCCAAAGTGCCGGGATTACAGGCATAAGCCACGGTACCTGGCTGTGGGTGTTCTTAATCAGTATGTGTTGTGGGTGTTCTAACTGCTCCACTGACTGGGGCCATTCCCCCAACTCTCTCCCTCTCCTTGGGCCTCCCTACTCCCTGAGACACGACAATACTGAAATTAGGCCAACTGATAACCCTTCAATGGCCTCTGAGTGTTCAAGTGAAAGGAAGCTTCGTGAGTCTCTCGTTTCAAATCAAAAGTCAGCAATGATTAAGCCTACTGAGGAAGATTCGTCCCGAGACGCTGAAAGCTAAGTCTCTTGCACCAATCAGTCAAGTTGTGAATGCAAAGGAAAAGTTCCCAAAGGATATTGAAAGTGCTACTCCAGCGAACACACAAATGTTAAAAAGGCAAAAACAGCCTTATTGCTGATATGGAAAGTCTGAGTGGTCTAGATAGAAGATCAAACCAGCCACAACATTCCCTTAAACCAAAGTCTAATCCAGAGCAAGGCCCTAACTCTCTTCACTTCTATGAAGGCTGAGAGAGCTGAGGAAGCTGCAGAAGAAAAGTCTGAAGCTAGCAGAGGTTGGTTTATGAGGCTGAAGGAAAGAAACTGTCTCTATAACATAGAAGTGCAAGGCGAAGCAGCAAGTGCTGATGTGGAAGCTGCAGCAAGTTCTCCAGCAGATCTAGCTAAAGGTCACTGATGAAGGTGGCCACACTCAACAGATTTTCAATATAGACAAAATAGCCTTCTATTGGAAGAAGATGCATCTAGGACTTTCATAGCTAGAAGTCAATGCCTGGCTTCAAAGCCTCGAAGAACAGGCTGACTCTTTTGTTAGGGGCTAACACAGCTGGTGACTATAAGTTAAAGCCAATGCTCATTCACCATTCTAAAAATCCTACGGCCCTTAAGAACTGTGCTAAATCTACACTGCCTATGCTCTATGAACGGAAAAATACAGCCTGGATGACTGCACATCTGTTTACAGTATGGTTTCCTGTATGTTTTAAGCCCATTCTTGAGACCTACTGCTAAAAAAAAAAAGAGAGATTCCTTTCAAAATATTACTGCTCATTGACAATGCACTTGGTCACCCAGGAGCTCTGACAGAAATACACAGGGAGATTTCTTTTCATGTCTGCTAACACAATATCCATTCTGCGGCCCATGGATCAAGGAGTAACTCTGACTTTCAAGTCTTACTATTTTAAGAAATACATTTCGTAAGTATACAGCTGCCAGAGACGGCAATTCCTCAGATGGATCTGGGCAAAGTAAATGGAAAACTTTCTGGAAAGAAGTCACCATTCTAGATGCCATTCAGAACATTCGTGATTTATGGGAGGAGGTCAAAATTGCAACATCAACAAGAGTTGGGAAGAAGTTGATTTCAACTCTCATGAATGACTCTGAGGTGTTCAAGACATCAGAGGAGAAAATAACTGCAGATGTGGTGGAAATACCAAGAGAACTAGAATTAGAAGTGGAGCCTAAAGATGTGACTGAATTCCTGCAATCTCAAACAAAACTTGAATGGATGGGAGTTGGCTTCCTGTGAATGAGCAAAGAAGGCGGTCTCCTGAGATAAAATCTACTCCTGGGGAAGATATTGTAAACATCATTGAAATGGCAACAAAGGATTTACAATATTCCATAAACTTAGTTGATAAAGCAATGGCAGGGATTAGAGGATTGGCTGCAAATTTGAAAGAACTTCTATTGTAGTTAAAATGCTATCAAACAGCATCACACACTACAGAGAAATCTGTCACGAAATGCTGTTGTCTTATTTTAATAATTGCCACAGCCACCCCAAACTACAGCATCACCACCCTGATCAGTTAGCAGCCATCAACCTCAAGGCAAGACCTTCCACCTACAAAAAGATTACGACTCAGTCGTCAGCATTATTTTTTGAGATGGGGGTCTAACTCTGTTGCCCAGACTCTAGTGCAGTGGCGTAATCATGGTTCACTGTAGCCTTGACCTTCCCAGGCTCAGGTGATCCTCCCACCTCAGTCTCCCAAGTAGCTGGAACTACAAGCACACACCATCATGCCCGGCTAATTTTTGTATTCTTTGTAGAGATGGGGTTTTGCCATGTTGCTCAGGTTGGTCTCGAACTGGTGAGCTCAAGTGATTCACTCACCTCAGCCTCCTAAAGTACTGGGACTATAGGTGTGAGCCACCACACCAGCCGATCGTTAGCATTTTTCAGCAACGAAGTATTTTTTAAATGAAGGTATATACATTTTTTAAAGACATATGCTATTGCACACTTAATAGACTATAGTATAGTGTAAACAAGACTTTTATATGCACTGGGAAACCAAAATTCGTGTGACCGGCTTTGTTACAATGATCTGTAACAAAACCCACGACATCCCCGAACAAGCCTGTAGTTGAAACCCAGTGTCAAGTCTCAGCCTATATCTGTAGCACATGACCAGCCTGCCTATTCCACTCATTCTTGGACCTCCCTGTGTCCCTGCCTTCTGGGTCTTGGCTCTTCCTGGCCCTTCTTCCTCACCAACTCTATCTTTTTTACTGCCTCCTCTTTCTCCACATCCTCATCCTTTTTTCCTCATCTTCCTCTCCTGGGTGATTTTATCCACACTGGAGTATTTAGCTGCCTAACCACCAGAGGTTCTCAACCAAGTTCCTGCCTCCCTGTGGTTCACACACACCTTTGTCAATACTGGCTCTCATTTCATGCAACGACCTTAAGAGAGGATGAATGGCACCAAAGTTGGGAGGGAAGCCAGAGCAGAACCTTGAGCAATAAGAAGGATAGGTAATTTGGAAAAGTACCATGTCCCCAAGAGACTGTGATCTGCCTGTTGGTCTTTCCTGCCTACACACCCTGAAAATCACTGATTTATATAGCTACGTTCAAATTTATATACCAGGATTCACTCTCTCTCCTGAGTTCTAGTCTTGTATTTTTCAATTTCTTTCTTTCTTTTTTTTTTTTTTTGAAACAGAGTTTCGCTCTTGTTGTCCAGGCTGGAGTGCAGTGGCACGATCTTGGGTCACTGGCAACCTCTGCCTCCAGGTTTCAAGCGATTCTCCTGCCTCAGTCTCCTGAGTAGCTGGGACTACAGGCACGTGCCACCACACCCGGCTAACTTTTTGTATTTTTAGCAGAGATGGGGTCTCATCATATTGGGCAGGCTGGTCTTAAACTCCTGATGTCAGGTGATCCACCCTCCTCGGACTCCCAAAGTGCTGGGATTACAGGCGTGAGCCACCACACCCAGCCGCATTTTTCACTTTCTATTGAATATATCTATCTGGGTGGCCCACAGGTACAACAACCGTTTTTAACTTATTCATTTATTGTGCCAGAAATCTCCAATCGGGAAAGGGGCCCTGGGGGAGCAGGGCAGGGAGTGATACTGTATCTCACTGTGGCTATTAGTCTTTTCTTCAAGACAAAGTTAGCAGGTGGACTTAGCTCTTACAGTGCTTGGTTCATTTTTCTGTTATACACACTTATGTTGTGATTGTTTACAAATCACTCCTAGCTACAAGACTGTATCTGTGAAGCCCAGGCCCTGGCACAGTTTCCCGCTCACAGTGTATGCTTAATAAGGGAGGCTGAATAAAAGCAGGTAGCATTGTGGTGACCCCACTGATGTGTCAGCACAGACACAGGTAAATTGAATTCTGCATGGGATTAGAGATAGCTTCCCAAAGGAGGCGATGATGAGACTTCAAGGATGAACAGAATTTCAGGAGGAAAAGAAAGGGGGGTATTCCATGCAAAGCCAGCAGGACATGAACAAAGGCAGGAAGACAATAGGACCCGCATGTTCACGTGATCTGGCATGGCTAAGGTGCAAGGTGTTTGGTGGGGGTGGCCTGAGACAGTCGGAAAGGCAGGTATGGGCCAGGTTGCCAAGAAAGTAGGGGTACAGAGTTTTGACATAAAAACCATGTCACTATCAGCATGCCATTGTGGGTTTTTAGGCAGGGAAATGATAAAACCAAAGCAATTTACTTTTAGTATCTCTAAAGGTGGGCTGTCTTTGTGTCTTATCTCTTAGAGGCACTGATGTTTCTATCCTATTCCCAACCCATTAAAAGACGCAAAGAAAATACTGTGCCTGGGTTTTGGGGCTGACAAGTTGAGGAGCGAGGGAAAGGGCTTTCTGGTCCGACTCGAATTTTTGAAATTTTGAAAGAAAGGTACAACCTTTCTTGATAAGGATTTTTTTGTTTGTTTCAAGTTTCCCTCGTCTAAACCCATTAAAAGAAATTAAAAAAAACAGAACAAAACAGGAAAAAACAATCACCTGACTTAAAAAAAAAAAAATTCTTAGAATGTCACACCTTCATTTCCTGTTTTCTACCTTCAATTTTGAGTACCTTTTTTTTTTTTTTTTTTGGTATAACTTCAAACAGAAGTTATCAGAACAGCACGAGGAACTCGGGTACGCTGTATCCTTTACCCAGAGTCACTAATTCCTCCTGTTTTGTCCGTCTGCTTTATCTTTCTCTATTTTTACAGACGTGCATTTTCCTGAGCCATTGAAAGATGGAACATACCCCTTTTACTTCCAAATACTTCAGTGTATAAGAACAAGATAATTTTCTTACATAACCCATAAGCTATTTATCAAAAATAGAAAATTTAACATGGATATAATACTATTATCTAATACATAATTTGTCAAATGCATAATCTGGATTCAAATTTTGTCAGTTATCCTAATAACGTCTTAGCTATTTTCCTTCCATTTTTTTTTTTTAGATTATTGTCAAATTATTGGCCTTTGTCCCAAGATATCTATATTTCTTTCTTTTTTCTTTTTTTAGAGACAGGGTCTCTGTCACCCAGGCTAGAGTGCAGTGGTATGATTACCGCTCCGCTCCAACCATCACAAGACTCAACTGTTCCTCAGTTTACCAATCCAGGGAACTCCTGACTGGCCCAGCAGAGCAGGCTGAACCAATATCCTCCAGCTCCTGTAAGCAAAAGTCTGTGCTAATCCAGGTTTCCCATCATCTTCAGCACAACTGTAACTGCGGCTGGCTTCTGGCAAATTGTTTCTTCATGGAAATATCAAATGAGTGGAAAAACTCCAAGTAGCATGATCATCTGGTCTGCCACAACAAGCCTGTGATAAAAGTCATCTATCAAGGCAAAATGTCAAGCACATGGCATGGATCTTGCATTTTCTGTTCTGATCAGGAAAAGGCAAATTCTTTCTCCTCCAGGATTAAAATAATAATTTTTCAAATTAATAAGCTTCCCAACTTGGTGAACATTTCAATATCTTAGCTAGAAGCACTTTTACTTTGTGTATGTGTTAAAAATGCTAGCAAGCAATACTGGAAGCAAACAAGTGCTCCATTATCAGCTCTACAAGCGTCCTGCTGAATAACCTTGGGAAAAATCACTTGGCTTTTCCGTATTTATAAAATGAACAAAATAAAATACATAAAATGTATAAAATATATAAAATAAACACAGGTGCTTTGGGCTACTAAGTTCCTTTTATAAACTTCTAAATTATAAATTTCAACTAAGTTAAAAAACAAAACGAAACACCTGGATTGGTGTGGTGGCTCATGCCTGTAATCCCAGCACTTCGGGAGGTGGAGGCAGGCGGGCTGCCAGAGCTCCAGAGTTCAAGACCAGCCCGGGCAACATGGCAAAACCCCGTCTCTGCAAAAAAAATACATGGTGCACACCTGTAGTCCCAGCCACTCAGGAGGCTGCGGTGGGAGGACTACTTCAGCCTGGGAGGCCAAGGCTGCAGTGAGCTGTGTTTGCACCACTGCACTCCAGCCTGGGCAACAGAAGAACTTATCTCAAAAAAAAGAAAAGAAAAAGAAAACAAAAACAACAACGAAAAGCCACTTAGAACCATCAATGGGAAGTTCCAAACGGCTATCACAAAGCCCTACCTTCTATTCTCTACTCATTTACCACTTACACGTAGAACTGTACTATTTTTTAGCAGCTGCGTGTAAGAAAAATTTGGTGCGACGGTAAACTAAAACAGGTGAAGATCTGATTTTTGTATTTTTTATGTTTCAGTGACCCATGTCCTGTTTTCACAGACAACCTAGAATCAGCCCTGTTAAAATTGAGGTTCCACTCCACCAGGAATTTGTTAGCAAGAGACAGATAGAAATAAACAACAACAACAACCAGCCTACAAAACACATGAAAACAACAGGCTTTAAAGAATAACTGAAGTTGAGATAGATAAGACTGATGCTATTTGTTGTGCTGTGTGTAATTCCTTTCCCCTGGATAGAACCTCTACATTCTAGGGAGAAAGTGGAGACTGCTGTCCTACCTCCACCTTCTGTGGTTTTTTTTTCTAAGTAACAAATGGTGTTGAACTTCAGAGCTTCCATTATTTCACAGGCTTCAGGCTAATGAATTTCCAGTTCACGGAAATTCATGTTTTAAGTCCTTCTTTTCATGTTTTAAGTCCTTCAACCAACAACTCTAACACCATACAAAATCTGATCTTGTTTGTTACCTAATGTTCACGTTTGAAACCTTTACAAACGTTATATTTCAACAGCAGGAAAAATCTTGTTTCCTAGAAAAGCACTGAAATCTGTTTCCAGGCTAAGAAAAAAGGTCTAGGCCGGGCGCGGTGGCTCATGCCTGTAATCCCAGCACTTTGGGAGGCAGAGGTGGACGGAAGGCTTGGGCTCAGGAGTTCAAGAACAGCCGGGCAACATGGTGAGACCCAATTTCTACAAAAAATTAGCCGGTACCTGCAGTCCCAGCTACTCGGGACGCTGAGAGGTGGGAGGATCGCTTGATCCTGGGAAGTTGAGGCTGCAGTGAGTTGTGTCTGCACCACTGCACTCCAGCCTGGGTGACAGAGCCAGGCCTATGCCTCAAAAAGAAGGAAAGGACAGGACAGGACAGGACAAGAAAAGAGAAAAGAAAAGAAAAGAAAAAAGGCAAGGCTTGTCAATGCAGTAAAATGTAAAGCTGATGACCTGGCTAACAAAGAGACTCAGTTTTCAGGATTTCACAGTCTTTCTGCATGGAAAGCCCATTTCTAGAAGATCAATTTAAATCCCCACCAAAAAGAACACATTTGTGTGATGCATATCTAGCTGCTGAATTACGTGTTTACAGAGCTTAAGATATTGAACTAAAGCCAATGAAACAGTCTTAGAACAAATTACTTTACATCGTATGTAATCACAGCTACCGATAAATCAATTGCTTCTTTTGCCAAATAGTACATCAGAGACTTCTATGAAAAGTTCAAATAAATGTGGTGTCCTCAGTGGCTTCCAACAAGTGGAAGCAAATATTTTTGGCTTTCAGCACTACAGGAAAACATCACTTTAAATAATCCTTGTTTGTATCTGAAACACGGATCTGGACTGCTTCCTACACTAGAATCCTAATCTCTAAAGGAGATGATCAGATTTTGCACGGAAGCTAGACGAATCAATCTGGAACAGATCACTCCTGCCCTACCTGTCCAGGCGGCGGACAGAAGCAGACAAGTTTCAAGAAGTTAGGGAGGCACTGATGCGATAGTGATCCACGTACCGTGGGGGCAGCGGGGCAAGGGAGAAAGACAGGGGGCTTCCACCTTCCAGGCGTCCATGCACTGCTCCTGCCTTCAGAGGCAGGCTGGGCCTGTCGGCTTTTCAAAAAGTCAAACATTTGGTGGGAGAAAATCGTTGGTGGAGAAGACAAAACACTTTTGTTTTATTTTCCAGGACACCACCCTCGAGGCTGCCAGACTAGACCCCGCGCGCGAGAAGGGTGCGGCGGGAGGCGACGTCGCTGCGACGACCCAGCATCTCTGGGTCCCGCGGCTCGGGGCTCCCACCCCTCCCGGGCTTCTGGGGGTGGCTTCTTCCTTTTTTTTATTTTAACTTTT
>NW_016808328.1:801621-806674 GCF_001698545.2 Rhinopithecus bieti
CGCGGGGGCGCGCGGGGGCCGGGGTGGGGTGTCTCGCCGCGCGCGCGCTCCCTTCTTCCGCTCCTCCGGGTCCTTGGTCCCCAGCCTGTAGGGGGCTTGGGCTGTAGCGCTGGGGCAGGGGCTTTAGATCCCCCCAAAACAGGACCTCTGGCGACCTTCTCGTTTTCCACGGGAGCGGAGAGAGCCGATCTCCTTTTCCTGCTAGCCCCGTAGGACAGTCTCCGGAGCAGCTCATAGGAATATGACGAACGTTTACTCAGGGCTGGTTACTATGTACACTGCGCCCCGCGCGCGGCGAGTTTACCTCGGTTCACCTCCCGGCAACCGGCGGCCCGGGTATTATCAGATGCGGGGGACTTCCCGGCGCCTCATTGCCCGAGGAGAGGCGGCCTCAAGTACCTGAGCTGGAGCTAGCACCAGGTGTGGGACGGCACAGGCTGGGTCCCGCCCTGGCGGGTACAACCCTCTTCCCCTTTCCCACACCTTCCCCTCCCCTCCCCTCCTCCCCACTCGTGCTCTTCTCGCTCCTCCCGCTCTCCCTCCTCCTCTTACTCCTCTTCACCCTATGCCCTATCTACCGTTGTCGTACAATTCACATGTATAATGCTTTCTTTTTCGTGTAAAAACGCTTCCATGCTGTCTTGCTTGCTTGTCTCTGACGCCCTAGGAGACCATGGGACATGATTACAACTATTAGGCAAAGGGAAGAGCCGGGGTCTAAACTGTTCAGCGCGTTTCAGTGGTAGAACCGAGGCTTACATTGGCAAGTATTATTATTACCAATAACAACTATGATGACAAAGCTCCTGAGCACAACTTGGAAGGCAGCTGGTGTCTCCTCCCTTAGCCGGCAGAGAGGGAAGCAGGGTCACAGAGCAGGGAAAATAACTGGGCTCAGCTCCTACCTCCAAGGACCCGCAGCCGCGCGGTGGTGCGCACCCATAGTCCCAGCAACTCAGGAGGCTGAGGTGGGAGGGTCGGTTGAGGCCAGGAGTCTGAGACCAGCCTGGATAACATAGCAAGGCTCCGTCTCAAAAGAAAAAAAAAAGGAATGTGCAGTGCAGTTAGAAGAAAATCAGCTCTACCCACTCAAGGCCTTTCAGAGGCAAAGTGAGGCACAGTGAAGGTTAACATCAAAGGCACTCAGTGCCTGCATCATGGGGCGGGAAGATGGACTAAAATGTGTACAGCACATCTAATCCCTGTTAGATGTAAACTGAGGAATCGGGGTTGGATTATGACCCCAAGGGCTCTCCAGCAGTTGAGCCCAGCACCGTCACAGAGGTATACCCAGCAGATCACCCTTCCTGCTTCCTGCTTGCTGCTTCTGTGGTTCCTGCTGCCTCCAACCCTGCTGCTCCTGCTCCCCATCTTGTCTTAACTAAGTTCTTCACTTTCATTCGTTTAACTAATATTGATTGCAAACTGCTTCTTTTGTCAAAGTCACCCTAAGGACTGCAGTAATTTTTTTTTCTCTAAATTCCTCTAACACAGCAACTTTTGCAAAAGTTGAGGGTTTTTTGTTTTGTTTTGTTTGTTTTGAGATGAGGTCTGCTCTGTTGCCTAGGCTGGAGTGCAGTGGCACAATCATAGCCTCAACCATCCAGGCTTAAGCGATCTTCCCACCTCAGCCTCCTGAGTAGCTGGGACTACAGGTGCATGCCACCATGCCTGGTTAATTTTTCTATTTTTTGTAGAGATGAGGTCTCACTATGTTGCCCAGGCTGGTCTTGAACTCCTGAACTCAAGCAGTCCTCCTGTGTTGGCCTCCCAGAGTGCTGGGATTATAGGCATGAGCCATTGCACCTGGCCAAAAAAATTGAGTTTTCACATCACATGAGATTGGAAACAGCTGCATTCCATAGCCCTGCCTGGAGATGTCTGATGCACGTTCACACACACACACACACACACAAATGGCCTTGAGGCCGGGCGCGGTGGCTCAAGCCTGTAATCCCAGCACTTTGGGAGGCCGAGGCGGGCGGATCACAAGGTCAGGAGATCGAGACCATCCTGGCTAACACGGTGAAACCCCGTCTCTACTAAAAAATACAAAAAAAAACTAGCCGGGCGAGGTGGCGGGCGCCTGTAGTCCCAGCTACTCGGGAGGCTGAGGCAGGAGAATGGCATGAACCCGGGAGGCGGAGCTTGCAGTGAGCTGAGATCTGGCCAGTGCACTCTAGCTTGGGTGTCAGAGCGAGACTCCGTCTCAAAAAAAAAAAAAAAAAAAAAAAAAAAAAAAAATGGCCTTGAGAGATCCTAAGTCAAACAACCAGGTTAGTTTGTTTAACTGAGTTTCGCTGAGGTATTAGGCCCTGTGCGGGTTTTGGGCTTGCATGGGTAAGGCCCATACAGATCCGCCACCTGAGGAGCCCACAGATAGGGGAGACAGTGATTGTGACACAATTGTAGATGTGCACTATTTGAGACATTGGCGACGCGCTGACAAAGCAGAGGAAGAAGTGAGCAATCTACATGATGGGCCAGGGAACGGAGTTCACATTGTCCGGTATTATTCAAGATTTTCTTTTTTTTTTTTTTTCATGGAATACATCACTCAGACTGGGTTAAGCAGCAAATGGAATGCACTGACTCACATAACAGAAAAGTTTGGGGCTTCAGGCATGGCTGGATTCAGGGGCTTAAACTACGACATCAGGATTAAGTCTTTTCTCTCCATTTCTTGACTCTATTTCCTGTTGACTTTTCATTCTTAGGCTTCCTTTTCCCCATGAGATGGCAGAATGGCTGCTTACAACTTCAAATCACACCCTTTCCAGCAGAAAGGGAGTTTCTTTTCCCGGATGCTGTCAACAAAAGTCCCAGGACTACATCTCATTGGTCTAACTTGTGTTACCCATGCATCACTAAACCACTCTCCTGAGAAGGAGCATGGAACATTCTGACAGCTCCTCTCAAATCGCATGGGCTGAGATTTGGGGAGAGCTGGCTTCCTGTGCTAGACCATTTCTGTTGGTCCTTCCAGATCTACTCTCCACCCTTTTCCTTCCTGATTTGAGCCTCAAGAGGCCAACCTGCATGGATTGCTTCCACAGGTCCCTTGTCCTCTGACTTACAGTTGAATTCACCAAATAGAAGACAGTGGAAATGAGACCCAAGGGTTGGAGGAGGAGGAACGTAAGGGTTTTATTCCTCTGGCCCCTGCCCTTCTGGGTTGCTGCAGGTTGGCTACGTGCATTTATTGAAGCTTCTGTCAACTGGCCTTCTTCACACAGGTACTCTCTCCTAGTTCTAGTTAATTCTCCTTTCTCCACCTCCAGAATTATCCACCCTGGAGGTGATAATGGCTCCCCCCTGTTGCCTGCCACAGTGTATCACACCATCAGACCTGCTTTTTCCCTCAACCCTGCCCACACATCTGTATGGAACCTTTACTAAACCCACTTTAGATTAATCATCTGCTGGGATGCTGATGGTTACATTCACCAAAGGAGATCCAAGTTTCTATTACCAAAAGAAAGGGGAATGAATCAAGGGCAGGCAACAGCACTACTGTAGTGATATTGGTTTGGAAGAAATATCACCACAAGTGCAGACCAGAGATGACTGTGGCTTGGACAGGGTCATGATGGGGGAAGCAATGAGAAATGGTAGGATTCTGGCTATATCTCAGAGGCAGTGTTAACACAGTTTACTGAGGAATTGTATGTAAATTATGAGTGGTAGAGAGGAGCTGAGGATGGAAGCAGTTGGAAAACATGCATCTGGAGCCTAGGAGTGAGCTCAATGAGTAGTGATTTGGGACGGAGGCGCGGTAGTCAGTTGAAACCACGGGCTCAGATGAAATGATCCCGGGAGTGCATGTAGAATAGAACACAGAAAAGGCAAAAGGTAGAATCTAGAAGAACAAACACCAGCCTTTCCATGGTGAACAGAGGAAGAGTTGCCATCTTGTATCTATCATCTAGATTGTAAGCAACTCGATAACTTGAGAATAAGAACAGAATCTTCCACATCCTTCCTCTTTACCATCATGTCTAGCGAGGTGATGACCACACGGTGGGTAATAAATGCTTGTTATGAATGAACTTGACACAGTTTCACATTTCCTCCATCTCATGTGAGGTTTGAGTTACAGGCTGAGAAAAAGAGAAATTGATCCCTGTGGCTCAATCCATTGAAACCTATGCCCAGGTTGCTAAGCATTTCGCTGCCCTGGAAAACTTAAGCAGAACCTCTCAGATGATGCCACAGATCCCGAGTAGCACACCTCTTGCCTTTCAGGAGAATTTCTAGACCGGCGATTTCATTTCAGATTTTCTTATTCTTATTTGAGTAGATTTAACAGTAAATATCCTAACAAATCTTTATTAGGTTTGTTTTGGAGCTGTGCTATGAAAATAATACAAGTGGCAAAAGATCTCTATCTCACATACATTGCTGGTGGAATGTAAAAGGATGCAACTGTTTTTAGAAACTGCCAGTTTACCAAGCTAAATGTACACCTACCCTATGACCCAGAAATTCCACTCCTAGATGTAGACTCGAGAAACCTAGGCAAATGTCTACCAAAAAAACAGGCTGGTACAAGAATGCTCTTAACATCTTGGCTGGGTGCAGTGACTCACCTCTATGATCCCAGCACTTTGGGAGGCCAAAGTGGGTGGATCATTTGGGGTCAGGGGTTTGAGACCAGCCTGGGCAACATAATTAAATACAAAAATTAGCCAGGCATGGTGACGGGCACCTGTAATCCCAGTGACCCGGGAGGCTGAGGTGGGAGAATGGCTTGAACCCGAGAGGCAGAGGTTGCAGTGAGCCAAGATTGTGCCACTGCATTCAAGCCTGAGCAACAGAGTGAGACTCCATCTCAAAAAAACAAAAACAAAAACAAAACAACAAAAGATCTTCACTCGGCCGGGCGCGGTGGCTCACGCCTGTAATCCCAGCACTTTGGGAGGCCGAGACGGGCGGATCACAAGGTCAGGAGATCGAGACCATGGTGAAACCCCGTCTCTACTAAAAATACAAAAAAAAAATTAGCCGGGCGCGGTGGCGGGCGCCTGTAGTCCCAGCTACTCAGGAGGCTGAG
>NW_016808328.1:808034-873815 GCF_001698545.2 Rhinopithecus bieti
AATTTACAAGCAAGGTCTCATTTTTGTTGCCCAGGCTGGTCTCAAACTCCTGAGCTCAACTGACCCTCCCACCTCAGCCTCCCAAAGTTAAATAGAATCGATGATACCTGCCTTGCAAAGTTGTTTTGTAAAGTGCCAGACACATTGCAGATGCTCAGGAAACATGAGCTGGTTTATAATCCGTTTACAAGGAAAATTTTACTTTTGCCCAGTGAGATATGAGCAGAGGGAGGCTGACTTGGCTGGCAGAGGTACCCTTTTGCTTCTTTTTTTTTGAGATGGAGCCTCACTCTATCACCCAGGCTGGAGTGCAGTGGTGTGATCTAGGCTCACTGCAACCTCGCCTCCCAGGTTCGAGCAATTTTCCTGCCTCAGCCTCCTGAGTAGCTAGGATTATAGGCATGCGCCACCACATCTGGCTAATTTTTGTATTTTTAGTAGAGACAGGGTTTCACCATGTTGGCCAGGCTGGTCTCAAACTCCTGACCTTGTGATCCGCCCACCTCATGCTCCCAAAGTGCTAGGATTACAGGCATGAGCCACCGCGCCTGGCCCAACCTTTTGCAGTTCTTTCTTCTAGACTGCAATGTGAACATGATGGCTGGAGCTCCAGCAGCCACTCCGGACCAGGAGGTAATCTTGAAGATGGAAGCCACATGTCAGGATGGTGAATCCAAAAGATGAGGAGCCTGTATCCCTTGTGACACCAGAGCTGCCATACCAGCCCTGGGTTCCTCCATCTATACTGCCTTCATATGGTAAAGAAATATTCTTGTATCTTGTTAGGTGTCTGTTGCAGCCAAACACAATCCCAACTGATATTCACCATAAATGATTCCATGGCTCCCTGTAGTACTTTTTCAAAGCATCTATCACAATTGTAATTAATAAAATAATTATGCAATTACTGGTTTAATGCCTAAGTCCCAAGTAGAATATCAGTTCCATGTGGGCAGGGATTCGTCTGTTCATGGATGTATTCCCAGCTCCTGTAACAACATCTGGTTCTGGTAGGTAGTAAGTGCACAATAAATGTAGTGGAGTGAAAGGGAGAGAGGAAACGGAGCTGCTTCTGATGAGGAGAGAAATCGCTGCATGAGAGAGCATGCAGTGAGAAATAAAGAAGGGGAAACTAGAGGCCTGCCTGCTTTAACTCTAGGAATCGATCGATCTCTATCTCAGACTCATTAATATGCATCTGGGTGTGCTGGATATTTTAGTTCATGTTCTGCCACACACTCTAGATCTCCTATAGGATTTGCATCACAGATGGTACCTTTTCCTGAAGAGCCTTAAATTAACCTGCCTCCCTGGTAACACCCTCATTTGTCTCCCATTCCTGGCAAGTCAGCCATTCCCCCAAAAAGAGAGTTGCAACACGATCCAATAGTTTGCTGGAGGAGTAAAACTTCTTATCAGCACCACATCCAACATTGGTTGGGAGATGAGTCATGTTGATTTTTGATATTTAAAATTTTCTCATAAAAATTGGACTTGGCCTTTATAGAACATTTGAAAACAAAAAGATAAATAAAAAAAAATTCAAATCACGTACAATCCCAGGATCCAGAGATAGTCATGTGCAAGGAAAATACCTTGGATCCCCCAAATCACTAAGCTAAAGGGAAAAGTCAAGCTGGGAATGCTCAGGGCAAACATGTTTCCCATTCTATTCAAAGTCACCCCTCTGCTCACTGAGATAAATGCATATCTGATTACCTCCTTTGGAGAGGCTCATCAGAAACTCAAAGGAATGCAGCCATTTGTCTCTTATCTACCTATGACCTGGAAGCCTCTTCCCCACTTCAAGTTGTCCCGCCTTTCCAGACCAACCAATGTTCATCTTACATATGTTGGTTGATGTCTCGTGACTCCCTAAAATGTATAAAACCAAAGTGTGCTCTGACACCTTGGGTACATGTTGTCATGTTGTCAGGACCTCCTGAGGCTATGTCACAGGCATGTGTCTTCGACCTTAGCAAAATAAACTTTTTTTCTTTTTTGAGACAGAGTCTCGCACTGTCACCCAGGTTGGAGTGCAGTGGTGCAATCTTGGCTCACTGCAAGCTCCGCCTCCCAGGTTCATGCCATTCTCCTGCCTCAGCCTCCCTAGTAGCTGGGACTACAGGTGCCCGCCACCACACCCAGCTAATTTTTTTGTATTTTTAGTAGAGACGGGGTTTCACTGTGTTAGCCATGGTGGTCTCAATCTCCTGACCTCGTGATCTGCCCACCTCGGCCTCCCAAAGTGCTGGGATTACAGGCGTGAGCCACCGCACCAGGCCCAACCTTGGCAAAATAAACTTTCTAAATTAACTGAGGACTGTCTTAGATTTTTGGAGTTCAGAGTCACTATTCAATATTTTAGTATAGAGTGTTTTTCTCCAATTTTTTGGGTAAGATTAGTATACCATTAATCAGCCAATTTGGGTCTCCTATCTATTTCACTTAACATATTGCAAACATTATCTTGTGCTTTAAAATACTATTTAAATTTTTTAATGACTACATAATATTGCATTGTGTGTTCTGTTATTTATCTAATTATTTCCTTATTGTTGTAATCAAAGTTTCATTCCAATTTTCTCTTACATGATTAACCATACAATGAATAATACCTTTATATGTAAAATATGCTGTTGCATTTATGATTATTTCCTCAGCATAGATTCCCAGAAGCAGTTACTAGGCAAGGGGCACGAACATTTAAAAAAACTCTTATTGGAAAATGACAAAATGCATTTCAAAAAGGTTGTTACTGTATTTAGTTATAAATGCCTTTCCTGATTGGTAGGCCAAAAAAAAAACCCAAAAAACAAAAAACCTTCCCAAACATGACAGCTTGATTTTTCATGTGCTTCATTTGAGATCTGCCCGGGTTCTCTGTCCATGCTTCCACTGAACTATTAGCATTGTTTGTTTATAAGAACATCTTATACACTGTGGACAGTAACCCTGTGATTAGATTTGTTGAAAATTTTCTCTTCATAATTTCCCTTTTGAAAATTTTCTTTTTTTGATATAAAGATGTTTTAAAATTTTTATTTGGCCAGGAGTGGTGGCTCATGCCTGTAATCCCAACCATTTGGGAGGCCGAGGGAAGAGGATTGCTTGGCTCCAGGAGTTCGAGATCAGCCTGGGTAAACACAGTGAAATCTTGTCTCTACAAAAGATAAAAAAAATTGGCTGGGTGTGGTGGCACGCACCTTTGCTTCCAGCTACTCAGGAGGCTGAGGTGGGAGCATTGCTTGAGCCCAGGAGGTCAAGGCTGCAGTGAGCCATGGTTGCACCACTGTACTCCAGCCTGGGTGACTGTGTTTTGAGACCTTGTCTCAAAACAAACAAAAAACCCATGTAATCCTAGCACTTGAGGAGGCCCAGGAGGGAGAATCACTTGAGCCCAGAGGTTCAAGACCAGCCTGGGCAACATGGCAACCCCCTAATCTCTACAAAAAAAAAAAATTAGCCTGGGCATAGTGACAGGTTATACCTGTGGTCCCAGTTACTCAAGAGGCTGAGGTAGGAGGATGGGAGGTTGAGGTGGGAGGTTGAGGCTGCAGTGAGCTGTGATCACACTGCTGCACTCCAACCTGGGTGACAGGGTGAGACCCTGTCTCAAAAAACAATTATTTGTATACAGTGTATTGATCTTGTACTTTATGATCTCTTAGCTTGCTGAAGGCTGATTAATCATGACCTTTACTTTCTTTTTTTGGAGACAGGATTTATCAAGATGTAACACCAACATAAGTCAAGGTAAGCCTCAAACTTAAATACTATTTCCAGTGGTTCTAACGTTAATAATGGAAGAACCCACTGCTTCATATATATACAATTTAGTACAGATGCTCCTTGACTTATGATGGGTTATGTCCTGATAAATCCATTGTGAGTTGAAAATATCGTTAAGTCATAAGTGTATTTATTTATTTAGAGATGGAGTCTCACTCTGTTGCCCAGGCTGGAGTGCAGGGGTGTGATCTCGGCTTACTGCAACCTCCACCTCCTGGGTTCAAGTGACTCTCCTGTCTCAGCCTCCCGAGTAGCTGGGACTACCGGCACATACCACCACACCAGGCTAATTTTTGTATTTTTAGCAGAGACAGGGTTTCACCATGTTGGCCAGGCTGGCCTCGAACTCCCGACCTCAAGTGATCTACCCACCTCAGCCTCCTAAAATGCTGGGATTGCAGGTGTGAGCCACCGCGCCCAGCCCGTAAGTGTATTTAATACCGTATATGTAACCTACTGAACATCATAGCCTACCTGAAGCATGCTCAGAGCACTTACGTTAGCCTGCAGTTAGGCAAAATCATCTAACACAAAGCCTATTTTATGAAGTGTTGGATAGCTTATGAAATTTATTGGTGACGGTACTGAAAGTAAAAGCAGAACAGTTGTGTGGGTACTCAAAGTACAGTTTCTACTGAATGCGTATCGCTTTCACACCATTGCAAAGTGGAAAAATCATAAGTTGAACTATCAAAAATTAGGGACCTGGGCAGGGCGTGGTGGCTCCCACCTGTAATCCCAGCACTTTGGGAGGCTGAGGCAGGCGGATTGCTTGAGTCCAGCAGTTTGAGACCAGCTTGGGCAACTTGGTGAAACCCCATCTCTACTAAAATTACATACACACAGAAAAACTAGTTGAGCATGGTAGCATGTGTCTGCGGTCCCAGCTACTTAGGAGGCTGAGGTGGGAGGATCACTGGGGAAGTGAAGGTTGCAGTGAGCCACTGCACTCCAGCCTGGGTGACAGAGTGAGACACTGTCTCAATAAAAAATAATTAAAAAAGAAAATTGAAGGCTGTCTGAATATATAAGAACATACTACATATATATTTCCAGATGATTTCTTCTGTTGCATTGATCTAGCTGTTAATAAAAACGGTTTTGATCATTGTAATTTTATTATCTGGAAGGGAATGTCGGTACACATATTTCCAAAGACTTTTCAGAAAGGTTGTACCAATTTCTACCTGCCTCCTCCTGGCCCCTGCCCCGACTCTGTCCCCTTTCCACAATCTCACCAGAGCTGCAGGCATTTTACTTAAAAATCTTCACATCTTCAGAACACTCAGGCTCCTACCCTGCTTGCGCTACTAACTACAAGTGGCTGTTTAACATTGAACAAACCTCACATTCTTTAAGCCTGGCTCTTCAGCTCAGTGGAAATAACAGTGCTACTGCCCTTCTAAGATGGTTTGGAGGCTCAAATGAACCGTTTGTGACAGCACCTAGAAAAGTGTAAACTTTCAATAACAAGGCTGGCAATCAATAACTATTGCATTTTCTTCTCTTTCTTTTTTTTTTTTTTTTTTTTTTTCGAGACGGAGTCTGGCTCTGTCTCCCAGGCTGGAGTGCGGTGGCCGGATCTCAGCTCACTGCAAGCTCCGCCTCCCAGGTTTACGCCATTCTCCTGCCTCCCCGTCCGAGGTGCCGGGGACTACAGGCGCCCGCCTCGTCGCCCGGCTGGTTTTTTGTATTCTTTAGTAGAGACGGGGTTTCACCGTATTAGCCAGGGTAGTCTCGATCTCCTGACCTTGTGATCCGCCCGTCTCGGCCTCCCAAAGTGCTGGGATTACAGGCTTGAGCCACCGCGCCCGGCCTTGCATTTTCATTAAAAAGAAACATGTCTTAAAAAAAACCACTCCTGCATACTTTTGAGGATCAGGTATGGAAATATGTCTTCAGCATGTTTGGAGGCCTGGATGCTGGGTAAGGTTTCATCTTGGAGCATTGCTCTAAATTAGAAAGAATCAATCCCATTTGCCTGAAGTTTCGGAAGCTGCTGAATTAACTACAGATCTGTTATCTTCAAGGGCATCAGTACCTACAGCTTCACACTGGAAGGAGCTGCTCTTTAAATGTTGCAATCCTGGAATTTGGGGGGAGGAGATTTTATTTCCTAATTAATTTGAGCTGCAGATGGTGAAGAATAAGAGCTAGATGGCCATAATCAGAAGGAAGAAGGGACAGGCAGAGAGCAAAGGAGAAAATGGAACATTAAAAATGGGCAACTGCTTGAGCAGCCCAGGGATTCAAATGAGTCTGAATTTTCTTAAGTATCCATCAGGGTTTGGTCAAGAGACAGAAATCACATCAGTGAGTTAAACAGAAAGAATTTAATATAAAGAATTGTTGGCCAGGAGCAGTGGCTTGTGCCTGTAATCCTAGAACTTTGGGAGGCTGAGGCAAGAGGATCCCTCAAGGCCAGGAGTTCGAGACCAGCCTTGGCAACATAGAGACCCTGTCTCTACGAAAAAAAATTTTTAATTAGCAGGTGTGGGGGCGTGTGTTGGTAGTCCTGGCTATTTGGAAGGCTGAGGTAGGAGGATTGCTTAAGCCCAGGAGTTCAAGGTTGCAGTGAGCTGTGATCGTACCACTGCACTGCAGCCTGGGCAAGAGAGTGAGACCTCCTCTGAAAAAGAAAAAAGAAATTGTTACCTAGACATAAAGCTATTACCTAAGTAACTGAATGGGTAAAACTCTAAAGAATCATGGTGGTAGCAACTATACAGAGCTACGTCCATTCCTAGGACCAAGGGAACCAAAGGAAGAGGCTGTAATGATTAAACTTTAGAAGAGGTGATTCAGACATGAAAAGGAAGTACGTGCTACAACTTGGATAAACCTTGAAAGTATTATGCTAAGTCAAAAAAGCCAATCACCAAAGCCCATACATGATTTCATTCCTAGGAAAATCCAGAATAGGGAACTCTATAGAGACAGAAGATAGACTGGTGCTTGCCAGGGGCTAGGAGTTAGGGGGTACCAGGCAGTGACAAAGAGTATAGGGTTTCTTTTTTAATTGTGGTAAAATACACCTAACATCAAATTTACTCTTTTGACTATTTTTAAGCATACAATTCAGTGGCATTAAGTACATTTTCCCTGATGTGCACTGATGTAATAATTAGAGCCTCTTCCTTGGTTCCCTTGGTCTGAGGAATGGACATAGCTCTCTATAGGTGCTACCTCCATGATTCTTCAGAGCGTTTACCCGTTCAGTTACTTAGGTAATACTTTATGTCTAGGTAACAATTCTTTTTTTCTTTTTTGAGAGGAGGTCTCACTCTGTTGCCCAGGCTGCAGTGCAGGGTGCCATCACAGCTCACTGCAACCTCAAACTCCATCCATCTCCAGAACGCTTTTCATCTTGCAAAACTGAAACTCTGTAACCATGAACCTGTACCCTTTAACTCTGTACCCATGAAACCCTGGACCCATTGACTTTCCAGTTCCCTCTCCCCCAGCCCTTGGTAGCTGCCTTTCTACTTTCTGTCTCTATAAATTTGATCCTCTAGGTACCTCATATAAGAGGAGTCACATAATATTTGTCCCCTTGAGACTGGCTGATTGGACTTGGTTTAATAGCTTCAAGGTTCATCTATGCTGTATCATGGGTCCGAATTTCCTTCTTTTTTTTACGGAGTCTCTGTCACCCAGGCTGGAGTGCAGTGGTGTGATCTCGGCTTACTGCAAGCTCCACCTCCCGGGTTCATGCCATTCTCCTGACTCAGCCTCCCGAGTAGCTGGGACTACAGGCGCCTGCCACCACACCCGGCTAATTTTTTTTTTTTTGTATTTTTAGTAGAGACAGGGTTTCACCATGTTAGCCAGGATGGTCTCGATCTCCTGACCTCGTGATCCACCCACCTCGGCCTCCCAAAGTGCTGGGATTTCAAGCGTGAGCTGCTGTGCCAGGCCAATTTCCTTCGTTTTTAAGGCTGAATGATATTCCATTGTGTGGAGAGACCACATTCTGTTTATCAACTGATGGGCACTTAGCTTGCTTCCATCTTTTGGCAATCATCAATAATGCTGCTGCGAATGTGGGTGTACAAATACCTGTTTGAGACCCTGCTGATATGGTGTGGCTGTGACCCCCACCCAGATCTCATCTTGAAATGTAGCTCCCATAATTCCCACGTGTCAGGGAAGGGACGCAGTGGGAGGTCACTGAATCACAGGGGCAGGTCTTTCCCATGCTGTTCTCCTGTAATGAATAAGTCTCACGAGATCTGATGGTTTTATAAATGGGAATTCCCCTGCACAAGCGTTCTCTTGCCTGCCACCATGTAAAATGTGACTTTGCTTCTCATTCGCTTTCTGCCATGATTGTGAGGCCTCTCCAGCCATGTGGAACTGTGAGTCAATTAAATCTCTTTCCTTTATAAATTACCCAGTCTCAGGTGTGTCTTTATTAGCAGCGTGAGAACAGACTAATACATCTGCTTTCACTTTTTTGTGTATATATAACTCAGAAGAAGAATTGTTGGATCATGTGATAATTCTATTTTTAATTGTTTTTTAGACTTGCACTTATTTATTTATTATTTTTGAGATAGAGTCTCACTCTGTTGCCCAGGTGGGAGTGCAGTGGCACATCTCGGCTTACTGCAGCCTCCACCTCCCAGGTTCAAGCAATTCTTGTGCCTCAGCCTCCCAGGTAGCTGGGACTACAGGCATGTGCCACCACATCCAGCTAATTTTTGTATTTTTTAGTAGAGCTAGGGTTTCACATGTTGGCCAGGCTGGTCTTGAACTCCTGACCTCAAGTGATCTGCCCACCTCGATCTCCCAATGTGCTGGGATTAAAAGCTTGAGCCACTGCGCCCGGCCTATTTTTAATTTTTACAGAAACCACCATACTGTTTTCCACAGCGGTTGCATCATTTTTCCTCTCTATCTATCTATCTATCTCTCTCTCTCATCCTGCTTTGTCACCCAGGCTGGTGTGCAGTGGCAGAATCTCGGCTCACTGCAACCTCCTCCTCCTGAGTTCAAGCGATTCTCCTGCTAAGCCTCCTGAGTAGCTGGGATTACAGGTGCCCACCACCACGCCTGGCTAATTTTTCTATTTTTAGTAGAGATAGGGTTTCACCATGTCGGTCAGGCTGGTATCGAACTCCTGACCTTGTGATCCACCCACCTTGGCATCATTTTCATTCCCACCAGTGCTGCAGAAGAGTTCCCAATTTCTTTTTTTTTTTTTTTTTTTTTTTTTTTTTTAGTTGAGACGGGGTTTCACCGTGTTAGCCAGGATGGTCTCGATCTCCTGACCTCGTGATCCGCCCGTCTCGGCCTCCCAAAGTGCTGGGATTACAGGCTTGAGCCACCGCGCCCGGCAAGTTCCCAATTTCTATACCTCGTCTCCAACACTCGTTATTTTTTTTTTTCTGTATTCTTTTGAATTGATGAAAATATTCTAAAATTAGCTGTGGTGATGCATATATTTGTGATATACTAAAACCATTGGATTGCACACTTTATTTTTTTATTTTTTATATTTTTTTGAGACAGGGTCTCACTCTGTCACCCAGGCTGGAGTGCAGTGGCGCAATCTCGGCTCACTGCAAGCTCCGCCTCCTGGGTTCACGCCATTCTCCTGCCTCAGCCTCCCGAGCAGCTGGGATTACAGGCGCCCACCACACGCCTGGCTAATTTTTTGTATTTTTAGTAGAGACGGGGTTTCACCGTGTTAGCCAAGATGGTCTTGATCTCCTGACTTCGTGATCCGCCCGCCTCGGCCTCCCAAAGTGCTGGGATTACAGGCGTGAGCCACCGCGCCCGGCCAGATTGCACACTGTAAATGAATACATTGTATAGTATGTGCATTATATATAGAAAAGAGTTTTTTTAAAGAAAAGTAAGAGGAGGGGCCCTGTGGACCTGGGACATAGAACTCTGAGGAAGGAGAGCTGTTGTCTTGGATTGGGGGAGGTTCTATGAAGCTGGTCGTGCAAGAATTGGAAAGAATCACACAACTAGATTCAGCTGCTGCTAAGCTAGAGCAAAGTTGCGTTCCTGGGGTGATGTGTGTAGAAACAGGAAGTAGATAAGAAAGAGCAAGTCCTTTCTGCCTCCTCCAGCCTCAGTTTCCCTCACAGGCCCCTCACAGGGAGCAGCTGGTAAAAGAGAGAGATGCTTTGGAGAGTTCCAGCTCCAACATTCCAAAGCCAGCGATAGGTTTGGAACTGAGAGAAAACAGCGTAAGAACTTGCACTTGATCTTGGCAACAAAGAGGCCTTTATCCCTCAGCAGGAATCAGACTGGTTTTGTCATCTCGGAGGCCCCAAGTGGGTCTTCAAAAAGATACCCACAAATTTGGAGGCACAGTTAAACTTGTAAATATCTGTTGAGAAGTGGATCGATATCTTTGGAATAGTAATCCCTCTCCCTCCCTGTTGTGTCCAAAATGTAGCCTCAAGACCCACATGAAAGGCAGGAAGCTACAAGGGAGGCACAAAGCTCTTTGCCTTCTGCCTGGCGGCTGCATCTCTACTTACACTGCTCCGTGGCTTAAAGAAAAATAGTAACAACAGCTAACATTATTGGCCGGGTGCGGTGGCTTATGCCTGTAATCCCAACACTTCAGGAGGCCGAGGCGGGCAGATCATGAGGTCAGGAGTTCAAGACCAGCCTGGCCAACATAGTGAAACCCCGCCTCTACTAAAAATACAAAAAAACTTAGCTAGGCACCTGTAATCCCAGCTACCTGGGAGGCTGAGGCAAGAAGAATCATTTGAACCTGGGAGGTAGAGGTTGCATGTGCCATGATCCCGCCACTGCACTCCAGCCCGGGCAACAGTGTGAGACTCCGTCTCAAAAAATACAAAACAAAAAAACCCAGAGAATATTATTGAGGTCTTACCATGTGTGAGGCATTGTTCTATATTCAGTCCTT
Organism: Rhinopithecus bieti; assembly: GCF_001698545.2. Taxonomy (NCBI): domain Eukaryota; kingdom Metazoa; phylum Chordata; class Mammalia; order Primates; family Cercopithecidae; genus Rhinopithecus; species Rhinopithecus bieti. The sequence goes on from NW_016808328.1 coordinate 818,725, forward strand.
ATAAACACCTACAAGGAATGGAATATTACTATCTCAGTTTTACAGATGAGGAAACAGAGGCCTGGCAGTGTTATGTACTTTCTCAAAGTCATCACAGAGAGTGAACACCAGAGCCTGGCACCCTTTGCCACGATGCCATGCTGCTTCCCAGAGTCCTGCCCCGTGCTTGTTATGACTTGATAGGCCACGTGGTCTTCCTTCTACCTATGCTGCCGGTAGCATCCCAAAAGATCTAGATGACATTGAAAACCCACCTATGCTTGGGAATTGAACAATGAGAACACTTGGACACAGGGCGGGAACATCACACACCGGGGCCTGTAGGGGGCTGGGGGACCAGGGGAGGGATAGCATTAGGAAATATACCCACTGTAAATGACAAGTTGATGGGTGCAGCACACCAACATAGCACATTTATACCTATGGAACAGACCTGCACGTTGTGCACATGTACCCTAGAACTTAAAGTATAAAAAAAAAAAAAAGAAAACCCACGTATGCCATCAAACCAGAGATCATGGTGAATGGTCCTGCTGCAATACACTCAGCCCCTTGAATGGTTTCAAATGCTGCCAGCATTTGCCTTGATGTTGCTGTGGCCTGACCGGCTGGATTGACATCACCCTGAATGCAATGGGTTACTTGGTGAAGACCTGAATAAAAATTCTGGGCTGGGCACGATGGCTCACACCTGCAATCCCAGCACCTTGGGAGGCCAAGATGGGAAGATTGCTTGAGGCCAGGAGTTTGGGACCAGCCTGGGCAACATAGGGAGACCCCACCTAGAGAAAAAAATGTTTAAAATTTAAAAATCAGCTGGTGTGGTGCTGAGCACCTATCTGTTCTAGAGGATCGCTTGAGCCCAGGAGTTAGAGTTCGCAGTGAGCTATGATTGCACCACTGCACTCCAACCTGGGAAATGGAGTGAGACCTTGTCCCAAAAAAAAAAAAAAAAAAAAAAATCTGAAGCTGAAAAAAATCTACTATTTGAAATGTTTTTCTTTTCTTTCTTTTTCTTTGACACCGCGTCTCACTCTGTTGCCCAGGCTGGAGTGTAGTGGCGCAATCATAGCTCACTTTAACCTTCAACTCCTGGGCTCTAGCTGTCCTCCACCTCAGCCTGTCAGGTAGCTGGGACTACAGGTGTGAGCCACCACACCTGGCTAGGTTTTTATTTTTTATAGAAACAGGGTCTCGCTATGTTGCCAGGCTGGTCTCAAATTCCTGGTCTTAAGTGATCCTCCTGCCTCAGCCTCCCAAAATGCTGGGATTAGAGGCATGAACCACCTTGCCTGGCCTGAAATAGTTTTTGACTTTAAGGATGAAGACTTGAGTTGCCTCAGTTCTGGGAGGGCCAGCGGTGTTGGGCTCTTTGAGAAAGGAGATGTAGCTTAAGTTCTTGAGGAAAGACTTGGGCCCAGTGGAATCCAACAGGTCTAGCTTCTCTGGTACTTGGAGATTCCTGGTGGAGAGAAAGAGAGCTGCCCCTGAACCGTGAAGGCTTACGTGGATGGAGGATTGGTGGGGGGAACCCTGCTCATTAAGTCTTTTGAGGTTAGGCATGGCCTGTAGGCTCTCATGGAGCCATTTCCAGGGGCTGCTGAGGGCCTGTGCCCTGCTTTGTGGGGAAAACCCACGGTGGAAGGCAGAGCAGGTGAGGACCCCCTGGCAGTGGGAGGTGAGCAGCAAGGGGCTGCCGTGTGCTGGTCTTGAGGGGCAACAATAGCTGAGCAAGATGAGAAAACCCAAGAGATGTTGCAGAGTACACAGTACGCTCAAAGCATTCCCTGAGAATGTCTCCAAAAAAAAACAGAAGATGGGGATGGGGGAGAGAAAATGTCACACTGAGGTCGGATGATTTCCAGCTATTAGGAACTTGTGATGGAGTCATCTGATACAAAAAGGAAAAGCATTATTAGCCAAAGTCACAGTCTGGTGAGGCCTGAGATATAAGGGTCCAATTGAAATATAAATTTTTTTTTTCCTCTGTTGCCCAGGCTGTAGTGCAGTGGTACGATCTTGTCTCACCACAACCTCCGCCTCCCTGGTTTAAGCAATTCTTCTGCCTCAGCCTTCCTAGTAGCTGGGATTACAGGCGCACGCCACCACACCTGGCTGATTTTTGTATTTTTAGTAGAGACTGGGTTTTGCCACGTTGGCCAGGCTGACCTTGAACTCCTGACCTCAGGTGATCTGCCTGCCTCAGCCTCCCAAAGTGCTGGGATTACAGGTGTGAGCCACCGCGCCTGGCCAAATTAGCATTTATCCAAGTGGGACATTAGACCAATCAGGCTGTTGGTGTCAGGTGATTTGGCTTGAAGTGAATTGACTCAGAGCCCTGCCATCTGTATCTCTCTTTTACTTCAAAGGTTTCCTACGCGGTGCTGAGCTTTTTCTTGATTTACAAGTCTTTGATTTTTCAAAAGGCAGCAGTGTAGTGCAAGTGCCCACAGAGCAGCAGAGTCTGTTTTCCTTCTTTCTTTAAATCATCATAACTTATTTCGATGGAAACTGATGCCTACAACTTTTAGGAACGTGCTCTTTTTCTTGGATGAGGCATGTCTTGAGCTGGCTTCAGAGCAGCTTTCACACTAAGAACCTACCAGTTTGTGATTTTTAGTCCAAAGAAGTGGGCATTGCCTGAGTGTCCTGGAAAGGCCTCCGCTGGACAGATATCCGGGGCCTCCTTCCCGGGCACTGTGGGCTGTGCAGGTGCACAGTGCCCCACACTCCAGTGGGCATCACACTTGGTTTAAATGCCCTGCGTTTATCATCTTGAAATCCTTAACAATCTCATCTCTGAATATTTTTCCATCTGTAAGCAAAGTCAGATGGGACAAGGCAGCCATGGACAGATTGGCACAGTATATGTGTCTGCTGTTTTTTGCTGCCCATTCACATATAGCATTCGCCATGCCCCTGAGCACCGAGTTCTGTTGGATCCATCACGTGTGCGCAAAGCAGGTCCAAGGTAAGTGTGTGATGGCCGGGTGCAGTGGCTTACACCTATAATCCCAGCACTTTGGGAGGCCAAGGTGGATAGATCATTTAAGGCCAGGGGTTTGAGACCAGCCTGACCAATATGGCAAAATCCCATCTCTACTAAAAAAATATAAAAAATTAGCCAGGCATGGTAGCGCATGCCTGTAATGCCAGCTACTCGGGAGGCTGAGGCATGAGAATCGCTTGAACTAGGGGAGGCAGAGGTTGCGGTGAGCCGAGATTGCCCCACTGCACTCCAGCCTGGGAGACAGAGAGTGAGACCTTTTTTTTTTTCTTCTTTTTTTGGAGACAGAGTCTTGCTTTGTTGCCCAGGCTGTAGTGCAGTGGTGTGATCTCGGCTCATAGCCACCTCCGCCTCCAGGGTTCAAGTGATTCTCCCGCCTCAGGCTACCCAGTAGCTAGGATTATAGGCGTGCCACCACACCTGGCTAATTTTTTTGTAGTTTTAGTAGAGGCAAGGTTTCACCATATTGGCCAGGCTGGTCTCGAACTCTTGACCTCAGGTGATCTGCCTGCCTCAGCCTCCCAAAGTGTTGGGATTACAGGGCGTGAGCCACCGTGCCAGGCTGACCCTGTCTTTAAACAAGGTAGGTGTGTTATGTTTATGATTCTTTTGGGGGGGCGGGGGTGAGAATGGGGAAGGGCTGGCCTAATAGGGAGGCCACGCTTTCTCTTCCAACCCAAACTTTCTTTAAACACAGAAAGGCGGCTGTGGACAAGGAACCCTATCATGTCCTCCTTACTAATGTTACCTCCTGTGTCAGCCAACTGCTTACACTGAAAATGATGACATAGAGAGACAAGAAAAGGTGGGGCAACCCACAGTGGCTTTTCCTTTCAGTCTTTTTTTTTTTTTTTTTTAAGAATTGGGGTCTTGGTGTCACCCAGGCTGGAGTGCAATGGTATGATCATAGCTCACTGCAGCCTTGAACTCCTGGGCTCGAGTCATCCTCCCACCTCAGCTTCCTGGGCAGATAGGGCCATAGGCATGTGCCACCACTCCTGGCTAATAATTTTTAGTTTCTGTAGAGTCAAATTCCTGGGCTCAAGCGATCCTCCTGCCTCGGCCTCCTGAGTAGCTGGGACTTCTGGCATTTCCTTTTAGTCCTTCTTGACTCATCAGCAAGCTGAAGGCAGAGAGAGGTGGTAGAACATGTGCAATCAATGAAATAAACACAGTCGAGTGTGTTTCATGCAGGGTTCTCACTGTTTTGGTAAGAACAATATACATATGTATGAGCTATGAAATACAAATTCTATACTTTCAGTGATTACCGATACGAGTTAAGTGCGCTTATATTTGCATTTAAAATGGGTATTGAAGAAAATAAAGATGAATGGGTAAAAAATTCATGCTAATCATTTAAAATTTTAATTTGCCTTTACTGAAAATGACATTTAAAAAGTCAAGAGAGAGACTCTTATTAAAGAGAGAAAAAAGCTTTTAGAAGTCTCTTGGTGGCACTTTTTCTTGGTTTTTGAACTAAGGGACCCGCCATTTTCATTTTGCCCTGCGTCCTGGGGACCGGGTCAGGACAGGCTCCAGGCACGAGATACACTGCCTGCTCTGTCACTGCTAGGGCCACGCCCACAGCTTCCATTTCCCTTTCCTGGTTCTCTCGCTGCCTGCTTCGTCCCGACACTGTGAATGTCATTGCTCCCTCAGTTATAACATTCACCACACTTTATGTGGTTTGCTTTAATTTCTGACTGCTCTGCATGGGGGATGGGCACGCTCTCTCCTTCTCCACTGTGTATCCAGTGCTTAGCTCCTAGTAAATACTCAGTGACACTAAGTTTTCATCTTTTTTTTTTTTTTGAGACGGAGTCTCGCTCTGTCGCCCAGGCTGGAGTCCAGTGGCGCAATCTCGGCTCACTGCAAGCTCCGCCTCCCGGGTTCACGCCATTCCCCTGCCTCAGCCTCCTGAGAAGCTGGGACTACAGGCGCCCGCCCCCACGCCCGGCTAATTTTGTGTGTGTGTGTGTGTGTGTGTGTGTGTGTGTGTGTGTGTGTGTGTGTGTTTTTAGTAGAGTCAGGGTTTCACCGTGTTTGCCAGGATGGTCTCCATCTCCTGACCTCATGATCCGCCCGCCTCGGCCTCCCAAAGTGCTGGGATTACAGGCGTGAGCCACAGCGCCCGGCAAGTTTTCATCTTTTACTATGAAAACTTCACATAGGCCGGGCTAATTTTTTTGTAGTTTTAGTAGAGGCAAGGTTTCACCATATTGGCCAGGCTGACCACAGCCAAATCTGCCACTGTTTTCTTTTTTCTTTTTTTCAGACGGAGTCTTGCTCTGTCCCCCAGGCTGAAGTGCAATGGCGCAATCTTGGCTCACTGCAACCTCCGCCTCCCGGGTTCAAGCGATTCTCCCGTCTCAGCCTCCTGAATAGCTGGGATTACAGGTATGTGCCACCACGCCCGGCTAATTTTTTTTGTATTTTTAGTAGAGATAGGGTTTCACCATGTTGGCGAGGCTGGTCTCAAACTCCTGACCTCAGGTGATCCACCCGCCTTGGCCGCCCAAAGTGCTGGGATTACAGGTGTGAATCACCGCGTCCGGCCAGCTTCCCCTGCTTAGAGTAATTCTTAGGGTTCCCTCTGGGGCCGATGTTGTTCTGTGTCCACAGGACCAATAAATAGTCTTCCCATTAATCCAGATTGCTGCCCATAGCACAATTGTTCTTCGCACTTACTGTCTAAGCTCAGAGCCACTCTGGGGCTGAGAGGTGAATGTCTGTGCCTAGGTTGCCATGTTGAACAGGAACCACTAACAGATATTCTTGGCATGGTTAAATAATTGTTTTCTCCCCCACTTAAGGTCAAGGAGTGTCTGTCAATCTGTGGTCTCCAGGGCTCATCCAGAGCCTCATGGGTCTGGGTCTCCTTTTTTTTTTTTTTCCCTGAGATGGAGTCTTGCTCTGTCACCTAGGCTGGAGTGCAATGGTGCAATCTTGGCTCACTGCAACCTCCACCTCCCCGGTTCCAGCAATTCTCCTGCCTCAGCTTCCCAAGTAGCTGGGACTACAGGCATGCACCACCACGCCTGGCTGATTTTTGTATTTTTAGTAGAGATGGGGTTTCACCATCTTGGCCAAGCTGGTCTTGAACTCCTGACCTTGGGTGATCTGCCCACCTCGGCCTCCCAAAGTGCGAGGATTACAGGCGTGAGTCACCACTCCCGGCCTGGGTGTCCTTTTTATAGGGCCTCTCCTCTAAGCTGAGACACAGCATCAGCTAGTGAGGCTGCCTCCTCAGTGCTTGAGTTTCAGCTCCACAGGGCCCCTCCTCCAGGCACCTGCATTTTAATGATTCCAACCTGTTACCTGTCTTCCCCCAGCCCTAAGGGTGGTGGCTTCTGACAGTGCTCTCTCCACAATACCTTAGCCCTCTTTTGCCCTTTCAGCTACCTTGTGAAAAAAATGTATACCTAGTTAACAATTATGTATGTATTTATTATAGAGACAGGGTCTCACTATGTTGCCCAGGCTGGTCTTGAACTCCTGGGCTCAAGCAGTCCTCCCCCCTCAGCCTCCCAAAGTGCTAGGATTACAGGTGTAAGCCACTGCGTCCAACCCTAGTTAACAATTATTTATGTTAAATTTTCTGTTCCAATAACTGCTGTGGCTTCTGTCTCCTGACTTGACCCTGATGGACATGACTGCCTAAGAAATGATACATACCTGGGCCAGGCAGAGTGGCTCATGCCTGTAATCCCACACTTTGGGAGGCAGAGGTAGGTGGATCACCTGAGGTCAGGGGTTCGAGACCAGCCTGACCAGCCTGTCTCTACTAAAATACAAAAATTAGCCAGGCATGGTGACGGGAGCCTGTAATCTCAGCTACTTGGGAGGCTGAGGCAGGAGAATCGCTTGAACTCAGGAAGCAGAGGTTGCAGTGAGCCGAGATCGCACCATTGCATTTCAGCCTGGGCAACAAGAGCGAAACTCCGTCATTGAAATAAAATAAAACAAAATAAAATAATAAAATAAAATAAAAATATAAAATAAAATAAAATAGTAAAAGACATGATATACTAGGTATATCAATGAAAGGACAGATGGCCTGGCCCAGGGAGTTTATGAAGATTGACAAGCTAATAGCTGTCGTGCTACTCAGAACCTAAGGAAGTTTCATTCTATGCAAAAAATAAATAAAAATAAAGAATTTAATGGCCGGGCACGGTGGCTCAAGCCTGTAATCCCAGCACTTTGGGAGGCCGAGGCGGGCAGATCACTTGAGGTCAGGAGATCGAGACCATCCTGGCTAACACGGTGAAACCCCGTCTCTACTAAAAAATACAAAAAACTAGCCGGGCGAGGTGGCGGGCGCCTGTAGTCCCAGCTACTTGGGAGGCTGAGGCAGGAGAATGGCGTGAACCCGGGAGGCGGAGCTTGCAGTGAGCTGAGATCCGACCACTGCACTCCAGCCTGGGCGACAGAGCAAGACTCCGTCTCAAAAAAAAAAAAAAAAAAAGAATTTAGAATAATTGTCTATTGATATATAATGGACTGAAAATTTTTTTAAAATACAGACTTTGAAGAAGGTCATATGTAGATTTGAATCCAGGCTCTTCCACTTACCCACCAGGTGGCCTTGGGCAAATTACTGAACTTCCCTGAACCTCCCTTTCCACATGTGTATCATATAACAGGGGTTGAACAGCTTCCTTGTGGGGCTGTTGTGAGAAGGAAATGCATAATGCATGTAAAGTGCCTGCCCAGAGTGAAAGCTCAGTAAAGGGTAGTGGACCTAGGATGTAGGAGGTGTTAAGAGGAAAAGACTAGAGATCATAAGACCTGAGTTCGAGTTCTGTGCCTACAACTGACTAGCCAGTGACATCCTCTCTGTGGCCCTCCCTCTCCTTACACCGGTACCAAGACCAAGCGTGACTCTGTAATGCTGGTCTCATCTTATCGGCCTGCAGCAAAATAGGCAAATAATGACAATATCTGACATTTTTCATAAAGCTAAATTATTCCGTTTAAAGGATTACTATCTGGGATTTTGCTCTTCTTACTGTTTTGGTGTTAATGTCTTTTTTAAATGAAATGGCAGGATAGTAGGGTATTTTTTTTTCCTTTCTATGTTCTGATTTGACAACATAAGTTTGAACAAGAGCAAGGAGCTGAGACTTGCCCAAACAGATTTGGAAACATATTGGAAAGCCTCAATAATTGACATGGTATTACTGGTAAATGTACAGGCAGACCAATGGAACAGAATGGTAAGTCCCAAAAACATAGATATTTAGTGTATTATAGAAGTGGCATCCAATTCTTTAGGGCACAGCTGGACTATTCCATAAATGGTATTGGCATAGCTTGGTAGCTATCTCAGCAGAATAAAGTTGGATCCATACCTTGAACTGTGCACCAGAATAAACTCCAAGTGGCTTTCAGATGTAAACACACAACCAGACTATTGTCTAGTAAGTCCAATATTTAAAAACAACAACAACAAAAAACCAAAAAAGACTCAAAGATGACATGGGGAATTCTTTTATAATCTTGGAATAAGTTAGACCTTTCAAACTATGATTCAAAATCCAGAAGCTATAAAAGACATTCAATTATGTAATGCAAATATTTATATAAGTAAATAACATTTATATAGAAATAATTATATGTAAAACAAAAAACAGAGAAGAAAAAGTCTTTTCATAGTAAAAATAAATACTACAAGCAAATCAAAAGGCAAGTAACAAACTGGGGGGAAATCCTTGTAGGTGTTATCACAAAGAAAAGGTTAATTGATAACAAAGAGCACTTTCAAATCAATAAGAAACCAAAAGAACCACAGAATGGTGAGCAAAGCATATGGACGATTTCCAAAAAAAAAAAACACAACAAATAGTGGCCGGGCGTGGTAGCTCATGCCTGTAATCTCTGCACTTTGGGAGGCCGGGGCGGTAGATCATCTGAAGTTAGGAGTTTGAGACCAGCCTGAGCAACATGGTGAAACCCCGTCTTTACTAAAAATACAAAAATTAGCTGGGCGTGGTGGTGTGCACCTGTAATCCCAGCTACTCGGGAGGCTGAGGCAGGAGAATCACTTGAACCTGGGAGGTGGAGGTTGCAGTGAGCCAATATCACACCACTGTACTCCAGCCTGGGCAACAAGAGCAAAACTCCGTCTCAGGAAAAAAAAAAAAAAAGTACATGAACATGAACATATGCAAAGATGCTTAGTCTCACTCATATGAAGAGACATTTGTGACTTGACAATTTTGATAGAAGATATTTTCATAATTATAAGACAACATAAGAGATTGCTATCCAGTTTCCTGAATCATCCCAGGAGACCTACACAGCTGAGCTTTGTAAGATCAGAGTGTAGGGACAACCGCATAGCTGTATTTCTGATTTTTTTTTTGTTTTTTTTTTTTTTTTTTTTTGAGACGGAGTCTCGCTCTGTGGCCCAGGCTGGAGTGCAGTGGCCGGATCTCAGCTCACTGCAAGCTCCGCCTCCTGGGTTCACGCCATTCTCCTGCCTCAGCCTCCCGAGCAGCTGGGACTACAGGCACCCACCACCTCGCCCGGCTAGTTTTTTGTATTTTTTAGTAGAGACGGGGTTTCACCATGTTAGCCAGGATGGTCTCGATCTCCTGACCTCGTGATCCGCCCGTCTCGGCCTCCCAAAGTGCTGGGATTACAGGCTTGAGCCACCGCGCCCGGCCCTGATGTTGTTGTTGAAAAGACAAACAGGAGAGTTAAAGATAGGGCTTTCTGGTTTTTTTGTGTCTTTTAACTTCTTAGAAAGTAATCCTGAGAATTAAGTGCATCAAAGTTTCCATCCAGAGTGTCTCACATTTCAGTATAAGCTGGAGAAGGCAAAAAGCAATGCGCTCGCTGCCACGTGAATCTTCTCTCCTTACACCTCGGCAGCTTTCACAGAACTATGCTCCTACCTGAATACCTTACGGCATCACAATGGGAAAATGTTTATTTCTTGGCTTGCATTTGCTTTATATTTATAACTTTAATATTCTGCTTGGTGCATTTTGACATTTAATAAGGTCATGACAGAACACAGTGCTACTGCACCAAACATCATCTTTTTCTTAAGCAAGCCTTGGACTTTGTTTCCTTTTTTACTGTTTGTTTGAACAAAGAAAGCTGATTTTGTAGTGAAACTAATAAGAAATATTAAAGAGAACAAGATTAGCTACAGAAAGAGTTAGTAGCCTTTTGCCAATCTCTATTTACTTAAAATTTTATTTCATGAAACCAAAAGTAAAATATAAACTAACTGAATAAACAAAAAAATTAATGAGAACAAGATTAATGACATAACCGTTTGCCAATATCAATCTAAATACTTCATTATTTCATGAAACCAGAAAGTAAAATCTAATAAAAAAAACAACTGAATAAGCAGCAAAAAATTAATGAGAACAAGATTAACTATAAAAAGTAACTCTTTGTCGGCGGGTTGTTACAGGTCCAGAGGTCGAGCTGTCGCGTACCTAGGATGCCGCGAGGAAGCCGAAGCCGCACCTCCCGCATGGCCCCTCCGGCCAGCCAGGCACCTCAGATGAGAGCTGCACCCAGGCCGGCACCTGTCGCTCAGCCACCAGCAGCGGCACCCCCATCTGCAGTTGGCTCTTCTGCTGCTGCACCCCGGCAGCCAGGTCTGATGGCCCAGATGGCAACCACTGCAGCTGGCGTGGCTGTGGGCTCTGCTGTGGGACACACACTGGGTCACGCCATTACTGGGGGCTTCAGTGGAGGAAGTAATGCTGAGCCTGCAAGGCCTGACATCACTTACCAGGAGCCGCAGGGAACCCAGCCGGCACAGCAGCAGCAGCCTTGCTTCTATGAGATCAAACAGTTTCTGGAGTGTGCCCAGAACCAGGGTGACATCAAGCTCTGTGAGGGTTTCAGTGAGGTGCTGAAACAGTGCCGACTTGCAAACGGATTGGCCTAATCAAGAAGTTCAACCTGGAGAGATGGAAAATCAGCTCTCATATCTTAAGTTAATTTAGTATAAAAATAGAATTGATAGTGAAGGTATAAAGTGTAACCATCAGTTAAACCTCTCCTGTCATTCCTAGCTTCCTTGCTTCAGAACTGAAATGGAAGGGGGCGTGTTCCTACTCTGTAGAATTTGGGANAACTCTTTGTCAATCTCTATTTTAAAATTGTACTGTTTCATGAAATAAAGTCTGAGAGTTGTGGATGATTCTAAAATTCCCTCCAGCTCTGTGACAGACTGAATTTTTTTTTTTTTTTTTTTTTTTTTTGAGATGGAGCCTTGCTCTGTCACCCAGGCTGGAGTGCAGTGGCTCTATCTTGGCTCACTGCAACCTCTGCCTCCTGGGTTCAAGCGGTTCTCCTGCCTCAGCCTCCCAAGTAGCTGGGACTACAGGCGTGCACCACCACACCCAGCTAATTTCTGTAAATTTAGTAGAGATGGGGTTTCACCGTATTGGCCAGGATGATCTCAATCTCTTGATCTTGTGATCTGCCTGCCTCTGCCTCCCAAAGTGCTGGGATTACAGGCATGAGCCACTGTGCCTGGCTGATAGACTGAATTTTATTCGCTCGTCTGGCTAGCAGGTGGGACCATTGCAAACGTGGTCCCCAGAGACTCAGCTAATGAGCTTCTTCTGTCCTTCAAGTCCGCACCTTCCTTTGAAACTGGGCCAAAGGTGATGTCCTAACCCATGGCAGACCTTACTCCCACTAAAATCCCACTTGCCCACACCAGGAAAGGCAGCACAGTAGAGGGAAGAGCTCAGGTTCTGGAGTCAGGCAGTCCTGGGTTCAAATACTGGCTCTGCTATTCACCAGCTCTGAGACCTGAGTCTCAATTTCTTTTCTTTTTGAGATAGGGTCTTGCTCTGTTGCCCAGGCTGGAGTGCAGAGGTGCAATCATGGCTCACTGCAGCCTCAGTCTCCTGGGATCAAGCAATCCTCTCACCTCAGCCTCCTGAGTAGCTGGGACTATAGGTGCACACCACCATGCCTGCTAATTTTTATTTTTTGTTTTTTTTAGTAGAGACGGGGTCTTGCTATGTTGTGCTGGTCTCAAACTGCTGAGCTCAAGTGATTCTCCTACCTTGGTCTCCCAAAGTGTTGGCACTACAGGCATGAGCCAACATGCCCAGCCAGTCTCAGTTTCTTCATCTATAAAAGGATATGATTAAAATTTACCTTGTGGAACTGTTAATAAAGGAGAAATGAGATGTAAATATGAGGTCTTAATATATCATTTGGCATACAGTAAGTGCTTAATATATGTATGACTGTATTTTTGTGATTGTACAAATAAATATATAGGTACCATACTATATATCTATTAATCCATCCAATCCTAAAATAATCCTTAATAATGTTGTTATTCCTGTTTCACAGATGAGGCACAGAGAGGTTAAGTAACTTGCCCAAGGCTACACAGCTAACAAGTGAGAGAGCCAGGAATCAAATCCAAGCAGTGTACACAGAGAGTCTTTTTTTTTTTTTTTTTTTTTGAGATGGAGTTTCACTGTTGTTCATTCTTGTTGCCTGGGCTGGAGTGCAATGGTGCAATCTTGGCTCACCGCAACCTCCACCTCCCCGGTTCAAGGGACTCTCCTTGCCTCAGCCTCCCGAGTAGCCGGAATTACAGGCATGTGCCACCACGCCCCGCCAATTTTATATTTTTAGTACAGACGGGGTTTCTCCATGTTGGTCAGGCTGGTCTTGAACTCCCGACCTCAGGTGGTCTGCCCGCCTCAGCCTCCCAAAGTGCTGGGATTACAGGCATGAGCCATTGTGCCCAGCCAAGAGTCTGTGGTTTTAATCACGGTGAGGGTTGCGGGGTTGTGGGGGAAGGGCAAATGAGCTTCAACTGTAATTATGGGCATCTCTAGATCTCTACTGTTAATATATGAGCTATATGGAAATGTAATTAGATGAAATTAAATATTCAGTTCCTTGGTTGCACTAGCCACATTTAAAGTATTCAACAGCCACATGTCGAGAGTGGCTACCATGTTAGGCAGCACAGACATAGAACACTTCCGTCATCACAGAAAGTTCTACTAGATGGTCCGTTCTAGATAATTCTAGGAAGTATTAGCCAAACATAAGACACGAACTCAGCTGTCACTGCATGGATTTTTAATTAAATACCACTTCATAATGTTATTCACACCTAGTACTTTTTTTTTTTTTAAATAAGACATGCCATAAGTCGTGAAGTTAACAAAATATAAGCATCCGCACAGAATATATTCTAAGGTGACTTCATTTACACCGCTTCTCAGAGAAACACACAAGTAATCTTTTATCTGCCTATCAGCCAGTGTTGGAACAGATATGGAATTCACATGGAAGGCTGCCGGGCTGGTTCCCCAACACTAGCCGGATGGAGTCCTGTATCTGCGCAGCGCCGTCAAACTGGCTGGTTTCCACTAGAAAAGCAATGGAGAGTCAACTCTCCCTTCTCTACCCAGAATTCAGCTCCACACTACAAGATCTGCATAACCTGAACCTTGATGTGATAGCAACTGAAGTTTAAACCCAAGTCTGGTGACCTTGCTTTAGGGACCTGGGCTGCTCCAAAGGAAACCGAGGTGTGATATTTAACATTGCTTGCAACATTAAAGAGGACTTGGGGACGTCAGAGCCGTGAGTAACAATAACGAACCAGGGCTATGAGTGGAAACCTGATGGCACCCCTTCCCCATCCTAACAGCCAGTGCTGCGTATGGCCATCAGCAGACAGTTCATTTATACCACGGGACAACGATAGGGAGGAACTAGCCTTCACATCAGCTGTGCTTCCTGACTACTCAAGTGACCTACGCGTGGCTTCCACTCAGGAAACCACCATTTAACTTTCTGCTCAGCCCTTTCAAGGCTCAGCTTGGTGGGATGACGCCACTGCCCCAAACCCTCAGGCAAGGGAGCTTCCCAGGCCTCAGCAGCAGTTCCCGGATCTGCAGGATCCCATGATCTACAGCTGACCTGAAATTACAGTGCACTTTATTCACTCATCTCAAGAAAGCTGGCTGGCCCAAGGCTAAAAGGCCCATACCAAAAGCAAGGGAAGGAGGGGGGCAGAGCAAGTTTGGGAGCATATATATGCCCAAATTATTACTGATCACCTGGGTTTGACACATCTAAATAGCCTCCCTGCTCACCTTCTCTTTCTCCCTCCTGCCCCACTCCCAGCTTTAGAAAATCACTTGGGAAAGGAGGAATACACAAATAGCAGTGAAACCTGATTTTAATTTCTGCTTTTTGTTTTTTGTTCTCGTGGGCTCGGAGAAGGTTAACTCATTCCCCCTTCTGATTCTTCCTCCACACTGAACAAGCCCTCCTTTTCCATCAGTGCTGATCTTGCCCTTCTCTTCCTCATGAACCATCAATGGCTCCCATGTCCTCTTGGATACATGTTAAACTCCTTAGCCAGGTATTCAAGACCTTCCATGATTTGGCCTCCACTGCTTATCTTTTTTTTTTTTTTTTTTTTTTTGAGACATGGTCTCATTGTCACCCAGGTTGGAGTGCAGCAGCATGATCATGGCTCACTGTACCCTTGGCTTCCTGGGCTCTAGCAATCCTCCCACCTCAGCCCCCTGAGTAGCTGGGATCACAGGCATGCCCCACCACACCCAACTCTTTTTTTTTTTTTTTAATTTTTAGCAGAGATAAGGTCTTGCTATATTGCCCGGGCTGATATAAAACTCCTGGGCTCAAGTGATCCTCCAGCCTTGGCCTCCCAAAGTGCTGGGATTACAGACGTGAGCCACTGTGCCCAGCTTCCACTACTTAGCTTTGAGATTCGTCTCCCACCACCTTCCCTGGCTCTCCTTTCTTTGCCCTGCTCCTCTTATCTCTGTGCCTTTGCAAATGCTGGCCCCTCTGCCTCGGGGGTGATCACCCTACATTCATATGCTTTATACAAATCTTAGATTTGCCATCCATCTATGAGTGGGGCCAAAATCATCTCCACTTCTGAATACCCCTTTGGGCTGAGGGTCCAAACTCTGGCAGGGTCTCCATGATGGTCATTTTCTGTGGCCCACCACGCACTTCACACCCATCAGAGATTCCTGGGTATTTGTGCCTCCCTCTGCTGGCCTGGAGGGCAGGAACTATGTCTTATCTTTGTAGCTTGGGTCTTCCAAATGCTTAGCACACAGTAAATGCCTTATAAATCTTGTTGAATTGAGTTGATCCCCATCCTAAGGGAAAGGAGTCCACTGCCCGCTGCCGCCTTAGGTAGTTAAGACCACACAATACAGAAGTGGTTAAGACACAACACAGAAGTGGTGATCACAGACAACAGATGTCAATTTTTGAAGTCAAGGTATTAAATCAGTACTAAATCAGTATTAAGCACAATCCACAAAGATAAGTGATCTGTCACCCTGGTCTATTAACACTGTTATCATGCCTATTAAAGGCTGTCTAGGGAAGCAGTGAGTGTAGCTCTAAGTAGTATTCACTGGATGGAGAATGCCACAGATCCTATGGGGATTATTTAACCTTCCAAAGGAACCCTAGGGAGGAAACTTTCTGGCAAGGTTGCATGGGGCCCTGGGGGTTTTAGCAGAACATCTTGTTAAATTCTTAAGCTTTCCAGGTGTGAAATCTCAGGATTGTGGCATTGTAGCAGAATCACTGGTGGTCCCAGTTAAGAATGCAGACCCCAGGGCCCCACTCCAGTCCCACTTAAGAGTGTCCGCAGTTGGGGTGCAGGAATCTGCATTTTACATACACTTCTAGGGGATCCTTATGCCCACTAAAGTCTGCAAACCTTTATCTGCGCCTCTCAAGGTACACCATCCGTCTAGGGGAAGACAGTCACATATGCAGCCAGGAAGAAAGCAACAGCCCTGTTTTTGAGAATGCTTGCTTCTCCCAGACATACATGCGTGGGGATGAGGACCCAGAGAGTCTCTATTGACTTCAAGGAAATTAACCAGTAACCTGAGCTTGGCTTGTGGCTCTGTAATGGAGAGATGGAGGACAGGTGAAGAGGCTGGCTCTGAAATGAGCATCCCCACCTTTCCAAGGGGCACTGGTATGCAGGAAAAAATCCCACGTAAGATGGCCAGATTTTCTACCTATCCCTTTCGAAATGGTGAAATCACCTTTTGTAAGAGTAAGGGGGACTTTTCTTCCTTAATGGGCTGAAGCATCATCACCCTCTCCCATCCTCCTTCTTCTTCCCCTTCTCCTAACTTCCTAATTCCTTTGGGGGCAAGAGGCAGACAAACAAGTAGTCCTCACAGGACCACAATCAAATTCGTTTTCAGAGTAGATCCAATTTGAACATATCAAGCACATCTTCCCTAGAAGGGCATAGATGACTGGAAGGCAGATGTACATTTCTGAAACACAAATGTCAGAACCTTCCACCCAGGGTTGGCCCAGCCTGCCATGTGAAGATACGGCACCAGGAGTGTTGGGGAGAGATCAGGCATGCACGTGAGGTGGAGGAAGACGAGATTTAGAGGTGTCCAGCCTTTCGATGGATTTGAGAATTAACAGCAGACTCTCTGTCTTGTCTTAGCTCTGAAGGACACAGCAACCTTTGGTCACTGTCTGAGGAAGCTCAGTTACCATCCTCAAGGATGGTAGAAAGGCTTTCCAAATCCTGCTGGGCTAATCCAGGCAGAAGCTGGATTCTATCCTGCCCACCTGGAATAATGTCTCCCCACCCTCATCATCTGAAATTTCCAAGACCAAGATAACGCATCCTTTCCCAGAGACAAAGGCTTTCTGAGATCATCATCCATAGCGTTCTCAGTTAAAAACAAAATGAGACTTGAAAGGCAAGTTTGAGGATTCAGGGTTGAACCGCTGTCAGCCTGGTGGGGACAGTCATAAATAGAGGGAGGCGAGTCTCATTCCTTCTTGGTGTGCTCTAGGACTCGGTAGGGGACCCCAGAGGCACTTCTGGAGCCGTGCTCTTCTTGCATGACTGGCAGTGTGGCAGGAGCGTAGATCTCAGAAATGTTGTCATTGTTTTCCAGAGCCCCATAGGAAAAAGAAGCTTTGAGGTCAGGCTGGACAGTCATCCCTTTATCGTGCATGTTCTGCATACCTGAAATGAAATCCATTTTCCTCAAATCATTATGTGGTAAGGGGGCCAAGGAGGCCCCAACTCCCTCTATCCTGCCACAGACTAATTATAGTGCTCAGCAGCTAATCATGTGCATTGTCAATGTCCCGAATGCTTTATATTTAAAAGAGAACACCCACAAATACACACTGGAACTATTACGGTTGCTAAGCAACAAGAGATGAATCTTCAGGAAATATGCACACAGACCAGCTGCTGTCAGGAGGAACCCTCAGTTGGCCTAAAGTGAGGTGGGAATGTCGGTGTGGGCCCCAGGTGGAATGGAACTAGCACTGTGCTTTGAACGTGGTAGATGCCAACGCTTCACTGCTGAATTAAATCAGGATCCAGGAAACTCTGTCACACTGTCGAGGAAAGAGAGTAATTTTTGTGTCATGGGCACCTGAAGGTGACAGATGTATCATGATGCCCAGAGGGAACATCTTGGCCTTTAACTTTAAAGTCCCTGCTCCACATATAGGGGAAGGTGAGATTTGCTTATTATTACTTCTGGGTACTTTGACAAGGGATTCCTATTTACATTTGAGGGCAAAGCCTTTAATCTTTAATTCCTTTACCTTTGTCCTACAATTCCCCTAGTCAGGTCAGGAGGGACGTGTTTTGTTTGTTTGTTCATTTATTCATTTATTGAGACAGAGTCTTGCTCTGTCGCTCAGGCTGGAGTGCAGTGGAACGATCTTGGCTCACTGCTGCCTCAACCTCTGGGGCTCAAGCGATCCTCCCATATCAGCCTCCTGAGTGGCTGGCACTACAGGTGCATGCCACCATGTTCGGCTAATTTTTTTTTTTTTTGGTAGAGATGGGGTTTCACCATGTTGCCCAGGCTGGTCTCAAACTTTTGGGCTGAAGTGGTCCACCTGCCCCACCTCCCAAAGTGTTGGGATTACACATGTGAGCCATTTCGCCAGGCCGGTTACTTTTGAGGCCAACTTTTCCTGCCAGGGAATTAAGACTCTTCAAATTCTGCCTTCAGGCCGAGTCATAAGAAATTGAATGCAACGAAACTATGATGATAATAACAGCTGACATCTAACTATTTAATATGCCCTGGGCACTGGGCTAAAGGACTTTCTTTTTAAAGGCAGAGTCTATGTTTTCCAGGCTAGTCTTGAACACCTGGGGCTCAAATGATCCTCCTGCCTCAGTCTCCCAAGTAGCTGGGATTACACGTGTGAGCTACAACACCCGACTGGGCTAAGCACTTTAAATAATAGCAATGACAATGGTTATGTGTATTGAGTATTTAATTGGTGGCAGATACCGTTCCAAATAGTTACAAAGTTCTATCTCATTTGATCCTCAGGATGACTGATAAGGAAAATGAAGGAGCAGAAATGAAGCACGTAATTTGCCTGAGATCACGCAGCTAGTAAGAGGCAGTGCCAGGGTCCAAACTCGGGGCTTTCAACTCAGAAGTCCATACTCTTAACTGAATGCTATGTGGCTTCCCTATGTACCTGCACTTAATCCCCAAACAATCCTATGACAGAGATGAACTACTGTCCTCATTTTCTGGAAAGAGATTCAGAGAGGTGAAGTAACTTGCCCAAGGTCACACAGCTAATGAGAGACAGAGGTGGGATCTGCCACCAGAGCTTGTGCTCTTATCCACTCTGCAAATGGCCAGGGAAGACCCAGTCCGTGAAAGGCCCTTTGGCTCCCTATTGCATAAGACTTAACTGATGGTTCTTCGAAGCGCACAGTCTAAGAGCCTGTGGTTTGGATTTTGGGGGAGGGTAGAAGAGGGAAGTAGAAGAGCTGAGGAGGTGCCTGTCCTCAGGCAGGAGAGTTGGCTTAACAGGCCCGGTTTACCTTTTGGATTTTGTCAATGCCCTCCAGCCAAAGACCAACGGGAATACACCTCCAGTCTAACAAATGTGGGTTTACTGACACATTGCAATGTGAGAGGTGTACATGGCAGGGAACCATGAACTATCTAAGAGGGGGTTAGAAAGGAGTTATTGTGGGGTTGGCTTGGACTAGGTGACTTTGGGGTGGGTTCAAGGAAGTGAGGCTTTGCTTTGGGTTGGATGCTGTCAGGAAGCAGGGCTAATTCCATAATTGGGGATCTTAGTTTTTATCTAGAAGATGACTAGATTGGAGCTAAAGCTGTGACTGGTAAAGAAGTGGCCGCCTCTCACAGCCAGGTAAGAGAGATGTTTGGTGTTTTTCATGATTTGGACAATGTCCATTTTTTGTCTGTGTTTAGACAGGATAGCAGAGTAGTCCTGTTTGTGTTCTTTCCTTTATTTATTTATTTATTTTTAACTTTAGGAAAAAAACCCTTTCCTTCCCATTCCACCTGCTTATGTCCTGATCCATCACAGCTGCAGAGTGGCCTTGTTTGCTGTTGATGTTCTGTGAAATTGTTTCTGCTCAACAGGAGAGGGCCAAGGCCCAGCTGAGAGTGCCAGGCTAGCTCCTGGAGGTCAGGGGCTATTTCTCATTCTCATTTTTAAGAAGTCTTTCAGGTGCATGAATTACTCAAAGGCTCTCCAAATAGTGATGTGGTACATTTCTGGAATTTGAATACCTCTTGAACAGCAGTTGTCTGTTGTGAAGATCCGAATCTAGGTAGACAAAAGGCAAGGTCCTAATGCTGACCAGGGAAACCAAGTGGCTGGAAAAGCACCTCTGTTTAGGCTGAGACTGTTCAGCAGTTTTATTCTGCATGTTCTATCTGCCACCAGGTCAAACAAATGTGTGAAACTTCCAAAGGTTTTTAAAGCAAAAGGGAAGTGAAACCAAACGTAACCAGGCATCTACCATGTCCCAGACACTGCGCAAGAGGCCTTTACACATATGACCACTAGCCTGAAAGAAGGAATCCCAGTTACAAGTGAGGATGAGAGGCCTTGGGAGGTCACACAGCAGGAAGGTGGTAGAGCTGGGATTTGAATCCAGGTCATCTGAACTCCAAGCCCACGCTCTTCACAGGACAGAACACCTACAATCAGAAGTGTCCTGACAAGCCACTGCAAGGGCAGGGTCTCCCTGACTCAACAGCTGACATCCCACCGGTCACAAGGTACAAAGAAAAAGCTGAGAGCCACACCTACAAACAGACCACAGAATGTTGATATCTAAGATTACCTTAGGTTACCTTCTATTTTCTACCAGAAAATACATCTCTCTATCTACATATATATATACACACACAAATACCGATATTGATATATACACATAGTTTATAAACACACAAACACACGTATACATACACATACTTGCACACACAGAGTTGACACCTCACCTATCTGGAATTCAGCTATCCAGCGCCCTCATCTATCCGGAACACAGCCGAGAAACAAGGAAGTTAGCAAAAAAGGAATCTCAGCAGCCAGATTAGACGTTTAAAAAGTTCATGCACCAAAGCTCATGCACTTAACTCCTAGTAGAAATCTTAGGCCCCCAACTCAGAGCTCCTTCATTTTGATTTTATTTGTAATTTGAACAAGTTGGGCTGAAGGAGCACATTGACATTGAGTTGCTATACTCAGGCAGGCTGGCTACAGCAAGAAGGACAGACAGCAGCTTAATAACAAGAGGGGAGGAACTGATATAAAAAGTACACACATAAACCCTGGGGCCATTTAATGTAGGGGCACACCAGTCAGCCCTGAGAACACACCTGCATCACAGGGTTACAGCATGAAAACCTCTCGAGTAAGCAGTCCTCTAGACCATCAGTGTGTTTATATTTTGTTCATGAGATTGTGTTAATGAAGGACAGGAGATTATATTTCAGAGACAGTTCCATCTTGTATAAATAAAATTAAAATGTTGATTAAGTGCGAAAGCTAATGGTCACCAGCAACCTACAGAGTTTAGGTCAGCAAATCTGAGGTTGGTCCAATGTCTTAACTTTTCTAATTTGAATTCTAATTTCTAATTCCTTTAGGCTAGACAGGCACTCTCCAGTCCTCCACAGGTCCCACCACTCCCTGCTGGGCAGTATTTGCCTGATTCACATGTTTATGTTACTGTCAGGGCTTACAGGCATTTACATTTGTGTTTCTCAGTATGAATCCTTAGCTCACTATGAAATTAGGCTTTCCAGAATGATGCACTCCCTTGTGGCATCCAGGGAGTGAGATTATAATGTTTTAATTTCATTCCACTCATTTCCCTTCCCCTCTCTGATCATTTCATTCCAACTAGATGAATGGATTTTTCCATTTGCAGGCATGAAGCCTGGGGCTGCAGATCCTAATTATAATGAGTATGAATCAGAATTTTCTTTAAAAGATCCCCAAATAGACACGGAACTGGCAAGATGTGCTCAAAACCAACTGAGGTGCCTCAGCCATTGCCTACCCTTTTGCACAAGATTAAAAAAAAAAGAAAAGAAAAACGACAGTGAGAGAACATCCACACGATAAAGGCACAGCACAGCAGTTGGTTGTCTCTTTTTAAACAGGAAGTAGCAGTCATTCTACATGGATGGTCAGCTAGACCCACGGGGCTTTCACCTTACCTGGCATGGCATCCATGGAAATATAGGGCTCAAATGGAACGGCCTTCTTCCTGTTACGCGTGATTAAGAAGACGCCCAGGAACGCAATGAGGCACCTGAGGAATGGAGATAAGACAGGAAGAGAAATAAGGCCAGGAGCAGGGTCAGGGAGGGACACACTTTCAGGCTCAGGTGATGCGAAAGAGGTAAAAAGGCTTGCAGGCTGCGGAGGAAGGCTGACCGCCCAAGGAGCCCTGAGAGGCTGCCAGCCTGGGATCAGCAGGGGCAGATGCAAGTTGAATAACAATAGCTGGAGTGGCCTCACATGCCCTACACTCTCCATGAGCTGTAATCAGAATAAATTAGACTCTCCTGGGCGAGCTTCTCATGGCTCTTCACTTCCATTTAATCAGGATTCTCGGAACCTTGCCTTTTAAAACTTGTTTTTTCTAATTGAAGTCATTCGTTTCAATCACTACTGAAGTATAGATAGTAAAAATCAACAAAAATTGGAGAGTCCATGTACTCTTGGTCTCACTCGGCCAGGCAGGTGTATAGCCTTCCAGGTTATTTTTTGTTTTGCTTTGTTTTTTCCCTTTTCCCTATAGCTTACATAAACAAGCATACTTTCTAAACATTAAGGTATCATTTACAAGCAGCAAAATGCACCAACCTTAGATGTCTAGATGAATTTTTTTTTTTTTTTTTTGAGACGGAGTCTCGCTCTGTCACTCAAGCTGGAGTGCACTGGCCAGATCTCAGCTCACTGCAAGCTCCGCCTCCCGGGTTCACGCCATTCTCCTGCCTCAGCCTCCCGAGTAGCTGGGACTACAGGTGCCCACCACCTCGCCCGGCTAGTTTTTTGTATTTTTTAGTAGAGACGGGGTTTCACCGTGTTAGCCAGGATGGTCTCGATTTCCTGACCTTGTGATCCGCCCGCCTCGGCCTCCCAAAGTGCTGGGATTACAGGCTTGAGCCACCGCGCCCGGCCGATGAATGAATTTTACTTGTGGAATCATCACCCAGGTCAAGACAGAAAATACTTCCATCCCCCTCAGAAAGTTTTCCTGGGCCCCTTTCCATTTCATGCCAGCCCTTCCCCAGAGGTAACTACTATCCTGACTTCTCTCACCATGGATGAAATTAGTCTGTTCTTTAATTCATGTAAGTTAAATCATATAGTATGTACTCTTTTATGTCTGGTTTCTTTCATTTGATACAATGTTAAGATTCATCTTCTTTTTTTATTTTTTATTTTGATCCTTTTTTGAGACAGAGTCTCACTCTGTTGCCTAGGTTGGAGTCCAGTGGCACGATCTCAGCTCACGCAGCCTCCGCCTCCCAGGTTTAAGTGATCCTCCTGCCTCAGCCTCCTGAGTAGCTAGGATTACAGGTGCCTGCCACCACGCCTGGCTAACTTTTCTCTGTGTCAGCACCTATGGACTGGCCTCACGTTTTCAAAATGGCAGCATGGCACGCTATTATCTAGATATGGCATAATTTTTTAACACCTGTATTCTACTGCTGAGCATTTCTATTGTTTTCAGTTGTTTGCTTATACAACTAATTTAAAAATTAATCAATAGCCCCATACATGTGTCTCTGCATCCCTGTTGAAGCATTTTTCCAAGATAAATGATTAGAATGGAATACTGTATCAAAAAGTATGCCTGTTTGGGTTTTTGTTGCTGTTGTTAAATTTTCCTCCCACATTAAAGTAAGCTAACAGTGTGGTAGTGGGCTGGCCTCCTCATCCTCTTGCCAATGTGGAATACTATTAATCCTGTTAGTTTTTGCAAAAGGATGGTATCTCATGTAGCTTCAATATGCATTTCTTAGATCCAAGGTGAGGTTGAGAGACTTTTCATGTGTCAAAATGTGATATTTGAGAAATGCCAAAGAGATTAGAGTCCAAAAGAGAAGAAAGGGGAAGATAAAGCCCTTAGAGGAATAAAATGCTCACCTCTGGGGAGAAAGTTCCCAAACCCCACAGCTCCTCTGACTCTAAAGGATGGGGCAGCTGTAGCAATAGGGTAGAGAGGGGGGCAACCTGCTTGGAATTCTACACACAACATCTTGGGGCCGGCAAGCAGGACAGAACTCACCCCAGTGCAAACATGCAGATGTGCAGCACATCCTCCCCGATGAAGTCCAGGTAAAATATTGCACCTGCAGCAGCAAATCATAGAAAATACCGCTGAGCTGTTTTCAAGTCACCCATCTGCAAGTCTGTCTAGGATTTGGCTAAGCTCTCTTCCCTTTAGCAAACCAAAATGATCAAAACGTATTATGACGGTGCCTTACAAGAAGAATGGAATAAAAGCCATTTAGGGGATCAGGTTGTCAACTTTTTTTCACCTTAGGCCCCTCTGATCTCCATGTTTCTTAACTCATATTGGGGGATAATATTAGACTCACAAAAATGGTGTAGAGTCCCCATGCACTCTTCCTCCAGCTTTCCCCAGTCATGTCTTCCATAACCACAGTGCATAATCAATGCAGGAAAATGACAATGAACACTTACTAACTAAACCACAGACCCTATTTACCAGTTTGTGCCTGCAATCATCTCCCCTCCATCTTTCTTAAGATGGATAAACAAGGCTTCGTGCTTATGTTGTTAGAGCTTTCTAACCTCATATGGCCAGTAGATGCCAAGTCTGCAGGTCTACTCCTGTGGTATGGGAGTGGGGTGGGCCTACTGCCTCTGCCCTGAGCCAGCCTTTGTCTGGAATCATCTCACCCACACAGGCCTCCAGCTGTATTCCTGAGCTCCTGATTCCCTGCCTTGACTTCTGTTCTCACTCAACCATGGTGTTTGCGATTCCTTTCAACCTTGACTGGACTTCACGCTTCTTGACCAAGCTTCTTGACCATGACTTAGCTTATGGCTTCTGGCTGCTCTGGGTCAATGCCTCATGGCCCCTGGTGCTGCTCACAGCATGGGCCCTGGAAGCTGTGCGCCTTGTGTGTTCCTCCTGTGTAGACAGGAACTGCGGCACCACTTGTCTTAAGTGCTGTGCAGAGCATAGGGCTTTACAGCGCGGCTTTCATCAAAGGAAAGCACTTAGTTCTTACTGGATTTTTTACTCTGAAGATTTTAGTTACCTATTATGCCATTTAAACAAACAAACAGCTTTATATGATTGCAGCCTCTAAGGCCACTACAGAAAGAAAATAAAAAAAAATTAGAGGTGAAATAGAGGAAAAGGGGGCTGTAATGCTAATGATCACTTATTGAGCATCGATGATGTTGCAATGCTATACATATTCATGATCTCTAAAATTATATAGAAGAGATGTGTGGTCACTTAGCCAGTGGGGGTTGTGGAGTTAGAAGATAGCAAAACTTGTGAAAGTATACACAGTATGGCATAGGGCACATTTGGATCATACCTATTACAATTCTAGGAGGTAAGCGTTATCACTCCCATTTTATGAATGTGGAGCTGAGGCTCAGAGAGGTTAAGTGATGTTTGCAGAGCTGATGTGTGTCTGGTGTGTCTGTGCAGGTGTGGATACAAACCTGGGTCTCTCTGTCTGGAAATCCTGCACATTCTCCATGAACCTATACACCACTCTATGGGGAGAACGAGTCAGCAGAATCAGCCTCTCTCCACCCTGGGATAATACCCTGCTGCTAAAGTAGAAGACAGAAATCTAGCAATGGACCACCCTTACCTGCTGTGATAGCAATAGTTGTGGACAGAATGTAGCCCACACTGGCAATCAAAGAGGAGTCGTACATCTGTGAGGCTTGACTCAAAAACCTTCAAAACAAAAGCACTCCAGTCAGTGGGCTGTGGAGATGTTGGAAAGGTTAAGAGCTGACAACAGTAGAGTTTGGTTTGAAATATGAAGATGATACACTTAGAAACGTTCCTTGGGTTTCTAAAAATGCCACCCTCATGTTACAGGGCACCGTGTATCCCTGGTCTGGGGTCCATGCTTGATTCCCACTCTCCCCCTAGACACACAGCTAAGGCCCATCCCCATTTCCCAACTGAGCCATGCCATCATGGTCTCACACCTTTGGCCGCATGGTTCCTGTCACCTGAAATGCCCTTCTCCTTACCCCCCTGTATCCCCACCCCACTAAAAAGAGCCATTCCTGCATCTCTTATACCCCTGCCCCCAGAAACTCTTATAGCCCTAATCACGTTCTGCCTAGTGTTATAATTATTCTTTTCAACAAAATTTCTTTTTAATTTGAAAATAATGTGATCACTGCAATAAATATAGGAAAAAGAGAAAAGTAGAGTCCTTCCTAATCACTCCATCTATGAAAAAAAATACCCCAATTTTGGAAGATATTCTTTGCCCTTTCTCTGCATAGTTGCTTACACCATGCTCACCACTCAATTGCTTTTATTTTTTTACTTCACTTTGTGGCCTGGGCTGGAGTGCAGTGGCACAATGATAGCTCACCACAGCCTCTAACTACTGGGCTCAAATGCTCCTCCTGCCTCAGCCTCCTGAGTAGCTAGGATTACAGGTGTGAGCCACTGCATGCGGCTTGGCTGTACTAGTTTGTTCACTGGCTGCCCCCCAGCCAGGGCTGTGAATGCCTGAGGACAGTGAGTGACTACCCTCATCATCCCTGGGTGCTGAGCACCCTCAGTGGGCTGCACTGGTTAGTGAATGAGTAGCTCCTTAGGAGATGGGTGGGGGCATCTGAGCCATGTTTGTGACACCTGGAGTGCTCAGCACAGGGCCTTGGACTGGCAGGGGCTCCCTGGTGATGACTGCAATTGTTGTAGTGGGACCAGAAATAATAATAACCAAAATAACAATAGCAAGGCTAATAATCATAGAAGCAGCTCATGTTTACTGGGCATTTCCCTAGAGATGTTCTCCATTCTCCTAAGAGCTTCATGTGATTCTCTTAAGTAGGGACTGTTGTTCTCATTAGCAGGTGAAGAATCTGAGTCTGGGAGAAGCTGAGTAGGCAACAGCAGAGCAGAGCGGTGAGGGCATGGGCTGGGGAGCCAGACACCTGGGTTCAGATCTCAGCTCTGCCACTTCCTAGCCTCTTACCCTCTCTGCTTCAGTTCCTCATATGCAAAGTGGGGATAATATCCTCTACGTCAAAGGAGTGTTGTAAGGACCAAATGAGCTGGTTCCATAAAGCACTGAGAAAAGAGCTGAGCTCACACCAAACACCGGGCCAGCAGCAGCTGCTCACATGGTCCCTGGAGGCCATGTAGCTGGTGGGCCTTCAGTCTGAGCCTGAGCTTTCCAGGCTGAATCAGCCTCGTGTGCTGGTGAGTCCTGTGTACCTACACAGGTTTGGTCACCTACAACATTCTTAGAGCCTCTCCTCTTCCCAGGCCCTCTGTTGGGCTCCAGGACTCAAATGCAAACAAGACACAGGCCCTGTCCTCAGGCTGCTGCCTTTTATTTAACTTCATGCTTAGAAAGAGGAGGGGGTACTTTGCCTTCCACTCAGGAAGATTTGGAGGTGATATATTGAAGGCAAGAAATGACAACTTTTCTTTCCAACCCAGAAGACAAGCAGGTGCGTCCTAGGGATGGCCATGCTTCCGAGGGCCCTGAGATGATCACCTGCCCCAGAGAAGACGGGAAGTCAGTCTGCCTCCAACCACAAATGTCTCACATTCTGGCCAGGCATGGTGGCTCATGCCTGTAATCCCAGTACTTTGGGCGGCCAAGGTGGGCAGATCACTTGAGGTTAGGAGTTTGAGACTAGCCTGGCCCACAATGTGAAATCCCATCTCTACTAAAAATATAAAAATTTGCTGAGTGTGGTGGCACACACCTGTAGTCCCAGCTACTTGGGAGGCTGAGGCAGGAGACTCACTTGAACCCCAGAGGCAGAGGTTACAGTGAGCCGAGATGGCACCACTGCACTCCAGCCTGGGGAACAGAATGAGCCTCCATCTCAAAACAAAACAAAACAAAACAAAACAAAAAAAATCTCACATTCTGAGGTAGCAGGGAAAAACCCATCCACTGCTGGCTTCATATTTCTTTCTTTTTTATTTTTTAATTCTTGTGTCTCAGCTTTCTGAGTAGCTAGGACTACAGGCATGTGCCACCACGCCCAGCTAATTTTTTTTTTTTTTTTTGTTTTTAGTAAAGACAGGATTTTACCATGTTGGCCAGGCTAGTCTCAAACTCCTGGCCTCAAGTGACCCACCCACCTCAGCCTCCCAAAGAGCTGGGATTACAGGCGTGGGTCACTGTGCCTGGCCTGGCTTCATCTTTTGAGTGACCCTCCAGGTGACAACTCAGCAAATTAGTAGCTCCTCTCTCCACACGGGATGCCAGGCCCTGTGGCATGTTCGGCCCTCCTTGTAGCTTCATGGCATATGTCATCAGGTCCCCAAAAGAGAAGCAACCCGAATGGTGGGGCCCAGCAGGAAAACGATTTGTAACTCACGCAGCCTGATAGACGGCAGTTGCTACCATGCACACGAACATCACGTAGAAGATGGGGTAGTCAAGCTGCAGGTTCCCTTGAATGGACAAGACAAGCATCCCAGCCACAGCCTTGACTGTCACCACCGTCATGGAGCCTGCAGATGGGAGACAAGGGCAAGTGGGGAGCCTCAGGGAAATGCAGAGAGTTACATCCGGAAAGCTAGTCTATAACCCCAAAGGACTTGGGGAGACAGAGGGGAGGGAACAGGAACAGAGTCAAGCCGGTGGTTTGCATGGTGACAAACACCGTTTGCACTGGGTCTCGTGTGCACCTCTCCCGTGGACTCCCATGCTCTGTGCTGATTACACCCTAAAGGAGGGAGGAAAGCCAAACTCTTGAAGGTAATCCTAGATGTCACTTCTAAACTGCCAAGCATGGGCAGTAAGTTCAGTTCTCTGAGGACCAAAGTGCCCAGCACTGTGGCCAAAAGGATCCCTGAGTGGATCAATGAACTCACCAGTCTCATAGCAACCACAGGAAAAACATGTGGTGTGTAAACAGCTTAGGAGTTGTTGGGTTTTTTAGTGCTCAGTCACTTGTATTTTTTTGTTGTTGTTGTTGTATTTTTTTTTCCTTTTTGTGGAGAACAAGGTCTCGCTATATTGCCCAGGCAGGTCTTGAACTCCTGGGCTCAAGCTATCCTCCCACCTCTGTCTCCCTAAGAGCTGGGTTTGCAGGCGTGAGCCACCGCACCCGGCTGGTCACTTGTATTTCTTTTTTTTTTTTTTGAGACGGACTCTCACTCTGTCGCCCAGGCTAGAGTGCAGTGGCCGGATCTCAGCTCACTGCAAGCTCCGCCTCCCGGGCTCATGCCATTCTCCTGCCTCAGCCTCCCGAGTAGCTGGGACTACAGGCGCCCGCCACCTCGCCCGGCTAGTTTTTTGTATTTTTTAGTAGAGACGGGGTTTCACCATGTTAGCCAGGATGGTCTTGATCTCCTGACCTCGTGATCCGCCCGTCTCGGCCTCCCAAAGTGCTGGGATTACAGGCTTGAGCCACCGCGCCCGGCAGTCACTTGTATTTTTAAAAACATTTCTCCAGTGTTTTGGAAGGCACACCCCTGTGCATATGTGCAAACATTTCCAATATGTGTGTACTTATTTTCAAATTAAAGTCATGTGACCCTGTACTTAAATGGTATGCACGTTATAAAATTTGTACAGGAATATAAATTAAAAGGCAGAGAAAAAATGATTGAAGTTCTAATATTCTCTCTGTGTACCCAGCGGAGCATCCTGCTCACCTCCCTGTGGAGACCCTTGCTCTACCCTACTGTTCAGAAATGCCTTCTAACTACAGACCATCAACCTGCCCTGCCAAACAGGAGTTAGAGACAGCCCCCAAGAGTGGTCCAAGTGAAGTCCTGGTCCCAGCTGCTCTGGTTTGCTTTCCTATTCTTCAGCTTTGGTTTATTTTGCTTTCTCCTGCCAATACCCACCCCCGCCCACAGTGTCTCTCGGGCTCCTCACCCATTAGGCTACAGTTTCCAAACACTGGCAGCCACTTAAGCACTTGTCATCAGGGAGTCCTCCTTAGTGAGAAGGGGATTGGCCAATGGCCTCAGAACCTTCTGGCCTTCCTACGTAAGAGGAGAGGATGTTTCAGGGCCGTGATCCTTCCCATCCACTTTGAAAACAAAGTCATTGAGGAATGAAGGACTGATTCATGCTATGATGTGGGTGAACCTCAGAATCATCATGCTCAGTGAAAGAAGCCAGTCACAACAGGCCACAAAGCATATGACTTTATTTAGGAAGGAGTTCAAAAAGGCAAATCTTTTTTTGCCTTTTTTAAGGTAGCTTAGTGGTTGCCTGGGGCTGGGAAGAGGGGAACAGGGAGTGACTGTTAATAGGCACAGGGTTTCTTTTTGGGGTGACAAAATGTTTTAAAATTAGATTAGGATGATGCTTTCACAACTCTATGAAATACTAAAAACCACTGAATTGTAAACTTTAAACAGGTGAACTTTATGGTATGTAAATTATATCTTAACAGAGCTGTTAAAAAATTAATGAGTGAAACCCTGTCTTCAGTGACAGATATCTATTTGGTTGATGGCTTGTGGCCGTGGTAGGGTGCACAGTAGGAAGGTTGGAAGAAAAATGCACATGCACATATTAGGCACCTGTGCACATCTCATTTAACCCCCACTCCCTTCTGTGACTTGGATGTTCTCATACCCCCCTTTAGAGAAGTGGACAGTGTGGTTTAAGGAGGGAGGGTCACTAGCCTGAGGCCAGAGACACAAGACCAGCACGGCAGCAGGCTCTACCAGCCCTGACACCAGCCTGCTCCTCCACCTCTGTCCACTTCTCCTTCTCACGAAGGATGGATTCCCCACAGCTCTATTTAGGTATAAAATTATATACAGTTCTAGCCAGGCACAGCGGCTCATGCCTGTAATCCTGGCACTTTGGGAGGCTGAAGCAGAGGGATCACTTGAGGCCAGGAGGTCAAGGCTACTGTGAGCTATGATTGTACCACTGCACTGCAGCCTGGGTGACAGAGTGAGACTGTCTCAAAAAAAAAAAAAAAAAAGGAAAAATTAATATGCAGTTCTAGCCTCCAGCTGATGCAGGAGCCATCTCTTCCACAGCACCCATCTTTGAATCCAGAATGAATTCCTAAGCTCTGATAGGTTTTGCATGGATCTTTTCAGGGCTCAATCACCGGGGTCTGTTCTACTTCTGCCATCTCTGAAACAACATAACTCACCTCGTCCTCACTCTGCTTAATTCTTCCTCATTGGAATTGTTATTGCCCAAACTTACATAACCTACGAATTTGGCTAGTTGTTTACTGCTATTTTCTCCCTTTAGATTGGAGGCTCCTGGAGGACAGGAGTTTGTCTCCAGTCAGCAGGGACCCAGCTCCCCAGAGCCACTGATGGAGACAGAACAACCTGAGCCAGTCTCAAGCAGCTTCTGTGTCCAGGGGCCAAAGCTCTGCAAACAAAACCCACATCTCCATTTGGTGCTTCTTGGTGGTGGCAAAACCCAATCATCCAGATGCCAACTTACCGAGTAACGCCACCAAGAGAAGAATCACGACAATGTTGTTGGCGTTCTTCTCCTTGTAGAAGTAGAGCAGCAAGCAGAACAGAATGATCTCCACCAGCTGTGGAAGGCAGCGAGCAGGGGGGTCAGTGGGGGCCACAGAGGTAGGCGAGACCGGGAGACCCTGGTGGGCTGGGCCATCATCAGAGTCACAGGGTTGAAAGGGAATGACTGAGCTATGATTCAGCATTTCCCAAACTACTGTTAGACATTCAGGGGAAAGGGAAACACAGAGTGAATGTCTCTAATCCCTGGCTAGTACTGAGAAGGAATTCCCCGTTGTCCCGAGGCTGAAGCTTTGAGAGTGATGTGCTGCTCTCATGTCCACTCTTTCTCGGAGGGCCAAGATTCATCAGGCTGAGAAGGTTTCTTCCCACTCCACTGCTCCATGGGTATCCCCATTAAAACAATGGGTCATTCCAAGAGGGAGACACTTGTTCACCAAGCTCTTTGGTCAAGAATAAGAAGTCAGGTGCGGTGGCTCACTCCTGTAATCCTAGCACTTTGGGAGGCTGAGGTGGGCGGGTCACCTGAAGTCAGGAGTTTGAGATCAGCCTGACCAACATGGTAAAACCCGGTCTCTACTAAAAATAGAAAAAAAAAAAAAATTAGTTGGGCGTGGTGGCATCTGCCTGTAATCTCAGCTACCCAGGAGGCTGAGGCAGGAGAATTGCTGAGATCGTGCCGCTGCATGTCAGCCTGGGAGACAGAGCGAGGTTCCATCTCAAAGAAAAAAAGAATGTGAGTATATACTCCCTGTGCCCCCAGCCAAGCTTCCAGTGTGCGGCTTAACAAAATAGAATGAGGAAGGCATGTGGAGTCAGGGAGACCTGGGTTTGAACTTGGATCTGCCTCTAAACTAGTTGTGTGACCTGGGGTAAGTCACTTAACTTCTCTAAACCTTAGTTAACCCTGTGGGAAATAGGGATGAGAATTCTTTTTGGGCCAGGTGCGGTGGCTCAAGCCTGTAATCCCAGCACTTTGGGAGGCCGAGACGGGTGGATCACGAGGTCAGGAGATCGAGACCATCCTGGCTAACACGGTGAAACCCCGTCTCTACTAAAAAATACAAAAAACTAGCCGGGCGAGGGGGCAGGCGCCTGTAGTCCCAGCTACTCGGGAGGCTGAGGCAGGAGAATGGCGTGAGCCCGGGAGGCGGAGCTTGCTGTGAGCTGAGATCCGGCCACTGCACTCCAGCCTGGGCGACAGAGCGAGACTCCGTCTCAAAAAAAAAAAAAAAAAAAAAAGAATTCTTTTTAAGGGGTCCATAATCATAGCTTACACTAAATGACATCTCCTTGTATGCCAGGTAGTGTTCTAAGCATTTTATCTACATTAATCTCATGAAATCATCACAAGAACTCTAGGAAGCAGGTACTACCACGATCCCATGCATGACACAGAGGAATTTAAACCTGGACAGTCTGGCTCCCAGGCCCATGCACTTTCCTGCTAGACCACACTGTCTGGAGCTGGGTGGCCCAGTGCCTGGTGTTTAGAAGGTGCTCTATCAGTAGAAACTTACCATTAGACGATGGCAAGTCCGAGTTTGAGAAGCTCGCCCTCCTCGCATCAACAACTTGTCCTTACCACCCCTTAAAAGCCCAGATATTTGCTAACACTTTCCCAAGAAGTTGAGCCAGCCCTAGCACCCAGTGCAACTAAAGCAGAAAACTTAGACAACAGCCTAGTCCCATTTGCCTACCCCAAACCCCTTATCAAAGCTGATTTAGTATAAAAAACAACATAGAAACATTAATGGGCATTTTGAAACATTTAAAACATTCCTTCTAATTAGAGACCACAAAACACAGCTGCTTTCATTTCCCTCTGTTTCTTCTTTGTCTTTGTTCCAGGGAATCCATATTTTATCGAGTTGTCATTATAGTCAATGCACAATTTTGGACTGGGCTGTTTTTAGTTACCATAAACAATCTTCATGTTGTGTGAAGTTGTCATAATTATCTTTAATTGCTGCAGAACACTTCATCAAGTGGATGTGCTGCCAGTCATCAACATTCCCAACCACTGTGCCTGCATTTGAGGGGCCCCAATTGTTCAGCCATTCTCTATGATTCTTTTTTCCTTTTTCTTTTTTTTGAGACATGGTCTCACTGTGTCACTCAGGCTGGAGTGCAGTACTGTGATCATGGCTCACTGCAGCTTTGACCTCCAGGGCTCAAGCTATCCTCCCACCTTAACCTCCTTAGTAGCTGGTACTACAGGCACGCGCCAACACATCCGGCTAATTTTTAATTTTTCCTAATAGAGATGGGGTTTTGCCACATTGTCCACACTGGTCTCAAGTTCCTAGGCTCAAGTAATCCTCCTGCCTCAGCCTCCCAAAGTGCTGGGATTACAGGTGTGAGCCACCACATGTGGCCCATTCTCCATGATTCTAAAATGAATGCTGGAATAGCACTGGATATTATATCATGAGATGGCTGTGCATATGCAGTGCCTCCCAACAGTCCGTGAGTTCTGTGGGCATGTCTCATTTATTTTTTATAACCATAGTGTCGAGCACACAGCAGACGCTCAATAAATATTAACTGAATTTGGTTTGGCCAAATCTCTCCAGCTGGCAGCACTGCCTCCTGGTCATGATGAAGTAAGACAACAGAGTCATTCACTGAGCACCTACCACGTTCTGGGTGACTTAAATGCTACTTCCTGGATCTCCCAATAGCAATTCTAAGTCCAGAGATTCTTGCCATTTTACAGAAAGGGAAACAGAGAAGGAAAGCGACTTGGCTAAGGCCACACAGCACTTAGAGGATTGAAGCCCAAGACTTCCTGAGTGAAAGGCCTGTTCTGGGGTAAAGCTTTGCCCAAGGAGGCGGTCTTTTGCTCTGTCACCAACTACATGCCGGGGCTGGCTGCCAGTTGGGAAATGACACAGCCCCCATTTCAGGGGAAGTGATCCTCTGCCTTGTGGATAAACTGAGGAAAAAGGATGTTCCAGGGCCTCTAGACTCAATCAGAGACCAGGCTGTTTTGTCAGAGGAAAACAGTGAACACCTTTGTCGGCAGGCCACAGGGAAGGAAGATGGCACCTGAGGCCAGGCGGGCCCAGCCTTCAAATCCAATTCTGCTTTTATGGACTCTGAGCAGGTCAGCTAACCTCTTAGAGCCCTGGTTTTCTCATGCATCAAATGGGAAGAACATTTACTTTATAGGGTTAAGAGAATCTGAGATGATATATAAAAATGTACTTAGCACAGCGCAGGGCATGGAACAAGAACGTACCAATAGCTTTATCAAATACTTTAGATGTTTTCCTTAATCAGTTGATTTATAGACTTAAAATGGGATAGAACTGGGGCAGAGGACTGAGCTCTGGCAGAGGGGTTAGGAGACAAAGTTTCCCGTGTCTCCTGGGCTTCTATCAGCAGTGTGATACTGAGAAAAAAAATAAAATAACATTCTTAAATTGTTTACAGTTTTAACTTTTTCTTCCCCTTACCATCAAAGTTTTAAATGGTACTGCAGAAATTTTGGACAATTCAGAAAGATGAAGAGGAAATAAGACTGAGTCATAAGACTATCTCCCAGAGCCAACCACTGATGCAATTTGCTTTCGCATCTAGGCCTTCATAGATATATTACATGACCAAATCTATACCCACTTCTAAAAAACAAAACTGGCATCAGACTATATAATGGTTTTGATATTACGCAGGACATAAATAAAACAAGCATTTCACCATGAACTGCATACTCTCCAGAAGCACGGTCTTTCATGCTGGTACAATGTGCCACAATTCACGGAATCCCCTATTGCTGGGTATTCATGTTTCTGGTTTCTAGGACTTGATCTCCCACCTGCCATCTCAGGGGGAAGGACTGGAGGCTTCTCTTACCATGTACAAAAGGAAAGGCCAGCTCACGAGGTGCTTGGTGACATTCTCGCCCGTCATCTTCTCGTGACTGTTGGGTGCAAATGTCACCAGCAGGTAGGTACCCACGACAGCCAAACCGCAGCCAACAAAGGACAAGACGTAGCGCCCTGTGGGGAAGAGGGGCTGTCACCGACTCATTGTAACAGGCCCGAGATACAGTACACATTCTCAGCCACGAAAAAACAGGCTTCTCCTGCAACATACCATGACCTGTTATTGTTTGTATTTTTGGTTTTTCTTTACTTTAAAAAATAAATGATCTTCCTTAATTTTGTTAAAAAAAAAAACACTTAATGTAAAAAAAAAAACAAAAAAACTTTAATGAAGCATAACATGCATACAAAAAGTGCTTGAGGAATTTTCCCAAAGTGAACACACTCATGAAACCAGCTCCCCAGATGGAGAAAGAGAACATGAGTCAGATCCTGAAA
Organism: Rhinopithecus bieti; assembly: GCF_001698545.2. Lineage (NCBI taxonomy): Eukaryota > Metazoa > Chordata > Mammalia > Primates > Cercopithecidae > Rhinopithecus > Rhinopithecus bieti. The sequence continues at coordinate 854,099 of NW_016808328.1, forward strand.
TTTCTCATTTGTGAAACTGATCACTAGACCCCGCCCTCAGGGTAACACTATCTTGACCTGTAACAGCACTGATAGCTTTTCCTGGCTTTGTGCTTTATATGAATGGACCCATACAGTGTGATCTCTTTTGTCTGTATTCACTCAACATGTTTCTGAGATCCATCTGCGTTGTGGGGCACAGTGGCAGTTCATTCGTTCGCACTGTGTACGGTGATCCACTGTGTAAATACAATACAATTTATCCATTCTACTGCTGGGGGGCATTTGAGGAGTCTCCAGCCTGGAGTTATAAAAAATTATGTTGCTGTGAACATTCTCGTACATGTCATTTGAGAAACACATGTATGCATTTCTGCTGAGTATAAAATGAGGGGTGGAATTCCTCCATAGGATATGTGGATGTTCAATTTGGTAGTCAGTGTCAAATGTTTTTCCCAAGTGGCTGTCGCAATTTACACTCCCACCAGTAGAGCAAGAGAGTTCTAGTTACATTCTTGTCAACACTTACATTTTGTCTTTTTCATTTTAGCCATGATAGTATTGCACTGTGATTTTAATGCACATTATAGGTAACATTTTAAAACTAAAATCACTTTATGGGCAAACTAAAAAACCAAATAAAATAAAATATAAAGGCCAACCTTCAGAGCTCAACATGTACCTTTTAAAAATTACCTCATCCTTTCCCAACTGGTTATTTAACCTAATGTCAAGGGAACTATATAATAGCTATATAACTACTATCAATATTCTACTCCAAAGACCTGTCAGAGACTGTTAGTGGTCCAGGTGGCATGGCTCTTGTCTCTTCCCTGGAGTCTTGTCACACTCCTATTGAACTCTGTAAGGTTGGTGAAAAGCCTCCAAGGTCCAGCCCAGCCCCAGGCAGCCAAAAAACAGCTGAGAGTTCTAAGCCACACTTATGGTGACCACAGGCCTCTGGACTTTTCCGGGATAGAACTAACTTTGCCTATTTCATCCCACTGTCTAGAGAAAATGTGATTCTATGTTAAACGTCTTTTATCTTTACTCTTAGTAGGCCTCGTAAATGTAGAAGGTGTTCAAAAAATGGTTGTTGAATGGTTCCATGAATGAATGAGCCACGGTTAAGCTCAACAAAGTAAGTCTGTTGTCTAAAGTTTTCTTCGGGCAGGGATGGGTCTTACTCATCTCTGTACCTGCAGTGTCCAACACAGGTCTAGCACTGAGTGAATGTTTGCGGAATATAATGGAACTCCAGGTAAGACAGCCATGTTCAGCTGTGTAGGTTGCTTACTGCACAAGGGCACCTGGCTGAATGGGTGAGATGGGCTACAATCCAGCCCATGCTCTGCTCATCAAGGCTTGTGCCTACAAAACTACAGATGCCCAGTCACACAGGGTACTGCTTGCACTAGCATGGCTCTCATCCTAGGACTACCTGCAGTATTCCCAAAGGGATGCAAACTTCTATACTGGTCTTAGAACCAGCCCTAATCCCCCTGCCCCATCATTAAGACTACTGAAATTCAGTCTGTCGTTTGGTCTTCTTGACAGTAGCTCCAAAGTCTCTAGTTTTTTCTTTTGGCAAAGTTCTGCTTTTTTTTTTTTTCAGAGTAAAATTCTTTTCTTTTTTGGCCTCTTGGTCCCACCTTGATCTTATTCTGTATCAGTGATGTAGAGTAGTCCCCAAACCTAGCTGTATATCCACAACATCTTAGAAATTTTCTCTCCCTGAAGTTCTGTTTTAAAATTTTTCAGACGTACATTAAAGTTCAGAGTTGTATAATGAGTACGCATAGTCCCAACAGCTAGATTCTAAATTGACCTTTCATACTTGTTTTCTCACATATCTATCCATCTCTGTATCCATGTATTAATCCATCTTATTTTTGATGCATTTCAAAGCAATTTGCAGACATCAGTATACACTTCACCCTGGTGAGCTCTATAAGAATGCCAATGCCCCGGCCCCGGCCCAGAGCTCAGAATCTCTGAGGACAGAGCTTGGGCCACCATCACCTAACTCCTCAACTCCTCAGTATGGCACATAAGGTCTACACATCAGCCAGTCCTCCACGTCTCCCTGATCTCACTCTCACTTTATTCATTACCCTCTGGCTACACAGCCTTACTGAGACTGGACGAACCAAGCTTGTTCCTGCCTCAGATCCTTGCACCTGTGGCTCCCAGTATGTGGAAAACCCTCCCCACAGACCTGGGGATGGAAATCTCCTTAGTATTAACTGGATCTGGGCTTAAAAAATCATCTCCTTGTGTAAATTAGTTCAATGATTGTGGAAGACAGTGTGGTGATTCCTCAAAGTCCTAGAGGCAGAAATACCATTTGACCCAGCAATCCCATTACTGGGTATATACCCAAAGGAATATAAATTGTTCTATTATAAAGATACATGTGCACATATGTTCACTGCAGCACATTCACAATAGCAAAGACACAGAATCAACCTAAATGCCTATCAATGACAGATTGGATAAAGAAAATGTGGTACATATACACCATGGAGTACTATGCAGCCAAAAAAAAAAGAACAATATCATATCCTTTGCAGGGACATGGATGGAGCTGGAAGTCATTATTCTCAGCAAACTAATGCAGGAATGGAAAACCAAATACTGTGTGTGCTCACTTGTGAGTGGGAGCTGAATGATGAGAACACATGGACACATGGTCGGGGACCAACACACACTGGGGCCTGTTGGAGGGTGGGGGTTTGGGGGAGGGAGACCATTGGGAAGAATAGCTAATGGATGCTGGGCTTAATACTTAGGTGATGGGATGATAGCACACGTTGCCCTATGTAACAAACCTACACATCCTGCACACGTACTCCTGAAATTAAAATAAAAACTGGGGGGGAAAATCACCTCCTCAGAGAGTCTGACCCTGATCAGTCTAGGAACGTGTTCCCATCTCCCCAGGCCCCAAAAGCATTCAATTTTCTCTGAAAAACTCACCAAGACCTAAAATTACTTCATTTAGTTACTTGTTTATTGTTATGTCTCCCCTCCCCCAACACACACACACACACACACACACACACACAACGATAATCTCTGCGAGCAGAAGCCCCATTTATCCTACTGCTGTATCCCCAGCACCTATAACACAACATGGCACTTAGTAGGTGTTTTGGGGGGAATGCTTCTTCCCAACTCCTTGGGTTTCCATGTGGAGAGATCTCCATTAAAGCGACACTTCTGCCTCTTGCCCTGTTGGTCTACATTTCTCAACTTGGATGGACCTAATCTACTTAAAAATTAAACACTGGGGCTTTGATCTTTTTTCTTCCTTCTCTGGCCCAAACTATGTGAAGCAATAATCCTTGCTAAGTGTCTCCACTCTGTAAACCCAAGTGTTTCTTGGGGGGACCCACCCAAGGTCTGACTGGGAGCTGGAGGGTCCTGTGGGGAGAGTGCAAGGACATTCCCTTGGCTGCTCACCTAAGCAGCTTCATGCTTTAATCTAGCTCACCTAAAATGCCCTAATCTAGCTTTTATTAGGAGTAAAGCATGACTTCTGATCGCCTGTGTTTGACTCCCATTGCTTTAGAACTTGGTCAGGGAGAGAGGGTTTCTTTTATTGGGCCTCCTAAAATCCCAATAATAGATGCTCAAAATTGATCCAATGGGGTGGATAAAAGTCCATTTTCAAAAGCTTCACCGATGATTCTGATGTGTGGTCAGGCTTGAGAACCCCTGATTAAAAACTCCAGCTCTCAGGAGCCTGTTGAGGGCAGAACATAGAACCACAGAGGACAGCAGGAGGCAGATAACCTCTGAATTAGAGTGAACTGGTTTTACAATTTTAAAAAAAAAGCATTCATATAAAATTAAGGACACAGTACAAATCCCTGAACTTACTCAGAAAGTCTTTCGGCTTCCACTTTTCCTTGATGAATATGATTCCTATGATGGCACTAGCTGAAAAACGAAGCACAAAGAAAAGGGAATTGAGGCTGCCGTCAGTGAAAGGGCATCCCTTTGCCCAGGCCTTCTGGATGGCTCCTTTGCATTGGAACTTGGTACTTCCTAACCTGTCACTCACGCTGCCAAGAGCTTGGTTCCTGTGTGATTCCATCTAGGAAAGGGAGGCTCAGAGAGGAGCCTTCCTTCCTGAGGATTTCCTACAAGGCCAGAAGCATTGAGTACCTGCTGTGTGACAGGTGATTTACACAAGTTATTTCTGGCATGTTCACCCTTGGGGGTGGGTACTCTCATTATTCCTATTTGACAAATGGGGACACTGAAGCTGAGAGAGGTAAAGGGCCCACTCAAGATCATGAAGGTGGTAGGGAAGGCAAGACTTGAACCCGGACTGCAGGAGGCCAGGGCGCTTACTTCTTCCACCGTAACACCCACCTCTGACGCTTCTCTGGCTCTTTCCTCTTCCTGGCTCTTCCATGTTCACAGATGTACTCAAACAGCCTTGGGACTGCCCAAAAGAATAGGGCTGGCAGTCACTGTGAACAGACCTGGATCACTCACTACCCTAGTTCTGCCTCTTCTGGCTGTGTGTCCTTGGATATGTCACTTCACCTGAGTCTCAGTTCTCTAATCTATGAAATACGGTGTTAGATCCAGATGACATCAGCTCATAGAATGTTAAATATTTTGTTACACATTCAGAAAACCATCCGTAGTTTGAAATCGGCCACAGTGGGAGTAATAATGTCTATACCATATAAACTGGCAAACGCTACAAATCAGGTCTTCCTTTTCTCCTTTCCACCTTTCCATCCCTTTTCTCCATCTCTCTTTTTTTTTTCCATCCCTCCTCTTCTTTTTCTTCTCCTTTGTCTCTCTGAGAGGTGGTTTACCAGCATACCATTGAAAATTACTTTTCTGAATGATAGGGGTAATTCAATGATATATGTAAGTCATTTGGTACACAATCTCAATAACTAAGCTAGTATTACTACTAAAAGTACCTGGAGCAGTGATGGTTAAGTCATAGATATCCAATAAGTGATAATCATTATTATTATTATTTTTTTTTTGAGACGGAGTCTCGCTCTGTCACCCGGACTGGGGGAGCTTGCAGTGCGGGATCTCAGCTCACTGCAGCTCCGTCCTCCCGCGGTTTCGCCATTCTCCTGGGCCTCAGCCTCCGAGTAGCTGGACTACAGGGGGGCTGCAGCCACCTTCGCCCGGGCTAGCTTTTTGTTATTTTTTAGTAGAGACGGGGGTTTCACCGTGGTTAGGCAGGATGTCTCGAACTCCTGACCTCGTGATCCACCCGGTCTCGGCCTCCCAAAAGCTGCTGGGATTACAGGCTTGAAGCCACCGCGGGCCAGGCCCAATCATTCATTATTTTTGTTAATATTTACTCCTCAGGTGGATGACTAGGGCCCCTTAATTCCCAGTGGTTGATATCTGAAGTTTTATCACTATAACTTGACCTCTTTAAAAAAATAAAAGAATTTGGTTATTTGAACCTTATTAAAATTTGGAGACTAATATTTAAAGCACAGTCACTTACTTATTTCTCATTGGGAAAAAGGTTTGGGAGCCCTCTGGAGATACCTGCAGTGGGCAGAGCAGAGTGATAAGGCCACAGGTATGATCACATAGAGGGGCTGGGGAGTAACATAACAGAAACATAGAAAATGGTCTGGAAGTAAGACAACAGGAACAGGCTGAGACTCTGGCAAACTACTTGCCTCAGCTAAAGACATTCAAATTACATTAAGAAAAATACTGTGTGGGAAAAAACATACACCATGTCTGAGGACCTCATTCACTTTGTAGGCTGTCAGTTCACCAACCCTGGTTAGGAGAAACAGGGCCTTATGACAGGATCAGGGAAAGTAAATAGGTTTCTGCTCCTTTGCCAACTCCTGGTGATTGGTAGTGACTGTTGGAAACACTGAGAATTCTGAGGCCCCATCTCTGCTCTCTAGGAAGGAGTGCCATGATTGATTAATGATGTCTGCCTTGAGCACAGGAAGGGAGGGGCACATAGTTACCATGCATCTGCCATCCCTTGTATAGAAGAGAACCTCTTAACTCAAGGAGGAGTAAGACCCAAAATATGACTTTCCCCTTTAAGAGCAGAGAAGAGCATCTGGGCAGAGTAGTGCTTGCCAGTAAAATGGAAAGAAATATTTCAAAGCAAGTTCATTGTCCTGGCTGCTATGCACACAAAAAAGCTATTGTTCACTAATCTACTAACATCTTTTCTTTAAGAAGAAATTTTTTTTTCCTAATTTTGTTTTGCTTGTGTTCTCATGAACATTAAAGCTCCCTTGTCTTTTAGTTGGTTCAAAAGTTCTGAAACACTGGTTCAGTGATTATGGAAATCATAGAAAGCTGGCAGATGAGAAAGTTAATGGCCGGGCGCAGTGGCTTACGATTGTAGTACCAACACTTTGGGAGGAAAGGCAGGCAGATAGTTTGAGCTCAAGAATTTGAGACCAGCCTGGCCTGGCCCCAAACCCTACAAAAGCTTAATTTGTGTTTTTAATAGATGGGGTCTAGCTCTGTCACCCAGGCTGGAGTACAATTGTGCAATCAAAGCTCACTGCAGCCTCAAACTCTGGACTTAAGGGATCCTCCTGTTTCTGTTTCCCAAGTAGCTAGGGCCACAGGTGCACATCACCATGCCCAGCTAATTGTTTTTCTTTCTTTCTTTCTTTTTTTTTTTTTGTAGAGATGGGGTCTCTCCATGTTGCCCCAGCTGGTCTCAAACTCCTGGCCTCAAGTGATCCTCACACTTCAGCCTCCCAACTAGCTGGGATTACAGGTACAAGCCACTGCACCCAGTGACAAACTTACTGTATCTTGACGGTGAAAAGATATATGGGTTAAGGTTTATCTTCCTTCTTCTTTTAGAAATAAAAAGCAATCCTAATAAAGTTGCTGAATCTTAAACAGATCCTGGAGCCACACAGCCCAGTTCATATCCCAGCCCTGTTACTCACTAGTGTCATTTGGGGAAAGTAATTTCATTACCCTGTGCCTTAGTTTCCTCATCTGTTAAATGGGGATAACACCACCACCTTCCTCAACAGGTGGCTGGAAGATTAGCAGAATTAGTATCTGTAAGCACTTACAGGGCCTGGTGTGTCTGAAGTCCTTTGTATTAGGCTATTACTATCCAAGCTAAAGCTGGTTTGTTCAATGGACACATTTGATCCTGGCAGTGGCACTCTGGTCACACAGCTGGGAGCACCCCAGGGGAGGGTGGGGCAGCCCTGGTCTTACCTATCACGGAGACTGCGCTGAGGGGCACGATGAGTGACAGCGGTGCGAAAGCGTAGGAGGCGAACACACCCAGCTCACCCAGAAGCATCAGGAACAGGCCCAGCCACCATGTCTTGGTCTTGAAATAGGCCCGGGGATCCTTGGAGCCTGCCAGGCGGATGTGGCAGTATTTCTAGAAACCCGAGAAATAATGTAATTTGCTCATATGTTTGGGGGAAAAAATGCTATGATGTAGTTACCCTAAATCTACCCCCAACTTGAAAATACATTGGGAAGACTTGTCAGGTTCTTGTGGAGTCCTGACTCACAGATGAGTAAAACAGTAGGGATCTAAATACTAGACGGTTATTCTAGGACAGTAGTACTCCAACACGCTGGGAATCCTTATAAGCCCCTGGGAAGCTCTGACAAAATACCCGCCTGGGCCTCATCCTGAGTCAGTCTCAGAGGTGTGGGTGAGCCCAAAAACAGGCATTTCTAATGCACGTCACAGGCAATGTGCAGTCTCAGGGTGGGAGCCATAGTCTAAGGATCCCACTTGGCCTGGCCCTTGGGTCGACCTCCTCCCTTTCTCTGCAGGTTCCAGGATTCCTCATGTTTGGATGCCCAAGTGTATGGCATACTCCTTCCTGTCTACATGGCAGCAGCTCTCACTGGGCAGTTGTGTGGGTATCAGTGGACCTTGCGCTCCCTGGGGTGGTTACATGGCTCAAGTATGGTCAATATTCTTTTTTGGAGAAATGTGAACCTGTGACATGGAAACTGAGGTGGTAACTAACAGGCTAGAAAGTCACATTGACTTAAAGGACCAAGTCTGCCATTTGGGGAGGATCATGATGTGGGCTGCCCAGAAGCAGATAAATAACCAGAGATGCTGCCCTGGAGAAAGAAGAGAATGAATCATTCAAGTAGCTAAGAGACCACATGGTCTCAGCGACATATGGAAACATACACATCCCAGAGCTGAGATGCATAGGGTACAGGTGAACAAGGCACATGCGTGTGCCCACAGGGATCACAGTCTCCTGCCTGCTCCAGGGCCAGAGAGAGCAGTTCACTGCAGGGAGAAGCTGGTCAGTGCTGCTGGAGTGAAACCAGCCAGTGTGCTGTGGGATTCATCCTGTTAGCAGGTATCAAGTCTTATTTGGGTTTCCCAGAAGCAGTCCCTGAGACAAGAACGTGGAGCAGGTAGTCTGTATGAGATGATTCCAGGGAGCTCAAGTAAGGGAGGGGGAAAGTGAGGCAGGGAACGGAGATGAAAGGTGGTTCATGAGTGAATTAGTCCCGTGGGCAACTGGGGCTCAGTCCCACAGGCGTCCTCTGAAAAACCCTGTGAATCTCACCTTAGAATCATCCTAGCAGAGGATAAGAGCCTGGGCCTTTTATTCCCTGCCTCCCACCCCTCCTGGCAGAAGGCAGCCTCCAGGGGCATTAACTGTCCCACTCCCCCAGTGCAAACCCCAGTTGTGCCTGCATGCCAGTAGCACCAGCTCCCTGGTGCCCCCATGAGAAGCTCATTAGCTATCAACTTGCTCCACACCACAGCTGCTTGTGAACTCAGACAGGCCGAGGGGACCTAGAGGTCAGTAGGGGGGTCCCCAGCAGCTGTACAGGGCATCCCAGAGGCTTGTAAGTAATGAACAATGCTGTAATTAGAGTTGAGTTTGACAAAACTATGGTAATTCCAGCAGCTATGTGGCAAGGCAAAGAGAGGATGACACCAGAGCCAGGGAAGCTAGCAGGACGTCACTGCAAAGCCCAAGGAGAGACGGTGAGGACTTGGCTAGGAGAGTGAGGGCGGGATGGAGTGGGGCCACCAAATCAAGAGAAATCCTGGAACGGCCCACAAGGTATTGTCCCAGGTGCAGCCCAGGGATGGAGTAGGCAAGGCCCTGGAGAAAGGCGGCAGCTGGACCTGGATAAGACACCCTGACTTATCTGTTGTGTCTCTGCCCCCAGACAGTGCTGGTGACTGAAACTTACCTGGAGGTTAAGTGCAATGCTGACCACAAGGTGCCCAAAGATTGCCAAGAGGGCGCCGATCAGGTTTTCCTGTAAGGAAAGTTCGCAGGAGTAAACATGATTTGGGCACAAGCCAGGGGGCCCCAGGACACTTTTGACACTCAACCATTTGCTGCCCCAAAACAAAACCAGAAAAACAGTATCAGTGACAAAGCCACATTCCAGACCCACAACTGAAATTTTACTACTCAAGGTTAATCTGGCTGCTTTGCTAGTTTATAAAACGCTGTCCTGAATTGGATACTTTGGTGGCCCAATCACACTGACCTGACAAGGTCAAAACCTGCTGTGCTATTCCCTTTAAAGTATTAACTTGCCGGCCGGGCGCGGTGCTCACATCTGTAATCCCAGCACTTTGGGAGGCTGAGGCGTGTGGATCATGAGGTCAGGAGATCGAGACCATCCTGGCTAACACGGTGAAACCCCGTCTCTACTAATAATACAAAAAAACTAGCCGGGCGAGGTGGCGGGCGCCTGTAGTCCCAGCTACTCGGGAGGCTGAGGCAGGAGAATGGCATGAACCCAGGAGAGCTTGCAGTGAGCCGAGATGTGCCACTACACTCCAGCCTGGGTGACAGAGTGAGACTCCGTCTCAAAAAAAAAAAGTATTAACTTGCCATCATCTTGTGCAGAAAAGCAACATTCCAAAATCAGAATTTACAAGAGAAATACAGGCCAGAGAATACTTTTTGCTATCTTGTCAACAGTCTTCAATTTCCCAGAGGGATTTCAATGAAACTCTTTTAACTGGCTCACTTGCTTAGGGCATTTTCAATTATTCAATTTATAAAAAGTTAATTTACATCACCTATGAGTTAGGTTCAGACTTCCTGGCATGGAATTTTTTACTTTATAAAATGATTACCAAACACATATTCATTGTAATTAGGAAATACATATAGATAATAATAAATTAGACAAGGTAGCATGAGAAAAAAATGAAAAATAAAAATAACAATAACACCAAAACCATAATAGAAAAGTCACCTTTAATTCTATAACCCAGAGATAATGACTATAAACATTTTGGTTCTTATTCCTGCAAACATTTTCCTGTCCATAAATTTACATATCAATGGAAATGTTAACTTACTTTATAAAAATAAGATCACCATCTGTTTTATAATCTGTTTTTTTATTTAGCATATTGTGAACACATTTCTCTGTCAGGCATACCTAATTTGTCATTTTTATTAAATGTCAAATAACTCATTATTTTTGGATGTGCCATATTTTATATCATAGCTTTGCTATTACTGGATATTTAGGTTGTTTCCTTTCTTATTAATTTTTCATTTAATTTTATTGTAGACTCGGGGGATACATGTGCAGGTGTGTTACATGGGTATATTGTGTAATGCTGAGGTTTGGGTTTCTAGTGAACCCATCACCCAAATAAGTGTACACAGTACCCAATCGGTAATTTTTCAACTCTCGCCCTCACCCCAACCCTTCCCTGTTTTGGAGTCCCCCGTGTCTATTATGTTTCCTTTTAAAAAACAATGCTGTGATTGAAGAGCCTAGTGCACACATTTTTGTGCGTTTGTCTGGATTAGTCCCTTGGGACAAATTCTTATAAGTGGAATTGCTGGGTCAAAGTGTACTAGCATTTAAACGACACTATAGTGAGTCCCCAGTACACCTTTTGGCCTTATTCCACCACTGAACACCAAGGAATGCTCTATGCTGGCCATTGCTGCATCCTCCTTCCCAGCATGTTCTCTTCCCAACCCCAGCTGGCTCCCCTCCCTGGTGAAATCCTGCCCATTCTTCAAGGCATGGGACAGGCCCTAGGGAATCAGCAGTTAACAAGACAAACAGTCCTCACTGTCATATGTTCAGTCCATCTGGAAAGACAGATAACTAGCAAGCTGCCCGGCAGCGGCCAGAGCTGGCTGAGGCTTCCTCCTCAGGACAGAGTCAGCAGTAATAGTGAAGTCAACCCTCCCTCCTTCCCTCTCCTAGATCGCGGGGCTTAGAGAGCTGAGGGCAGGTCTTCCCTGAGAAGGGGCAGTTGGCCAGGGACAGGCGAGGGCAGGAGGACCGAGAGGGAGGCCCACCAACTGAAATCACCATGGACAGTTGTCCTTAACTTCTCTCCCAACAAGGCTCAGGGCTGCCACAGAAGGGAAAAACGTGGAGCCAGGGGACTCCAGTGTAGTCCCAGCTCTGCCACCGTGACCTCACCACATCTGAGATGTGTCCCCCACGTGGAAAAAGTCAGAGCTGGGAACTGATTCTGACTCACCTGATGAGCAGCAAGATGGAATAAAGCCACCTGCGGGCAGAACACGTCCTTCCTGTAGGATCACAGGATCTCAGAGCTAAAAGGCTTGCTGGAGACCTGCCCAGCCAGGGTTCCCCCAGCTGAGTTCCCAGAGATGCTAACGGGGTTCCAAGGCAAGAAAAGCACCATGTAGTTAAAGGCAATGCATCCTCTACCCACTGCTGGGAGGCCCCCAGAGCATGTTAGAGGCTCTCAGAAGAGTTTCTCCTTGTCTTACTCAGGCTCTCAAACTTATTTGGCTCTAGAACTCTTTAACTTGGAATCCAGCCATGGGTGTCTGGAGTAAGCATCTATGACTCTCACTTGACTAACATTTTAATCCTTACCTTTTCTTCTGATAAAGGGCATTCTGATTTTGCTGGGGAGGACTCTTCTCCACCCCCTTCCCATTGGACAGAGTCTTATTGGAACTGTCATTCCTAGTGCTCCATCCTCCCTAAGACATCATGGCCCAAGTGTGACCCAAGCCAGGCAGGCCAGAATCTCTTTCTCTGGGATCCAGATCTTGGACTGAGAAACACAAAGGCTGAAGAAAGGCTGGCTCCCTTCAGCCCAAGGTGAGGCCCAAACAAATCATTAGTTGCTGCTCCTCAGGACCCTGGAGCCATCCTCACTCTGGACTTTCCTGAAGCCAGGAATACCCGGTCTCTTGCTTAAGAACTTGTTTCTGTTACTTGCAACTAAAAAGCTCAACAGAGTCAACACTTTGGGGAAAAGCAGTTTGGGACATATTTATTGTTAGTCCAACTTCTCATAAACATGAGTGAGGTTTTTTCTTCCCCTTTCTTAGAGGCATGGCTTTGGTGGACAAAAAAGGGAATCTGCTTTTCTTTTGTAAAAGAAATATGTTATTCAATTTAGTTTTTTGAAATAACACCTTACCACAGAACTAATTATTATAAATCTAACAAATTATATTTACAAATATAATGACTCTTAGTTTCAATATTTTAATGCTCCTTGCACACAAAAAAATTAGCTTATAACTTTCCATTTAAAAAGTTAATTATAGAACATCTGCTTCTGGTAAGATAGAGTAGATGTACTCTTCCCTATTCTTCCTGCTACATACAACTAAAACCCTGGTCATCACATATAAGACAAACATAAGGCTGGGCATGGTGGCTCACGCCTGTAATCCCAGCACTTTGGGAGGCCAAGGCAGGTGGATCACCTGAGGTCAAGAGTTCCAGACCAGTCTGGCCAACTTGGTGAAACTCCATCTCTACTAAAAAAAAAAACAAAAAAAAACACAAAAATTATCTGGGTGTGGTGGTGGGTGCCTATAATCCCAGCTACTCAGGAGGCTGAGGCAGAAGAATCACTTGAACCCAGGAGGCGGAGGTTACAGTGAGCCGAGATCATGCCATTGCACTCCAGCCTGGGTGACAACAGTGAAACTCTGTCTCAAAAAAAAAAAAAAAAAAAAAAAAAAAAGACAATTCTGAAGGCCGAGAGAATAAGGCAGACAAGCTAGAAAAGAATGGCATATGGTGAGCTTCTTGAGTATTCTGTATTCTTTTTGCCTCATACATCCCAAACTTGTAGAGGAAGAAGCAAGCACTCTGGAAATACCAACAGGGGTGGAGCAGGGAAAACAAAAGCCCCAAGAAAAGCCTCCTCTCACTACCAAAGGACAAGCTGATGGGAAGCTTGGCAAGAAAAACACTTTTAGACAATAACCTCCAAACTCCAAACACCTCAAGGAACAAGGTACCTGTACGTCTGAATGTTTGAGCCAGCTACCCCCTAAGTTTATATGTTGAAGTCCTAACCCCTAAGGGAATGGTATTAGGAGGTGGTGCCTTTGGGAAGTGACTAGGTCATGCAGGGGAGCCCTCATGAATGGGATTAGTGTTCTTAAAAAAGAGGCCCAAGAGAGGCTGCTCGCCCCTTCCATCATGTGAGGACACAGGGAGGAGGTGCCATCTATGAGATGGCGGGCCCTCGCCAGACACCCAATGTGCTGGTGCCTTGATCTTGGACTTCCCAGCTTTCAGAACTGTGAGAAATACATTTCTGTTGTTATAAGCTACCCAGTTTATGGCATTTTGTTACAGCAGCCCAAATGAACTAAGTCAGCCCCCCAACTCCCCTGCTGGGACTACCAGGAAAGGCTAACTAGGGAGCCAGTGGCGAGGTGTCCTCCTCCCCATGGTGTCAACAGAGAGCACACAGACAGCCTAGACTTCTACCTTTGATGCAGAAAAGTTTTAAATTTTGATGAAGTCTAACCTATCTATTGTTTTCTTTTGTTGTTTATGCTTTTGGTGTCATATTTTGTGACAATAATAGCATCATGGGTGGGGGAGAGAGATGGAGCTATATAGGTGCGACATTTCATGTACCACTAAAATTAAGTTGGTGTTAATCTGAACTAGATTGTTATAAGTTAAGGTGTTAATTGTCATCCTCAGCACAATCACTAAGATGATAACTCAAAATACATAGTAAAAGAAATGACAAGGGAATTAAAATGGTACACTACAAAATATGTCTATTTAACACAAAAGAAGGCAGCAATGAAGGAACTGAATTAAAAGAGACAAAAACTGTTGCCTGATTTAAATGAACACCTTTATTTCCTTCTAAGAATTTTATAGTTTTAGCCCTTACATTTAGCTCTCCAATCCATTTTGAGTTAATTTTTATGCATGGTGTGAGGTGGGAATCCAATTTCATTCACTCTTTTACATGTGGCTATCCAGTTATCCTGCACTATTTGTTGAAAAGACTATTCTTTCTCCATTGAACAGTCTTAGCATCTTTGTTGAAATCAATTGATCATAGAGGTATGGGTTAATTTCTGGACTCTGAATTCTATCCCATTGATTTATTTGTCTGTCTTTATGCCAGTACCATATTGTTTTCACTACTGTAGTTTTGTAGTAAGTTTTGAAATCAGAAGTGTGAGTTCTTCAACTTTGTTCTTCTTCCTCCAAGATTGTTTTGGCTATTTTGGGTCCCCTGGATTTCCATGTGGATTTTAGGATCAGCTTGTCTCAAGGTAGTTGCTATAATTTCCCTTGGATTTTTTTCATTGACTTGTTGGTTATTTAGGAGGATGTTGTTAAATTTATACATATTTGTGAATTTCCCACTTTGTTTTTGTGAATTTCCTTTTGTGATTGATTTTTAATTTCATTCCATTGTGATCAGAAAACATACTTTGTATAATTTCAATCTTTTCAATGTAATGAGACTTGTTTTCTGTCCTAATATGTGCTCTATCCTAGAAAATGTTCATGTGCACTTAAGAAGAATTTGTATTTTGCTTTTGTTGAGTGTAATATTCTATGGATTTCTGTCAGTTCTAGTTGCTTAACAGTGTTGTTCAAGTCTTCTATTTCCTTGCTGATCTCCTAATTGTTCTATCCATTAGTAAAAGTGGTGTATTCGCTATTCAAGTCTTTGGCTATTATTGTCTATTTCTTCCTTTGATTCTGTCAGTTTTTGCTTCATGTATTTTGGGGCTCTGTAGGTGCATATATTTTACAATTGTTACATCTTCTTGATGAATTTACCCCTTCATCATAATATAATGTCCTTCTTTGTACCTTGTAACAATTTTATCTTCAAGTCTATTTTGTTTAATATTAGTACAGCCACTCCAGCTCTCCTTTGGTTATTGTTTACATAGAATATCTTCTTCTTTTTTACTTTCAATCTATGTGTGTCTTTGAATTTAAAGACAATCTTTTGTAGCACATACTTGAATGTTTTAAAATATATATTCTGCCAATCTCTGCCTTTTACTTGGAGAGTTTAACCCACTTACATTTAATAACAATTAGTGATAAGAAAGGACTTCTGTCATTTTGCCATTTGTTTTCTATAGCCTCTTTTTGTTCCTAAATTCCTCCATTACTGCCCTCTTTTGTGGTAGATATGTTTTCTAGTGTACCACTTTAATTCCCTTGTCATTTATTTTGCTATATATTTAGAGTTATTTTCTTAATGGTTGTGCTGAGGATTACAATTAACACCTTAATTTGTAACAATCTAGTTCAGATTAATAGCAACTTAATTTTAGTGTTAAACAAACCTTTGCTCCTATATTGTTCCATCTCTCTCCCCCACCCATTATACTATTATTGTCACAGACTTCTTAATTCCTTTTAAAACTTAATCATCTGATATGGGTAGACGGAATTCTGCCTTCCTTTCATTTAGAAATGATATCTAATTGGAGTCTCCATGTCTCTCTTTTCTTTCCCAATCAACAGAAGGAACTCAGTTTATGTTTGCTGAATACATGACTTAATCTAAGCACAAATAAATGGCAATAATTGAGAGAGTGCTGAGAAAAAGGTGGAATGTCAAAGGAGGAATTTGCTCTGGGCACAAGACCTGAACTACTTTGCTTAATATTATGTAGCAAAGGCAGTATGGAAGGACCATGGCTAAAATTTAGGCTCTCAGACTTTCAGCCTGAGTTTTTTTTATATGCCTGGCCTGCTCTTCCAACCTTCACATGGCACCCGGCCTAAGGCAGAGCATACCCAACCCCCTCAACCAACATCTGTGGCTGAAGAGGACTGCAGAAGGCAACCTACAACGTACGGTATTTTGTGGAAACTAAGAGGGCATTGTAATCCTAAGGAATTGCTCCAGCACAATAAGTGTGTGGAGTGTCGTTATTCAGAGGTTAGGCTCTAAAGTCAGGCAGACCTCACCTTGAATCCAGCCTCTGTCCTTCATGACACTGTGACTTGGACATATCTTTGGGCATTTGTTTCCTCAACTGTAAAATGGAGTTATTAAGGGTACTTGCTCCTCAGGGCAGTTGCAAGAATGAAACAAGATAAACCTATGGAAGTAACAAAGCATGATTCCTAGCACAAGTCAGAGGGTTTACGGATACAGATTTCTCTACTATGGGGCTTCTCAGAGCCTTCAACAAATACCTTCAGTAAATATTAGCTATCATAGTTACATTCAAACATCATTAAACAATAGGGCATTGTGAGAACCTCCTATGTGTTAGGCACATGCCAGTGGGAGGTGGTCAGGTTTACTAGAGAGAGCTCAGCCTTTGGAAACTGACAGACTAGGCTTGTTGTAAAGATTAGAAATCATGACAACAATGATAATGATAAAGTAACATTTATCAAGCACTTACTATGTGCCAAGTATTACTCAACGTACTTCAAACATACTAACTCATTTAATCCTCATAACAACCTTTTAAAGCAGGTACTATTATCATCTAATTTTCCTCGGTGAGGAAGCTGAGGCACAGTGGATAAGAGATAGCTAGTAAGTGGCTGAAAAAGGATGGGAACCCAGGTAGTCTGACACCAGAGCCCATGCTCATAATTATTACGTCAAACTATGTATTATATAAAGCTGTATAACAGGCCTGGAACAGGGTAGGTATTGAATAGTAACTGTTATTGGGAGCTGGTGAATTGGTTCTTGACCCAGTGACTCCCAGGCTAGTACAGAATACAGATACTTAAAATATTACAATCTGGCTGGGCTTGGTGGCTCATGCCTGTAATCCCAGCACTTTGGGAGGTTGAGGCGGGCAGATCACCTGAGGTTGGGAGTTCGAGACCAGCCTGACCAACATGGAGAAACCCCGTCTTTACTAAAAATACAAAATTAGCTGGGCGTGGTGGTGCATGCCTGTAATCCCAGCTACTCGGGAGGCTGAGGCAGGAGAATCGCTTGAACCTGGGAGGCGGAGGTTGCAGTGAGCCGAGATGGTGCCATTGCACTCCAGCTTAGGCAACAAGAGTGGAACTCCATCCCAAAAAAAAAAAAAAAAAATTACAATCTATTAGAGATGGACACAAGAAGTACAGAGAAGGGAAGAATGGCACTACAGTCATTTGTTCCTTCAGTGCCTAGTTTGTGCCATGCCCTGTCCTTGTCCTCACATAAGATATATTGAACTGACTATGTAATCACATTGTGGTTAGTGCTACACAGGAGAGGCACAGGGTACTCTACATGACAGGAACCTGATCTAGTGTGTGTACTGGGGGGTGGTCAAGAAAGGCATCTCTGAAGAATGATTTCTGAAGGGAGGCCTGAAGACCCGGAGTGGTGGGAGTGGGGTGGAGAAAGCCATTCCACAACGCATAGGAAGCTCCTGAGGTGGGAACAAGCAAGCACTTTTGAGGAAGAGAAAGATGGCTGGTGTAAGGGGGAAAGACTCAGGGAAAAATGGGATTGGGGAACTGATTAAAGGGAAGCCCCTTTAATCCAGTTTTAAAAGGGGTCCAGGGAAGATGGAAAGAAACCAGAGAAGCCCTATTCCAAGACATTGGACCTGGACCTGGGCTTAGAGAGGACAGGGAGGCTCTGAGTGACATTATTAGGACTATGTTTCTAAAAGAGAAATCATTTCACTTGAACACTTAGAGGTCATAAAACAAAAAAATAAATACAATAGAAATCAGGGTTGCAAGGACTAGAAGGCCATTTTCTTTGGACTGGGGCCAGAGATTTTCTTCCACGAGGTGACGCTGACAGTTTTAAGGGACTTGATCACCTATCTTCATGTCCCTCCATGTTCTTTGCTAGCTTTTCGTTATGTTCCGCTTTCTCATTTCACCCTTCACAGCAGCTTTTTCCCATTTGATCAAAGAGAGGCTTGTCCTTCGTTTACCTTCAAATCTGATTCTGGTACATTGCCAAGTTGTAAAACCACCAGGAAATCAAGGGGAATTCTGAAATTTTGTTTCCCACGTTTCTTTGGTGATAATCAAGATGCTGTAACACCCATTCTAAGAATGACTTTTCTTCCTTCTGTCATCCGTATTCCTGTTAAGGCATGACACTGGAATGGGACAGTTTGGCCCTTGTTGGAATATTCCTAAGCCAGAGTCTGGTTTGACTGATGTTTAGACTATAAGGACTAGCTTTGTTAATTAGGTTATATTCCAGATCTGTTACATAGATTGAATGAGCTAAATTTGCTGCTCTAAGCTTTGACAAAAATATATTCAAAGTTTGTTATAAAATAAAATCATTTATACTTGAAATATATGTACAAATACTTATACACTATACTAAATAATAAATGTAAAAATATATGTGCATTAAAGTACAGCATAAGCAAAGGTATAGTAAAAATAATATTTCAATTTCCCTGACCCATTCTAGATATATCAGGTTAACACAAGGTGTCTTTAGGTGAAAAAAGTTACAGGCATAATTGATAAGCCCTTTTGGTAAACTTCACAGAAATTGTGAAAGCAGAACAAATCTTGTTGTAAATTAGGTGCATCCAGTACTTTGCTTTGAATAAAAATGAAGGTGGCTCTAATCATATTGTTAGCTGATGAAAATAGTTTATCATAACGTGATTTTTAGCATGTAACTTGGAAGGAGTTTAAAGAATTTAGTGATACTGGAGCCTAGCGTGGTGGCTCATGCCTGTAATCCCAGCACTTTGGGAGGCCAAGGCGGGTGGATCACTTGAGGTCAGGAGTTCAGGACCAGCCTGGCCAACATGGTGAAACCCCATCTCTAGCAAAAATACAAAAATTAGCCAGGTGTGATGTCTGGCACCTGTCATCCTAGCTACTTGGGAAGCTAAGGCAGGAGAATCACTTGAACCTGGGAGGCGGAGGTTGTAATGAGCCAAGATCGCACCACTGCACTCCAGCCTGGGCAACAAGAGTGAGACTCTGTCTCAAAAAAAAGAAAAAAAAAAAAAAAGAATTTAGTGATACTGCTACACCAACACTCCTTCCATTCCAGGTACTTATACTAATGTGAATAAAGTTCTTAGCACTTTAGCTATGGGAACCAAAACTTGCAATAGAATGGATGCTAAACTCAGCCGGGCGTGGTGGCTCAAGCCTGTAATCCCAGCACTTTGGGAGGCTGAGACGGGTGGATCACAAGGTCAGAAGATCGAGACCATCCTGGCTAACATGGTGAAACCCCGTCTCTACTAAAAAATACAAAAAACTAGCCAGGCGAGGTGGTGGGCGCCTGTAGTCCCAGCTACTCGGGAGGCTAAGGCAGGAGAAGGGCGTAAACCCGGGAGGCGGAGCTTGCAGTGAGCTGAGATCCGGCCACTGCACTCCAGCCCCGGCGACAGAGCAAGACTCCGTCTCAAAAAAAAAAAAAAAAAAAAAAAAAAAAAAAAAAAAGAAAAAAAAAAAAAAGAATGGCTGCTAAACTCTACCTCATTCTAGCAATCAGTAATATTTATCTCGAATACAGAAATTAATTTTTAAA